>NC_091760.1:90964135-91280635 GCF_029378745.1 Bos indicus | reverse complement strand
TCCCAGTCCACCTGTTCAGCTTTAAGTCCCATTACTCCTAATCACATATCCTGTATTTCAACAGTGCTTTCTGACAAATGTACCCTTCTCCATGCTCTTTTATAGATCTTTCAGTCAAATTCCAACTCCTCCAAAAAACTTCTTTAATTCCCTGCTCTGAATATATATATTTTTTAAGTTCCAAAAATATATACTCAGAACTCTGTTATAGCACATTTTACAGGACAGTTTTTATCATTATTGAATATTCATGGCATTCTCTGCTGAAATGCAGGCTCCTAAGTAGCCAAGACCATACCTTACTCAATTGTGTATTCCTATAGCTGTCAACACAGAGCCCATTAACATGCCCAATAGTGTTAAATGGAATTAGGGAAATAGTAGAAATGCTAAAAGGTATTTTACCCAGTAGTTTTAAATGTCTGTATCTCAAATCAAGGGAAGAAGTATGAAACTTATGAGTAATCCTGTTATTAGAAGTACCTGCTTTTATAAAAGTAATCAATATACAATAGATTAAAAAGAAAGAGTATATATTAAATAAAATTGTTTTGTACTTTGCAAATTTCAATTACCATTATCAATAATTTTAAACATTTGATGAATATTTTTATCACTTTTTACTTCCTCAAACTCAGAAGCATGATGTCTTTAAGGAATTCTGCCTTTTCATGTGCTTGTTTCTTACTTTCTGAATAATTTCTCATAACAAATTTTATGTTATGATTTTTCCTTTATCATTTTGGAAAATACGAGTCATGACTTCCTCAGACTCTTATACTTACTTTGCATTGCAAAATAAGAAAAATCAACTTGTCTTAACCTAACAGTTTTTCATCACTTATCAATAATTTTCCATAATAAAATTTAATTAATTAAAATTATTATTTAATGTCTGTATAACAGGACTGTACCAAAGCTCCTTAGAAAGTTTAGTATTATATCGCTTAAATAATTAGCATCTAAGCACAAGTTTTCCATTAGATAACATGCAAAGCAAAGGAATAAGTTATCAACAGACCAGGATAGAGCTTTGCTGAATTTTGATTGGAGACTGGAGAACAGAGAAGTTCTGGATTAGTACTTTCCAATGGAGCTTTTTATGAGAATAGAAATGCCCATCTGCATTGTCCAATACAGAAGCCACATATGACTTGTATATACTTTTGATGCGTCTAGTGTCAATGAGGAAATGTATTTTTAATGCTATTAATTTAAATTTGAATGGCTATATGTGGCAAGTGACTCCTATATTGGACAGTGAATTTCTAGAGTATAATATGTCAAGAATAGGTCCAATAGGGGAATTGGTATTGGGAGGTGCTATGCAGCCCTGTGGCAGAAGATACCATGGAGATCTAGAATTACAATTGCACATGCTTAAACAGAGAACAAGGTGGATACCAAACAAAACTCTGCACTATGTTATAACCATGTTGTGGATTTCCCTTGCTCACCCTCAGGGGTTAAAGAATTGCCAAAGTTGCTTTATGTTTTCCCAAATACTCATTCTACACTTGGCAAATACTTGTTGAAGGAATAGATAGACAAGGAAATTAAATCACTGATGTAAATACATAAAATAAATTACCCACTAGAAAAAAAATTATCAACAAATGTGAGAGTAGAGAAATTTCATGATCCACACATCAATCTGATTTAACAATGAGAAGACACACAACTAAAATAAAGAGTACAACTAAAATAAAAAATGCTTCTAAGTTTCAGCAAGTCGTCATTACTCATCTGTGTATGCTGCAGCAAATTGGTATTAATGTTTTTAGATTTATTTTCCATTCTTCTTTGCTTTTGTAGCTATAAATGAAGGTATTAACTTAATAATCTGTATGTAATGGTTTTTAAGCGAGAGTTACCAAGTCATTGTCGACAAAGTAATTTCCACATCAGGGAGAAAAGTTACCATTATATCTCTGTTCTATTAAGAGAAAGCATCTTAGGACAAGGTAAATGTCAATTCCTCATTACTACAGTATTCCCACTAGTTCAATGGGAATGATAAAAAATGCCACCAATTATCATTTTGTTGATACTCTCCATAATGAGAGCCTGTTAAGCTAACGACAAGACAGGTGTTCATCATTTAAGTGACTCCCAAGAAGATCACACACTTATCCGTTAATTACATTTCTCAGATATTTTTCATCTATGGATTCCATAAAAAATTGGTTTCACTAGCGTCTGGATGGCTAACGAGAAAGATAAACAAATAGATTATTAAATTAGGGTTGGTATTTTACAAAAAACATTTTTAAAGAAACCCAATTAGATCGACAGTCTTTTGCATTTAATACTTTAAAAATCATAATTATAAGGGTACAAGTATATTTCAGATGTACAAAAGTATGCTGACAAATTTTTAGGAGCTACCAACTTCAAATTAAATTTTACCAAATATATACTAAATGTAGGTCACTATTCAGGTGAAGTAAATAGAAATAAAGTAAGTGTATTAGTTTGCTAGGGATTCTGAAATAAAATATCATAGACTAGTCACTTAAACAGCAAATATTTATATTTTCACAGCTCTGGAGCCTAGAAGTGCAAAATCAAGGTGTCAATACAGTTGGATTTTCTTAAGTTTCTCTTCTTGTCTATGTTTATCTGTGTCCTATATCCTCTTTTTAAGGACACCAGTTGATATTGGATTAGGTCCATTCTCATGTCCTCATTTTAACTTAATTACTTCTTGAAGAACCTTATGTTCAAACACCAAAGGTTACTACATTCATTTTTTAAAATTTAATTTTATTGTTATAAGAACACTTAACATGAGATCTACCCTCTTCATAAAATTACAGTATTCTGTTGTTATAGAAACGGTGTTGTACAGCAGATACCTAGACAATTAGATCTTATTTGTCTTGAGTAACTGAGACTTACGCCCCTTGATCAGCAACTCCCCATTTCACCATCCTCCCCATTTCAACTCCCCAATTCACCATACTCCCAGTGCCTCACAGCCAGTATTTTACCTTCTGATTCTATGAAACTGACTGTTTTAGCTACTTCATATATGTATATGTGATATTCACCCTCCTATGACAGGCTTGTTTCACTTAGCGTAATGGCTTCAAAGCCATGTTGTCACATATTGCAAGATTTCCTCCTTTTTTGAGGCTTAATAATATTCCACTGTATATAAGCTACATGTTCTTTATCTACTTATCCAAAGGATCCTTTGGCTGTTTTTACAATGAGGCTATTAGGAATAATGTTGCAATGAACACTAGAGTGTCAACATTTCTTTGAGATCCTTATTTCAATTATTTTGGATAAATTCTTAGAAGTAGGATTGCTGGATTATATGATAGTTTTTATTTTTGAAGCATCTCTATACTGTGTGTTTTATAGTGGCTATACCATTTTGCATTCCCACTGACAATGTACAAGTGCGTCAACTTCTCTACATTCTTGCCAGCACTATTGTCCTTGTCATTTCAACAGCAGGCATCCTAACAGGTGGCATGTGATAGCTCATTATAGTTTTGATTTACATTTCCCTGAAGATTAGTGATGTTAATTGTTTTTTTCATATGCCTGTTGGTCATTTATATATCTTCTTTGGAGAAATGTCTGTTCAATCTTTAGATCTTTTTTTTTTTTTTTTTCACTTTTGATTTATAGAAATTCCTTACATTAAAAAAAAAAAAAACCTTGTTTTTGTTGGCTTACCAGTTTAATTAGAAGCTCTACTGCTTTATTTTATCCTTAGTTGATGGAAGAAAATAACATTCTCAAACTATTTACATGAATGAATTCAAAGATGTGAATAAAATTGCCTAGAAAAGTGACATTCAGAAAATAGTTTTTTAAATGAGTATGACAGAAATTACTTTTTTGTAATTACTGTTCATTGGCTGCTATTCATTATTTTCTTTATGCTTTTTTCCCAACTTTGAGAAAAAATTAACATATATAACATTTTGAAAGTTCAAGAGAACCATACATTGACTTGATAGACTTACATCAACTCACTTCTCCAAAAAAATTACATTAGTGACTGTTTTCACAAACTGAAAGAAATCCAAGGTGAAAAACAAAAATAGCACTCAACACTTGTTTAGCAGTGAGTCATTATAGAGGCAGCACCGATCCAAGCAGTGAGTGGCACCACCAAGCTCCTTCTCTGGGAACTAGACTCAATCTCAGCCTCAAGCAACCATAGCTTTGAACTGTATGTGTAAGCATCTGTAGTTTAGCTCCAATTATTTTGTGCCCCCATTATCAAGATGTATTCTAAGATTATTACTTCAATGGTATGTCATTGCTCTCTTGATTTCCTCTCCCACCACTCCCTCTTCTCTCCTTACAGGGCAAGTGTAGGAGCACGCTTATTACTGGGTAAATAATACACAACTGTGGCTCTTGGAAATGCCTTTCACAGGCAAACCACCCATTTCAGCTGGCTCATTTCCAGGAAACATAGAGTTAAGCCCTATTTGAACATAGAAAATTCAGATTTATTTCTATATATTAATAGTAAACTATGTGAAAAGGAAATTAGATAGAATAATCCCATTTAAAATAGCACCAAAAAGAATACATACTTAGAAATAAACTAAGAGAAAGACTTGGATACTGAAAACTAAAAAACATTAATGAAAGAAATTAAAGAAGACAAAAAAACAGAAAGACAGTTCATGTTCATGGATTGAACTGCTCAAAAAAACCCATGGATTCAATGCAATCCACAGCAAAGTTCCAATGGAATTTTTTAGAGATAGAAAAAGCGGTATTAAAATTCACATGGAGCTGCAAAAGATCGAGAGTAAACAAATCAGTCTTGAGAAAGAACAAAGCTAGATGCATCACACATGTTTACTCCAAAAGTAATTACAAAGCAAAACTAAATAAAAGTATGAACCGGCAGTAAGACAGGGATATAGACTAATACAACAATAAAACAGAAAAAAAGAGCCCAGAAATTATTCCACAGATAATATGGTCATTGATTTTCAACAAGAATGTCAATAACACAGAATAGGGAAAGAACAGTCTTTTCAACAATTCAGGTTGAAAAAACTGAATATCTGCACGCCGAAGAATGAAACTGGAACTTGATCTTTACGATACACAAAAATTGACTCAAAATAAATTAAAAACTTAAATATTAAACATGAAATTTAAAACTCGTAGAAGAAACAGGGGAAAAGCTTCATAACTTTGATCTTCAGTTAAGTTCAGTTACTCAGTCGTGTCCTACTCTTTGCAACCCCATGGACTGCAGCACGCCAGACCTCCCTGTCTATCACCAACTCCCAGAGTTTACCCAAACTCATGTCCGTTGAGTTGGTGATGCAATCCAACCATCTCATCCACTGTCGTCCCCTTCTCCTCCTGCCTTCAATCTTTCCCAGCATCAAGGTCTTTTCCAATGAGTCAGTTCCTCACATCAGGTGACCAAAGTATTGAAGTTTCAGCTTCAACATATGTCCTTCCAATGAACACTCAGGACTGCTCTCCTTTAGGATGGATTGGTTGGATCTCCTTGCTTTCCAAGGGACTCTCAAGAGTCTTCCCCAACACCACAGTTCAAAAGCATCAACTCTTTGGCACTCAGTTTCTTTATACTCCAACACTCACATCCATACATGACCACTGGAAAAACGATAGCCTTGACTAGACGGACCTTTGTTAGCAAAGTAATGTCTCTACTTTATAAAATGCTGTCTAGGTTGGTCATAACTTTCCTGCCAAGGAGTAAGTGTCTTTTAATTTCATGACTGCACTCACCATCCGTAGTGATTTTGCAGTCCAAAAAAATAAAGTTGCCACTGTTTCCACTGTTTCCCCATCTACTCCACATGAAGTGATAAGACCAGATGCCATGATCTTAGTTTTCTGAATGTTCAGCTTTAAGCCAACTTTTTCACTCTCCTCTTTCATTAGGCTCATTAGTTCTTCTTCACTTTCTGCCATAAGGGTGGTGTCATATGCATATCTGAAGTTATTGATATTTCTCCCAGCAATCTTCAATCCAGATTGTGCTTTGTCTAGCCCAGCATTTCTCATGATGTATTCTGCATATAAAGTAAATAAGCAGGGTGACAATATACAGCTTCGACAAACTCCTTTCCCTATTTGGAACCAGTCTGTTGTTCCATGTCCACATCTAACTGTTGCTTCTTAACCTGCATACAAATTTCTCAAGAGGCAGGTCAGGTGGTCTGGTATTCCCATCTCTTTCAGAATTTTCCACAGTTTATTGTGATCCACACAGTCAAAGGCTTTGGCATAGACAATAAAGCAGAAATAGATGTTTTTCTGGAACTCTCTTGCTTTTTTGATGAACCAGCAGATGTTGGCAATTGGATCTCTCGTTCCTCTGCCTTTTCTAAAACCAGCTTGAACATCTCGAAGTTCACGGTTCACGTTTTGTTGAAGCCTGGCTTAGAGAATTTTGAGCGTTACTTTCCTAGCATGTGAGATGAGTTCAATTGCGAGGTAGTTTGAGTATTCATTGGCATTGCCTTTCTTAAGGATTGGAATGAAAACTGAACTTTTCCATTCCAATGGCCACTGCTGAGTTTTCCAAATTTGCTGGCATATTGAGTGCAGCACCTTCACAGCATCATCCTTTAGATTTGAAATAGCTCAACTGGAATTCCATCACCTCCACTAGCTTTGTTCATAGTGATGTTTCCTAAGGCCCATTTGACTTCACATTCCAGGATGTCTGGCTATAGGTGAGTGACCACACCATTGTGGTTATCTGAGTCATGAAGTTCTTTTTCTACAGTTCTCCTGTGTATTCTTCCCACGTCTTCTTAATATCTTCTGCTTCTGTTAGGTCCATACCATTTCTGTCCTTTATTGAGCCCATCTTTGCATGAAATATTCCCTTGGTATCTCTGATTTTCTCGAAGAGATCTCTAGTCTTTCTCATTCTATTGTTTTCCTCTATTTCTTTGCACTGGTCACTGAGGAAGACTTTATTATCCCTCCTTGCTGTTCTTTGGAACTCTGCATTCAAATGGGTATATCTTTCCTTTTCTCATTTGCTTTTCACTTCTCTTCTTTTCACAGCTATTTATAAGAACTCCTCAGACAGCCATTTTGCATTTTTGCATTTTTCCCTGCCTTGGTGATGGTCTTGATCCCTGTCTCCTATACAATGTCACGAAACTCTGTCCATAGTTCATCAGGCACTCTATCAGATCTAGTCCTTTAAATCTATCTGTTACCTGCACTGTCTAATTGTAAGGGATTTGATTTAGGTCATACTTGAATGGTCTAGTGGTTTTCCCTACTTTCTTCAATTTAAGTCTGAATTTGACAATAAAGTGTTCATGATCTGAGCCACAGTTAGCTCCTGGTCTTGTTTTTTGAATCTATAGTGCTTTTCCATCTTTAGCTGCAAAAAACATAATCAATCTGATTTCGGTATTGACCATCTGGTGATGTCCATGTGTAGAGTCTTCTCTTGTGTTGTTGGAAGAGGGTGTTTGCTATGACCAGTGTGTTCTTCTGGCAAAACTCTGTTAGCCTTTGCCCTCTTCATTTTGTACTCCAAGGCCAAATTTGCCTGTTAATTCAGCTGTTTCTTGATTTCCTACTTTTGCATTCCAGTCCTCTATAATGAAAAGGATATCTTTATTGGGTGTTAGTTTTGAAAGGTCTTGTAGGTCTTCATAGAACCACTTAACTTCAGCTGCTTCAGCATTATTGGTCGGGGCATAGATTTGGACTACCGTGATATTGAATGTTTTGCCTTGTAAATGAACAGAGATCATTCTTTTGTTTTTGAGATTGCATCCAAGTACTGCATTTCAGTCTCTTTTGTTGACTAATATGGCTATGACATTTCTTCTAAAGGATTCTTGCCCACAATAGTAGATATAATGGTCATCTGAGTTAAATATAACTATTCCAATCCTTTTAGTTCACTGATTCCTAAATGTTGATGTTCACTCTTACCATCTCCTATTTGACCACTTTCAATTTGCCTTGATTCATGGACTTAATATTCCAGGTTCCTATGCAATATTGTTCTTTATAGCATCAGACTTTACTCCATCACCAGTCACATCCACAACTGGGTGTTGTTTTTGCTTTGGCTCCATCTCTTCATTCTTTCTGGAGTTATTTCTCCATTGATCTCCAGTAGCATATTGACCTGGGGAGTTCACCTTTCAGTGTCCTATAGTTTTGCTTTTTCATACTGTTCATAGGGTTCTCAAGGCAAGAATACTGAAATGGTTTGCCATTCCCTTCTCCAGTGGACCACATTTTGTCAGAACTCTCCACCATCACCCATCCGTCTTGGGTGGCCTTACATGGCATGACTCATAGTTTCATTGAAATAGGATATGGCTATGGTCCATGTGATTAGATGGTTAATTTTCTGTGATTGTGGTTTTCAGTCTTTCTGCCCTCTGATGAAGAAGGATTAGAGCCTTATGGAAGCTTCCTGATGGGAAAGACTGACTGAGGGTGAAACTGAGTCTTGTTCTGATGGGCAGGGCCATGCTCAGTATATCTTTAATCCAATTTTCTGTTGATGGGTGGAGCTGTGTTCCCTCCCTGCTATTTACCTGGGGCCAAACTATGGTGGAGGTAATGAAGATAATGGTTACCTCCTTCAAAAGATCCCATGTATGCACTGCTACACTCAGGACCCCTAACCCTGCAGCAGGCTACCACCAACCCACACCTCTGCTGGAGACTCCTAGACACTCACAGGCAAGTCTGGGTCAGACTCTTGTAGGGTCACTGATCCTTTCTTTTGGGTCCTGTTGCGCAAGGTCCAGTTTGTGCCCTTCAAGAGTCTATTTCCTAGTCCTGTGTAAGTTCTGGCAGCTCCCTCATGGGGTTAATGGTGACCTCTACCAAGAGGGCTTATGCCATACCTTAGTCTGGTGCACCTAGAGCCCCTGCCCCTGCGGCAGGCCACTGCTGACCCGTACCTCCTCAGGAGATGCTCAAAAACAGTTCCGTCTCTGTCTCTGTGGGGTCCCTGGGTCCTGATGTACACAAGGTTTGTCTGAACCCTTTTAGCATCTCTGGTGGGAATAGGGTTTGATTCTAAATGCAAATTCGCCCCACCTACCATCTTGCTAGAGCTTCTCCTTTGCCCTTGGATGTGGCCTATCTCCTCATGGCCAGTCTAGTGCCTACCATCTTACTTTGGTCTTGGCAATGATTTTATGGATATGTCACCAGAAATACAGGCAACAAAAGCACTATTATGATAACTGCATTTTTCTGGATGAGGGCTAATTCTTGGAGGAATTAAACAGTTTCAACAAAATTTTATTAAAGTGAAAATTTAAATCTAATAGAGGAGAATAAGCCATGCCAGACTGGAAAGTCCTCACTCATTTAAGGGTCAGAATTCACCTCTTTGCCTTCTAGTTCAGTTCAGTTCAGTCACTCAGACGTGTCCAACTCTTTGCAACCCCATGAACCGCAGCACGCCAGGCCTTCCTGTCCATCACCAACTCCCGGAGTTTACAAAACTCATGTCCATTGAGTCAGTGATGCAATCCAACCATCTCATCCTCTGTTGTCCCCTTCTCCTCCTGCTCTCAATCTTTCCCAGCATCAGAGCCCTTTCAAATGAGTCAGCTTCTACGTCCTATACAAATCTGACTGTCCTCTGAAGAGCTACACTAAATTAGGCTAAAGAGAAAAGCCACTGAAATTCATAAGTTGAGGATGTAAAACCTGCAAAAATCAAAGATACTGAGATTTGATTATTCTTTTTGGAAGGGATGACTTATCATAGTATAACAGAAAAATAAAAAATGAAGAGCAGGAGCCTAGAGGAAGAAATCACAGAAAGAAAGGGAAGAGAAAGGAATAGTAACTAAGGAAGCTGTATGGATGAGACACCAGGGGTGGAGGTGACTCTGTGAAACTTCCTTCACCAGGCTAGGCTAGGGACCTTATTCCTTATGCAGTAGAAGAGAGTAAAGCACTTCACGGCACATCAAATCTCTAGTCCAAGCTCTGTACAGTATCAGTACTTTATAACTTCTTTTATTGGGCTGGTCAAAAGATTTGTTCAGTTTTTTCTGTAAGATGTTAAGATAAAAAACCCAAATGAACTTCCTGGCCAAATCAATACAAAGAATGCTTAAGCATTGCCTGATGTACACTAGATAAGGTCTCATGAATAATAGAGAAAATAACATCCAGAAGATGTGGAAGAGGGTATCACATTCTTCCCTCATCACTGATGGCCAACTGCTACCCTGTATGTCTACTGGAAGAAAAAGCACATGCCAATCAATGACCAGCAAAATGGGGAAACAGCAACAGTGGTGCCATTGCCCCTTACCTAAAGGTTACATCAGAGACCCTGTGCGGTGACAAAAGCCCTTGCTAAATGAAACTACCATACTAGCTATATAGGAACGTACTGTATGATAAACATGTTACTACAACCAATAAAGGAGAGTAAATTATCCAATTAACAAACTAAATCTTGTTGGAACTGGGGGAAAAAAGATCTACCACACACCCAGTACATTCAAATATATTCCAAGTGCCTAAAGAATTAAATATATCAAAGCCTATAAAAGAATAAAAACAAGTTATGCAGTTATATATACAGCTGGGATATGGAAATTTCTTTATGAGGATGAAACTATAAGCAGATATAATAAATAAATGAGTTACATAGAGTTGGCTCGGAGAAGGAAATGGCAACCCACTCCAGTATTCTTGCCTGGAAAATCTCATGGACAGAGGAGGCTGCTGGGTTAGGGGTCACAAGTGTCGAATGTGACTTAGTGACTAAACCACCACCACAGAGTTGGCTACTTAAAATCTTAAGATGTTTTAAGTGAAATATATCCAAGTAAAATAAAAAGGGACATGATAAAAAATGAATAGAGGACAGATCAACATCTATAATGAAAACACAAGAATAGGGAAAATCATGAACAGGAAAATTAAATATATATATATTTGTGCCAGTCACATATGAAAAGGGAAAAAGCAACATGACAGTAGTGACATAAATGCAAACTAAAGTAATAATGATATGTGGTTTGGCCTTTCAAGTGGGCAAAATTTTCACTAAAGGCAAGGGTAAAACAGAAATTGCAATAAGGTAATATTATGTGTTTTTAATGTTCTGTGCTGAAGCACAATTCTGAGTTGACAATGTTTATCTATATTAGCCCTCACCACAACGCTCTGGACAAGTTAGGACAGTATTTCCGATTTCATAAATAATAAAATTTAAACTCAGAGACCTTGTAAGCTGTGTAGCTTCAAATACCTAGGTAAGTAAGAACACAAGTTTATCATCCATAGATCCCACAGTCCTTGCTCTTTCTAAGATGCTACAGTGTATTCCTACAGGACACGAGAAGTACTATTAAAGGTATTTGATTTAGGAAGTAACATGATAAAATCAATAATTAGGAACATTTTACTGAGCAGTATTATGTAGTAAGGGTTCATGTATATCATTTGAAAATCTGTTCATCAGGGTTAAACAATTACATGATGCCATTTTGCATGTTGGTTCTCACATTTGTAATCTCTGCTAAACCTGGAGCATAAAGGTAGCATTTACAGTTGGTGGCATCAATATTTATGCCTTGTGCCTGCATGTCTGAATTTTTCAGTAGTAATGCTATCCCACAGTAACCACATCCCTTTCCATTTCACTGTGCATCATGTGAACAGGAAATCTAGAATGATAGTAGCTGAGAAATCAGTATGGGCCAAACACAGTATGGATTTAAACTATCAGCCTCATGGGAGTAAAACTGTCCCTTCTCACTGTGCCCTAAGTAAAGATTTCTATTACCCTTCAAAGGCTGAGACTGAGGTCAAACATCAGCAAGCAGGGAACTGGGAGAGCTTCAGAATAGCTTAACCCTAGAAACCTCTGGCTCCATATTATAAAAGGCACAACTGGTTTTATGTTTGTTTTTGTACTTGCTTTTCAATTACAAAAAAAAAAAAAAAACTCCAGATTGAGACCGCAAAATAGTTTCTGGATAGTTTGGAAATACACAATTGTAATACACTGTTTTCATGGTGCTACAATAATTTGGTTATGCTTGAAAATGTTAAGTTTTGGGTTTGGACCCATCTATTCTTTTAATATTCAAAAAGATGGTATAGAAGTTTAAATGCTGAGTAACACTGAAAGCAAATCAATGTGTTATTCATGCATGGTGTGCAGGAGAATTTTTAGTAATTCTTACCTTTTCAGATCATTAATCTTAATCGTTATATTACACAGACTTTACCCTCAAAATGACTAATACGGCAATTCTTATAGTTCTGAAAATTGGGTCACAAACATATTCCAGAGGCAAGTTTCAGAAGGCAAATGCTCCTCTAATTTAGACTTCTAGGTTGTTGACTAGTAACTCATGTGCCACAGTGGTAAAGAATACATCTGCTAAAGCAGAAAACACAAGAGATGTGGGTTTGATGCTTAACATTTTAATAGAGTTTCAAAATTTTCCACAAACTCATCTTATTCCTTCAGAATAAGGGGATGGCAGAGGATTAGATTGTTGGATGGCATAATTGACTCAATGGGTATGAGTTTGAGCAAACTCCAGGAGATAGCAAAGAATAGGGATGCCTGGCATGTTTCAGTCAATGGGGTCGCAAAGAGTTGGACACAACTTAGGAACTCAACACCAGCAACAACATTCCTTCAGTAGAAGCAATTCCCAGTGAAGCTTTTTTTCAGCAATAAGCTTTACATCAGAAAAAATATATATATATTTCCCTGGATAAAGAAATAAAGAACACTTTCCACAGTATGGTATAGACTTTTTTTTTAGCATATCTGATTTCTCTAGAACTTCAGAGAGATCCATTTCATCACTCCTCCTGAAGTCTACAGAATTTTTTCCTGTACAAATCATACATTCATCTGGCAGTATATAGTCATTTACAATTATACACTTCTTCAAGCTAACATACTGATCACTGCTAATATTATCATAATATTTTAAGAAAAAGTTTTTAGGAAGGCAAAGAGTAATGAGAAGAGAAAGGTGGCCAGAAAGAAGGTGGTACTAGCATCTATTCTCAACATTTTCTTAGGTTTTATTGGGGTTTGTGGTTGTTTTTTGTTTGTTTTTACCTCTTTCCTTTAGCATTTGCATGCCATGTACTTCACAAAAAAAAACATTCATTTTGACAGCTATGAGTAATTTTGGCCCACATCAATAGTTTTGGTCTTCAGAACAACTGTGTATGAGGTAACTGAACAATGAGTGACCAACACAAACCTTTATGGTCTTGACAATTAAAAAAAAAAAAAGAAAGAAAGAAGGAAAGCACCTGAAATTCAAGGTCACTCCAGCAATTGTACAAATACAACCAAAAGCAACATGTGCAACTACCAATGACATGGGCCCCTGTACAACCAATCTATTTTCTCTGGCCAACTCAATTAACTGTATGTCATTCTCAGAGTTAACTTATGGCCAACAGATTTA
This sequence comes from Bos indicus, assembly GCF_029378745.1. NCBI lineage: Eukaryota > Metazoa > Chordata > Mammalia > Artiodactyla > Bovidae > Bos > Bos indicus. Next base: position 91,267,187 of record NC_091760.1, on the reverse strand, counting down.
TTCATAATGACAATTGAAATGATATGACCATCTTTTATAAAATATAGCCTTTTTAACTACACAGATAAGACAGTGACACTTGGAGAACTCTTCATTTAAATTTATTTCCCAAATCCTCAATACAAAATAAGGAAAACAAGCAAGTCCTGTCACTATTCAAACAGCATTTCAAGAGGTATTCACAGGTGAAAGCTACTCAGTAAAGAACTATCGTTATTCAGTGAGAGTCAAGGAGAATTGCGACTAATGGAAACTTTCAAGTAATAATATACTTTAATTTTACTTTTAATTTCATTTTCTAATGCCTTTCAGAGCCGACTAGACCTCATCACAAGCTTTCCTTATGTTAAGTTTTCTATTAAAGCTGCAACAATTATATCCTGGTAATCTTGGGAACAAAGGAAGAAATTAAAGTTTTTTCACTAGTATATGAAAACATATTATTACACAAAGGCCAAACAACTGTGAGTACCAATAAGTAAATAAATGGGTAGAAAAATAAAGAAGCCACAAATGTAGATACAATAGTCATCTCTGCTGAATAATATTGTGTACACAATGGTATTTTCAACAAGAAACCACAACTAATTACTGGACATCATTTCCTGCTACTGAACTAGATGGGTCCCTGAAATACAGTTTAAAAAAATATGGTCTCAACCCAGTGTTGAGGTCTGGCTAGAGTTGGAGATCCTGGCTAATCTTGAACAACTGATTGAGTATACACTTCAATCACTTCTTTATCGAGTCTTCACACTCTAGACTACCATGTATATACGTGTCTTAAGGCACTAAAGCCAAGAATCAAATAAGTAAGGACAGTCCCTTTGCCCTAGAGCCCAGGAAATCATTCAAATTAGCCAACCTACCCTAATTCAAATTAAGAACCCAGGGAACCCAGCTAACTCCTTCTCACTTGCCATGCACAATTGATACTGAAGCTACATTTGCTGTTGTGCTATCTCTGTCACAACTCCCTGTGTGGTCCTGCCCGACAGCTTTCTCCTGTTTGGAGTGACAAGTAAAAGAGCATCCTGCCTTTCCTTTAACCAAGTGTCAGTGTCTTTTGTCTTGTCATCAAAAACATCTTGAAATTTTATATAACAATCTGTAAGCACTAAAGTCCTAGTGACTCAGTTCAGTTCAGTCACTCAGTTATATCCAACTCTTTGCAACCCCATGGACTGCAGCACACCAGGCCTCCCTGTCCATCACCAACTCCCAGAGACTGTTCAAACTCATGCCCATCGAGTCAGTGATGCCACCCACCCATCTCATCCTCTACTGCCCCCTTCTCCTCCTGCCCTCAATCTTTCCCAGCATCAGCATCTTTACCAATGAATCAGTTCTTCACATCAGGTGGCCAAAGTATTGGAGTTTCAGCTTCAGCATCAGTCCTTTCAATAGTGACTAACTGTCCATTAATGGAGGAAATTCATCCTTAATCTGTGGAATTATTTAACTCTCATGCTTAAGCACAGATGAGCATACTTTCAGAAAAAAAAAAGAAGGGGGTAGTGGATTTGCTTCTTTTTATTCCTCATGCTATGCACAATTAAAAACAATATATGTAAAATAGAATATATGTAAAATAAACATAGAAGACCCTGAAAGAGGAGTTGAAGAAAGCAGTCTGGTCAAGGACCATGGAATCCAAGATACAAAGATTCTATAGGTTTTGTTTTGTCTCCTACATCTCAGATTTAGAGCTGAAAAAACTGGTAACCCTAAAATGCCAATAGATATAAACAGAAAAAAGCTTAATTAAAATTCTGATTTCAAATAAATGCATACCAATACACACCACAGTCAAACTCTTGAAACTAAAAATGAAAAGAGAATCTTAAAAAGAAGTGAAAGAGAAGTGTCATCATGCTTATAGGAGAAAACAGCAATTCTAATTATAGCAGATTTCTCACTGCAAACTACTGAGCTCAGAAGAAAGTGATATAAAATGTTTTCAGTACCAAAAGAAAAGAACTGTCAACCCAGCACCCTATATCCAATGAAAATATCCTTCAGGAATGAAGGAGAAATCACAACATGTTCAATTGAAGGAACATTAATAGTGTGTGTTCCCAGTATATCTACCCTAATAAATGACTAAAGAAAGTTCTATAAACAGGAAGGAAACTATAAAAGAAGAAGCCTTAAAACATAGGAAGGAAGAAAGGACATACAAAGCAAAACAGCGAGTGGATGCTATAGATGATTCTTCTCATCTTGAGTGTTCTTAATGGTATTTGATGATCAGAGTAACAATTATAACATTGATGTGATTCTAGATGTAGAAAATTATGTCCTAAATAAGGAAAGTAAAAAGATACATAAGGAGATAAGATTTATATACTTTGCTCCATTTAGTAAAATTATATCAAGTAGACTTTGATAAAGTGACATATACATATCTACTATGAAACCTATACCAACCATTGAAAAAACTATAAAAGAGCCTCCAAATACTAAAGATAAAAACGAAATCCTAAGTAATTGTTCAACTAAGCCACAGGCAGATAGAATAAAGAAAACAAATGAACAAAAAATTGTAAGCAAACAGAAAATAAAAGTAGTATGGCAAACTATAGGCTCAATATATCAATAATTACATTAAATGTAAATTGTTTAAATATACTAGATAAAACACAGAAATTGTCAGAGTGGATTAATAAACATGAACTGGCTATCTGTTATCTATAGGAAACTCACTTCAAATATAGCAATTTAGGCAGGTTAAAAAGATAGAAATAGATAACAACTCAAAGGTAGACGCAGTGAATATATTAATGTCTGACAATGTAAACTTCAGAACAAAGGGAAATGCTGGAGATAGAGAAGGATATTACATAATGATAAGATGGTCAATCCACCAAGAAGACACAACAATCCTAAATGTATGTGCATCAGACAAGAAATTGGCAAAATATGAAGCATGTATAGCACTGAAAGGAGAAATAGACGAATACATATTTATTACTGGAGATATTAACATTCTTCTCCTAAAATTAGTAGAACTAAACATAAAATCAGCATGGGTAAAAAATACCTTAAAAACACTATCAAGCAACAGTATCTGATTAACCCTTATAAAGCAGTCCACATGACTAGTGTAGAACACAAGTTTTATTCATGTCCACAGAACATACACCAAAAACAAACCAAATCCTGGGCTATAAAACAAATCTCAAAAAATTTTAAAAGAATTGAAATCATAAAGTGTGTTCCTCAACCATGATAGAGTCAAATGATAAGAGAAACAATTAAAAAAAACTTCTAAAAATTTAGAAACTAGACAACAAATTTCTAAAAATTTCAACACACAAATTTAAAGATTAATTGAACTAAGGTAATATAAAAATATAGCATCATAATTTGAAAATTAACAACTTTGATTCAAAGATTAAGCACAGCTAAAGCAGTACTGAGAAAAAAAATGATAGCACAATACATACATTGGAAAAATGGAAAAGTCTCAAATCAATAATCTAAACTTCCACTTGTAGGATCAAGAACACCAAAGTAAACCTAAAGCAAGCAGGAGAAAAGAAATAATAGCAATATTTTTGCTATTGAAAAAACTGAAAATTAAAATAAAAGATAATGAAAAGGAGTATATATTGAACAAATCAACAACTTCCAAACTTCAAGTAAACTAACAGAGAAATGATGCAAGTACCAATTTCAGAAATAAAATCAGATCACGATATACTCCTAATATAAAAAATGATGAAAAAGAAAAAATATAACAGAATACTAACTTGATCTTAGCCAAAAGGTCGAGAAGTGATAATATAATAGAATATTATTAACAAATCCACACAGATAAGTTTCACAATTTAGGTTAAATGGAACAATTTCTTAAAACAAAAACTACTACAACATTTCCAGTATGAAATAATTTATATAATCCTTTAACAAGAGGAAATTGAATTCATAATTCAAAAATTCCCAAAAAAAGTAATCTTCATGCTCAGGAGTTTTCAATACAGAACTTTACCAAATACTTAAAGAATTATCACTAATTCTATATAATCACTTTCAAAAAAACAGAAAGTAGAGAACTCCAATATCTCTCCTGAGTATAAATGAAAAATTTCTTGACAAAATATTAATAAGAAGAATTCAGCAGCATATAGAAAGAATTCTACACTGTGACCAAGTACAGTTTATTACAAGGATGCAAAGCTAGTTCAGTATTCAAAATCAAATCAATGTAATCTGTCAAATTAATGAACTGGAGAAGAAAAATCACATAATCATATAAAACTATGAAGAAAAAGCAATGACAAATTTCATGTTATACACATGTTATAGAGAACTTCCTCAACTTAATAAAAAAAATATGTACCAAAAAAAAAAAAAGCTAACATCACATCTAATACAGGAAAACTTAATGCTTTCTAAGACTGGGAACAATTCATGGATGTCTTCTCTCAACATTCTTACTCAAAATAAAACCTGAAGTTTAAGCTATCAAAATAAGGCAATAAAGCAAACAAGCACCTATACATGAGAAAGAAGGGATTAAAAATGTCATTTTCTGATGCACAGTTGTCTATGTAAAATATTCTAAGGAATTCACAAGAAAAATCAATCATTAACAAGTAAGTTAGGCAAGGTGGCATGTAAGATAAGGATGTAAGATAAACATTTAAAAACTCAGTTGTATTCTATATATTCCCAATGGATATATACATAAAAAACAAAATTGAAAATGCAGTAAAATTTATAATTACTCAGAAAGAAATGAAATAACATGTACGTCTAACAAAACATGCACAAAATCTGTATACTGATCATTAGAAAATGCTAATGAAAAAATTTTAAAAATTAAATAAATTGATAAATATGATGTTAATGAATCTGAAGATGCAACACAGTTAAGACATCAATTCTCACCAAATTGCTATACAGGTTTAACATCTTTACTTTCAAAATCCGAGCAAGATTATTTGTAGATACAGAAAAGACTCTTCTAAAACATATATGGAAATGTAAAAGAACTAAAATTGCTATAGTAATTTTGGAAAAGAATAAAGCAGTAGTAAATAGTCTACTTCATTTTGAGACTTATAGATGTAATAATCAAAACCACTTTATACTGATATAGGGATACACTTATCAGTCAGTGCAATGTAAAAAACTTAGAAGTAGACCCAAATAAAGGACAGAAACAGTATGGATCTAACAGAAGCAGAAGAGATTAAGAAGAGGTGGTAAGAACACAGAGAGGGACTGTACAAAAAAAGGTCTTAGTAACCCAGATAACCATGATGGTGTGGTCACTAGAGCCAGACATTCTGAAGTGTGAAGTCAAGTGGGTCTTAGGAAGCATCAATATGAACAAACTTAGTGGATGTGATGGAATTCCAGCTGAGCAATATCAAATCCTAAAAGATAATGCTGGTTTAATATGCTGGCAAATTTGGAAAACTCAACAGTGGCCACAGGACTGGAAAAGGTCAGTTTTCATTACAATCCAAAAGAAGGGCCATGCCAAAGAATGTTCAAATACTACACAATTGCACTCATTTTACATGCTAGCAAGATAATGGCTCAAAATCCTTCAAGCTATTCTCCAACAGTATGTGAACCAAGAACTTCCATACGTACAATTGGATTTAGAAAATGCAGAGGAACCAGAGATCAAATTGCCAACATCCATTATATCAAAGAAGAAGCAAGAGAATTCCAGAAAATCGTGTACTTCTGCTTCACTGTCTACACTAAAGCATTTGACTGTGTGGATCACAACAAACTATGGAAAATTCTTAAAGAGATGGAAATACCAGACCACCTTATCTGTCTACTCAGAAACCTGTATGCAGGTCAAGAAGCAAACCTCCAAAATCACTGTGGACAGTGACTGCAGCCACAAAATTAAAAGACGTTTGGTTGTTGGAAGAATAGTTATGGGAAACCTAAACAGTGTATTAAAAAAGCAGAGTTATCACTTTGCCAACAAAGCTCCATAGTGTCAAAACTATGGTTTTTCTAGTAGATGTGAGAGTTGGACCGTAAGTAAGGTTGAGTGCCGAAGAACTGATGCCTTCAAACTGTGGTACTGGAGAAGACTCTTGTGATTCCCTTTGACAGCAAAAAGATCAAACCAGTCAGTCCTAAAGGACATCAACCTTGAATATTCATTGGAAGAACTGATGCTGAAGCTGAAACTCCAATACTTTGGCCACCTGATACGAAGAGCCAACCCACTGCAAAAGACCCTAATGCTGGAAAAGTTTAAGGGCAAGAGAAGAAGGGGGTGACAGAGGATGAGATGCTTGGATGGCATCATTGTCTCAATGGACATGACTTTGAGCAAACTCAGGGAGATAGTGAAGGACAGGGAAGCCTGGCATGCTGCGGCTCATGGGGTCACAAAGAGTCAGACACAACTTAGCGACAGAACAACTGTTGGGAGCCGCGTTAGGCATTACTGACAAACTGGAGGCACAGTCCCCAGCCCCCTCTCCTCATTCCGCAGGCACAGATCCCGGGATGAAGGAGTTAGGCCTTGTAATTCTGACTTATCCTTTCCTCTCCTCGGCTGAGTTGACTGAAAAGGAATATTAAGGTGCTTATTGTTCTTGAGAGGAGCATGAGAAGGCACAAAGCCTTCTGCAGTTGTGCTCAGAAAATAATTCATAAAGTTAATCATTGACATTTGTTCAAGGACTTTTACAAAAGAGTGTTCCCGGATGAGCACATAGGCTGTAGCTTGAGGCCATGAGAGGGATTGATATCTGAAGCCTATTTGTGAGGAGAAAGTTTATGGCAAAGGAGTTAACTGAATTTAGGGCTTAGAAATAATTAAAATAGTTAGAAGTTGAAGATTTAAGGAATGTTGTAAAGTTAGCATATTTTACTATAGCTTATAGAAGTTAGGGTTAGAGGCCTGGCGTGCTGAGAGTCATGGGGTCGCAAAGAGTCGGACATGACTGAGCGACTGAACTGAACTGAACTGAACTGACAGAAGTTAGGAATTTTTTAGAGACATTTTAGCTAGAAGCCTTTTTGAGAGATAGTGAGCTCAGGATGTTAGGGGCAAACAGGATTTAGGAAGATAAGTAGTAAACTGAGGAATGTAGCATGAGTTACAATATAATCACAAGTTAACTATAGGACACATTAGAGGAGGTAGATAATAGATGATAAGGCTTATTCCGAGAGAATCACTGACGCAGAAACTCTGTTTGAAGAGCAACAATGATTTATGGAGATAATAAATCTGGGAGAGGGGGAACTGAAAATGTCAAATCTCTGGCCTAATGTTTTTGTAGAAGTATAAAAGAGAATATTAAATTTGGAATAAACAGGCAGTCCATAGAAAAATGAGAGGCTGTCTCATTGGCAGACACCATCATCTCTTCAGGTTGAATCCCTGGTTGCTGGAGTTGGACTCCGGCAAACAGCAACAATGACTCACATAAATATACCCAACAAATTTTTGATTAGCATGCATGAGCAATTCAATGGAGGAAAGATAGCTTTTTCAAATAATGGTACTGCTACAATTGTACATTCATATGCCCACCCAAAATTAAATTCAATCCAAGTCTCAAATCTATACAAAAATTAACTCAAAATGAATTGCAAACATAAATGCAAAACATATAATTTTTAGAAAAAAAATAAAAGATAATCTTTGTGATCTAGGGCTAGGCAAAGAGCTCTTAGATCTGACATCAACACGATACATAAAAGGAAAAAATAATAAATCAGAATTCAGCAAAATTTTAAAATTTTCTTCTGTGAAAGACTGTTTAGAACAAGAAAAGAAACTTATAGACTGGTGGAGAATATGTGCAAAGCACATAATCTTACAAAGGACTAAAATTTAGAATACTTGATAAACTCTCAAAACTCAGTAGTAAAATACACAGTTAGAAAAATTCAGTTAGAAATACATGCATATGTATTTCACAAAGGAGGATATACCAATGGCAACTTGTGTTTTGTTGCTTGTGCATAGTTACTCTGTCACGTTCGGCTCTTTGCGACCAGTAGCCCACCAGGCTCCTCTGACCATGGGATTTTTCAGACAAGAATACTGGAGTGAGTTTCCATTTTCTTCTTCAGGGGTTCTTCCTGAGTCAGGGATCTAACCCACATCTCCTGTGTCTCCTGCACTCCAGGTGGATTATTTTTATGCTGAGCTATTGGGTAACCCCAATTAGAGAAATGTTAATTACATCCCAATGGGATATCACTACACACTTATTAAATGGCTAAAATAAAAAATACTGTCAATGCCAAATGCTGACATGGGTACAGGGCGATTTGATCACATACATCTCTGTTGGGAATGTAAATTGGAAGAGCCAGTCTGGAAAACAGCAATTATTTAAAAAACTAATCATGCATCATCATACAACCATTGCATTCCTAGGCATTTATCCTAGAGAAATGAAAACTAATGGTGATACAAAAAGCCTGTACATAAAATTTATAGAAGCTTTATTTGTAATAGTCTAAAACGAAAAACAAGTCAGATGTCCTTCACTGGGTGTTTGGTTAAACAAACTGTGGTACATCCATACTATGAAAAATTACTCAGCAATAAAAAGGAATAAACTATTGATATAAACAATAACATGGCAAATTTCCAGGTGTTGTTGAACCCAAATTTGTATGCGCAACTTACAATGAGGCCAAACTGGAATGTTGCTGTTTGGAACAGAGAAAAGTTTACTGCCAGGCAAGAAGAATGGATGGCTTTTCCTCAAAAACCTCAAACTTCCTCATGATTTGAAGGGAAGAGTTTCTAAAGACAAATTTGGAGAGCTGCAGGATGTGTGACTTTCTTCTGATCCATTGGTGGTGAGGTAACAAAGCAGTGATCCAAGAATCTTGTTCTCAGTCTGAAGTTACCATCTCCTGAATGGGTGAGGGCCTTAGTTTCTATAGAACTGAAAGATTTATTAATGACTATATCCCTTTATTATATCTCTAGTGGAGGTGATAGAATTCCAGATGAGCTATTTCAAATCTTAAAAGATGATGCCTGTGAAAGTGCTGCACTCAACATGCCAGCAAATTTGGAAAACTCAGCAGCCACAGGACTGGAAAAGACCAATTTTCATCTCAATCCCAGAGAAAGGCAATGAATCTTCAAACTACTGCACAATGGCACTCATTTTAATTCTCCAAGCTAGATTTCAACAGTCCATGAACAGATAACTTCCAGATGTTTGAGCTGGATTTAGAAAAGGCAGAGGAACCAGAGATCAAATCGCCAACATTCGTTGGATCATAGAAAAAACAAGAGAATTCCAGAGAAATACCTACTTCTGCTTCACTGACTATGCAAAAGCCTTTAACTGTGTGCATCACAAAAAAACTGTGGAAAATCCTTCAAGAGATGGGAATACCAGACCACCTTACCTGACTCCTGAGAAATCTGATGCAGGTCAAGAAGCAACAGTTAGAACTGGACATGGAACAACAGATTGGTTCCAAATTGGGAAAGGAGTACATCAAGGCTGTATATTGTCAAACTGCTCATTTAACTTATATGTGGAGTACATCATGTGAAATGATGGGCTGGATGAAGCACAAGCTGGAATCAAGACTGCTGGGAGAAATAGCAATAACCTGCTATGCAGATGATACCACTCTTTTGGAAGAAAGCAAAGAAGAACTAAAGAGCCTCTTGATGAAAGTGAAAGAGCAGAGTGAAAAAGTTGGCTTTAAACTCCACATTCAAAAAATGAAGATCATGACATCTGTCCCATACCTTCATGGCAAATAGATGGGAAACAATGGAAACAGTGACAGTGACAGACTCTATTTTCTTGAGCTCCAAAGTCACTGCAGATGGTGACTGCAGCCATGAAAAAAAGACACTTGCTCCTTGGAAGAAAAGCTATGACCAACTTAGACAGAATATTAAAAAGCAGAGACATTACTTTACCAACAAAGGTCCATACAGTCAAAGCTATAGTTTTTCCAGTATTCATGTATAGATGTGACAGTTGGACCATAAAGAAGGCTGAGCACTGAAGAATTGATGCTTTTGAACTGTGATGTTGGAGAAGACTCTTGAGAGTCCCTTGGACTGCAAGGAGATCAAAGTCAATCCTAAAGGAAATTAACCCTGAATATTCATTGGAAGAACTGGTGCTGAAGCTGAAGCTCCAATACGTTGGCCACCTGATACAAAGAGCTGACTCATTGGAAAAGACCCTGAAACTGGTAGACTCAATGCAGGAAGAGAAGGTTGGAGGGCATCAACGTCCATTGGCACCAACTCAATGGACATGAGTTTGAACAAGCTCCAGGAGATGGTGAAGGAAGAGAATCCTGGTATGCTGCAGTCCATGGGGTCACAAAGAGTCAGGGAAAGACTGAACAACAACAAAATATCCCTTGATGAAGAACCAGAAAAAATGCTTTATTGCTCTACTATTGTTTCTTGATTGCCCTTTATCTCTGCATTCTCTCCCTAATTAGCAACTGTTTAAATCTTCCCTTTAGAACGGGAGGAAAGGCTGGAGGCTAAAGTCTATTTTTATTTTTTTGTTTTTCTTTTTTTTAAACTGGACATGCCCTATGACACGTGGATCTTAGTTCCCTGACCAGGGATCGAACCCACAGTCCTTGCATTTAAAGTGCAGTCTTGACCCTTGGATCAGCAGGGAAGTCCCAGAAACCTATTTTTCTACAAACAAGAAATGGAGGATATGGAAAGGCCTTTGTATCTGGGAGGGTCCCACAAGGTCCTGCTCAGTTTCACAGGTATCATAAGTGAAAAAAAATATATAGCCGGTTATATTCTATATGATTGCATTAATAAAACACTCTTTGAAAGGATGCATTTTTGTGTGGAGAAATAGAAATGGAGAATAGATTAGTAGTTTCCAGGGGATCAAAAACAGGGTGATTGTGAGTGAAATGGGCATGGTCCTACAAGGTAATATGAAAGATCTCTGTGGTGATGGAAACGCTCTGTGTCTGGACTATATTGATGCTAATATCCTGACTGTGATAATATACTATAGTTTCACAAGATGTTGCCATAGGAAACAACTAGGAAAAGAATACCTAGGAATTCTATTATTTTTACAGCTTCATGTGAATATACACTTAAAATAAATTTTAATTAAAAATAAAGGTTTAATTAAAATAAAGCAATAATCTGATGTAATATTTAGTTGATGTTTCAAGTGTGAAAACAAATGCTGCTCATGTGTTTGAAAGCTAATGTGCAGTTTTGAATCACACAAGTAAGATTCTTAAAGAAAGGGTAAACATTACAATGTACTTAGGGAATCAAATACGTTATAACTTGGGTGCACTGAAAATTGTTTTCTTCAAAGGGAAATAGGTTTAAGGACTTGCATTACAATAATTTACATTTTTTTTTCAATAGCTGTAAATGGAATACCCATTATGCACCAGGAACTATTTGAGGTAGAGAAAAATTGATGAGCAAAATGCCATGCCTAATAGAATGTGATCATAAGAGGCAATGTTACAACTAGGAGAATAAAGAAACTTGAGTTTGCTGGAATCTGAAGTTTCTGACTACAGTATCATTATTTTTTTTTAATTTTCTGATGGAGTTTTATTTTTTAAAGCAGGTTTGTAGCTATTCATCCAAACATACAGCATTTTTCTTTCAAAAGTAATAACTTAGCAAGACTTCATATGACTCGTGTTCTATTTGCACCAAAAACACAATACAAGCTAATGACTTTCAAAAAGAGAAGATATTTAAAGTTAATTTACATATGAGGCAGAGATAGGTTTAGGTTACTTCTGTGAAATAAAATATACATTTAATAGCAAGACAGGAAAAAAAATTAAACATAAATTTTGTCTTGTCTCTTTGTCCTCCTCTGTCCCCTCTACTGTGCGCTGTGTATCTGCATTATGTGTTGACCAAACCTCCCCCATCAACAGAAATTGCTGCTCAACCTTAAAGAGCAACATTCTCCTAGCACCAACAAGACAACTCTTTAAAGACAGCATTTCTTCTTGATCTTGTAAGGGGGTCACAATGACCCATCACTTTGTACATTCAAATCTGGATAATATAAACTGTCAGTAATACATCTAATATATAGCCCTCTGTCTCAAAAAGCATATATGACTCTGCTTTGACTATGCAGAACTATTCTTAGAGCTTTCTGAGGGGCTATTCCTGGGTTATGATTCTCAATTTTACTTGAAGAAAATTTTCCATTTCTTTCTTAGATCAACTGATTCATTTTTCACTGACATTGTTTTTTTATTGTGAAACCAATTTTGTTGATTTCTGGTTTTTAAATAAAAGAAATCCAACAAATACCAGAATAGATTCTACGTGTTTATTTTCATTTAGCAAACAGGAGCACGCACAGTCACTTAGAGGAGAACATGTCTCAGAGAGAATTGCTAAATATTTTTTTTCATTTATCGATATTAGTACATTTCAATGAAATACCCACCTGACTTAATTCCTTCATTCTTCACAAAATGTAAAATGAAAGGGTAAACATTTGCTTAAATAAACAAAACATAATATGCAGCTCTATCCACAAGAAAGCTCATAAGATAAAAGGCAAAGAGGAAACACAATAGCTATCTCATGGATAGTTGAGATTTATGCAATTCTTATACAGAAAAAAATTGTTCCCAGAGAAAAATTCTGTCTGTTCCCGGGTCACACAATAATCTGTCCTTGAATGGCAGAATATCAGATTTTCATAGGATTTGTTTGAATGAATTGAATTTAAAGTCCAGTAAAGCAGTTTTTCTCTCATTTATTATTGGTAGCATGCATATATTCTTACTTTTTCTAGTTGTTCAAGTGTTCTCTATTATTTTATAGATAACTCCTGTGGCTATTAAAGGTAATATCAATTTTCCAAAGGATAACCTTTTTTTTGGATGACGTAATAAACACAAACTACTTTACGATGTGAAATTTTTCTTCCAATTCTTTGAGCTTCACTATTGAAAAATTATTTGCTTCTTTTCTAAAACTGAAAGGATTCTATAACAACGTAATAGCTACAGTGAACAACAGAGATTTAAACCTCTGTTGCTCCATTATTGAACTCTGCCTAGAACAAACCAATGCAAGATTTGGAGAAAAGATGTCAAGGTCATATAAAAAAAAAGAAAAAAAAATCTTTAAAAATGACCTCTTTTTAAAAAAGAAATCTAATCATTCATGTCATCTCCACTATCCAGTCAGAGACAAATCCTCAAGAGATGTCAATATCAGTTCAGTGTCTCAGTCCTGTCCAGCAATTTGTGACCCCATGGACTGCAGCACACCAGGCTCCCCTAACCATCACCAGCTCCCGGAGCTTACTCAAACTCATGTCCATCAAGTCGGTGATGCCATCCAACCAGCTCATCTTCTGTCATCCACTTCTCCTCCCACATTCAATCTTTCCCAGCATCAGGATCTTTTCAAATGAGTTAGTTCTTCACATCAGGTGGCCAAAGTATTGGAATTTCAGCTTCAGCATCAGTCCTTCCAATGAATATTCAGGACTGATTTCCTTTAGGATGGACTAGTTTGGATCTCCTTGCTTTCCAAGGGACTCTTTTATGCTCAACTTTCTTTATAGTACAACTCTCACATCCATACACGACTACTGGAAAAACCATAGCTTTGACTAGACAGACCTTTGTTGGCAAAGTAATGTCTCTGCTTTTTAATATGCTGCCTAGGTTGGTCATAGCTTTTCTTCCAAGGAGCAAACGTCTTTTAATTTCATGGCTACTGTCACCATCTGCAGTGATTTTGGAGCCTCCCAAATTGAAGTCTGTTTCCATTGTTTCCCCTTCTATTTGTCATGATGTGATGGGACTGGATGCCATGATATTAGTTTTCTGAATGTTGAGCTTTAAGCCAACTTTTTCACTCTCCTAATTCACTTTCATCAAGAGGCTCTTTAGTTCCTCTCCACTTTCTGCCTTAAGGGTGGTTTCATCTGCATATCTGCGGTTATTCACATTTCTCCCAGCAGTCTTGATTCTAGTTTGCTCTTCATCCAACCTGGCATTCCACATGATGTACTCTGCATATAAGTTAAATAAGCAAGGTGACAATATACAGCCTTGAAGTACTTCTTTTACTATTTGGAACCAATCTGTTGTTCCATGTCCAGTCCTAACTGTTGCTTCTTGACCTGCATACAGATTTCTCAGGAGGCTGGTAAGCTGGTCAGGTATTCCCATCTACTGAAGAATTTTCCAGTTTGAAGTGATCTACAGTGTCAAAGGCTTTGACATAGTCAATAAAGCAGAAACATGTTTTTCTGGAACTCTTTTTTTTATGATTCAACAGATGTTGACAATTTGATCTCTGGTTCCTCTGCCTTTTCTAAGATGAGCTTGAACATCTGGAAGTTCATGGTTCATGTACTGTTGAAGCCTAGCTTGGAAATTTTTGAGCATTACTTTGCTAGGTGTGAAATGAGTGCAATTGTGTGGTAGTTTGAACATTCTTTAGCATTGCCTTTCTTTGGAATTGGAATGACAACTGATCTTTCCCAGTCCTGTGGCCACTGCTGAGTTTTCCAAATTTGCAGGCATATTGAGTACAGCACTTTCACAACATCATCTTTTAGGATTTGAAATAGCTCAACTGGAATTCCATCAACTCCACTAGCTTTGTTCATAGTGATGCTTCCTAAGGCCCACTTGACTTCACATTCCAGGATATCTGGCTCTAGGTGAGTGATCACACCATCATGATTATCTGGGTCATGAAGGTCTTTTTTGTTCCATTCTTCTGGGTATTCTTGCCACCTCTTCTTAACATCTTCTGCTTCTGTTAGGTCCATACCATTTCTGTTCTTTACTGTGCTCAACTTTGCATGAAATGTTCCCTTAGTATCTCTAATTTTCTTGAAGAGATCTCTAGTCTTTCCCATTCTGTTGCTTTCCTCTGTTTCTTTGCATTGCTCACTGAGGAAGGCTTTCTTATATCCCCTTCCTATTTGTTGTAACTCTGCATTCAAATGGGTATATCTTTCCTTTTCTCCTTTGCCCTCAGTCTCTCTTCTCTTACCAGGTATTTGTAAGGCCTCTTCAGACAACCATTTTGCCTTTTTCCATTTCTTTTCTTGGGGATGGTCTTGATCACTGCCTACTGTATGATGTCACAAACCTTTGTCCATAGTTCTTCAGGCACTCTGTCTATCAGATCTAATCCCTTGTATGTATTTGTCATTTCCACTGTATAATTGTAAGTGATTTTATTTAGGTCATACCTGAATAGTCTAGTGGTGTTCCCTACTTTCTTCAATTAAGCCTTAATTTGGCAATGAGGAGTTCATGATCCAAGCCATAGTCAGTTCCTGATCTTATTTTTGCTAACTATATAGAGTTTCTCCATCTTTTGCTGCAAAGAATACAATCAATCTGATTTTGGTGTTGACCATCTGGTGATGTCCATGTGTAGAGTCTTCTCTTGCATTGTTGAAATAGGGTGTTTGCTATGACCAGTGTGTTCTCTTGGCAAAACTCTGTTAGATTTTGACCTACTTTATTTTGTACTCCAAGGCCAATTTTGCCTGTTACTCCAGGTATCTCTTGACTTCCTACTTTTGCATTCCAGTCCCCTATCATGAAACTGATATCTTTTTTGCATGTTAGTTCTAAAAGGTCTTGTAGGTCTTCATAGAACCGTTTAACTTCAACTTCTTCAGCATTGCTGGTTGGTGCATGGACTTGGATTACTGTGATATTGAAGATTTTCCTTGGAAACAAATAGAGATCATTCTGTCGTTTTTGAGATTGCATCCAAGTACTTCATTTAGGCTCTTCTGTTGACTATGAGGGCTACTCCATTTCACCTAAGGGAATCTTGCCCACAGTAGTAGATATAATGATCATCTGAGTTAAATTCACCCATTCCAGTCCGTTTTAGTTCAGTTCAGTTCAGTTCAGTCGTTCAGTCATGTCCAACTCTTTGCGACCCTGTGGACTGCAGCACACCAGGCCTCCCTGTTCATCATCAACTCCTGGACTTATTCAAACTCATGTCCATTGAGTGGTGATGCTATCCAACCATTTTAGTTCACTGATCCCTAAAATGTCAATATTCATTCTTGCCATCTCCTGTTTGACCAGTTACACTTTACCTTGATTCATGGACCTAACATTCCAGGTTCCTATGCAATATTGCTCTTTATAACATCAGACTTTACTTCCATCATCAATCACATCCACAAACGGGTGCTGTTTTTGCTTTGGCTCTGTCTCTTCATTCTTTCTGGAGTTAATTCTCCACTGATCTCCAGTAGCATATTGTGTACCTACTGACCTGGGTAGTTCATCTTTCAGTATCTGAACTTTTTTATTTTCATACTGTTCATGGGTTCTCAAGGCACGAATACTGAAGTGGTTTGTCATTCACTTCTCCAGTGGACCATGTTTTGTCAGAACTCTCTACCATGGCCCGTCCATCTTGGGTGGCCCAACACAGCATGGCTCATAGTTTCTTTGAGTTAGACAAAGCTGTGATCCATGTGATCAGAGTAGTTAGTTTTCTGTGATTGTGGTTTTCAGTCTATTGGCCATCTGATGGATAATGATAAGAAGCTTATGGAAGCTTCTTGATGGGAGAGACTGATTGAAGGATAAACTGTGTCTTGTTCTGATGGGTGGGGCCATGCTCAGTAAATCTTTAATCCAATTTTGTTAATGGGTTGGGCTGTGTTTCCTCTGTTATTTGATCTGAGGCCAAACTATGGTGGAGGTAATGAAGATTATGGTGACCTTTTTAAAAGGTCCCATGCATGCACTGTTGCACTCAGTGCCCCAGACCCTGTAGCAGGCCACTGCCAACCCAGGCCTCTGCCAGAGACTCCTGGACACTCATGGTCAAGTCTGGGTCAGTCTCTTATGTGGTCACTGCTCCTTTCTCCTGGGTCCTGGTGCACACAAGGTTTTTATTTGTGCCTTCCAGGAATCTGTTTCCGCAGTCCTGTGTAAGTTCTGGTGGCTCTATGGTAGAGTTAATGGTTACCCCAAGAGATAAACTGTTCTAATTGTTCTGAGTTATTTTGCCCATTTGTTGACACAACACAAAGAAAGTTAAAGGCGTAAATAATTTACAATCTATTACTATCTTCAGGCCCAGAGATTTATTTCTCCATTTTACACCACGGGATTTACAAAAGCAAATTAAAGGAGCCACAATAACATAGTATTTGTTAGTTTGAATATTAATTTCAAATCCACTACATCTAATTTTTCATAATAAACCTTGATTGTTTCAACCCTTGCTATAAGGGGAAAATGAGAATCAGAAGATATAGAGACTACACCACACAATTGCACAGAATTCTTGAGTCAGACAACATAGTTTATAAATGTGAAAATAATTTTGTTCGTTTCTTTTCTGTATCTAACACTGAAGAGAATTTATTTTTAATGCAGAGCTCCTCATACATACATTTCATTTATTCATTTTCATATTATGTATCAGTGATTTTGTACAAAATATTAAAATGGACAAATAAAAATTAAAATTGTGAAACATTCATTTTTTCCATTAGGAATTCATGACACTAAATAAAGCTAAAAAAATAATGATTCATGTCATAAATTGATCATAGTGTATATGCCAGTTGCACACATTTACATGTATTAATTCATTTAATCTCAAAGTATTTCTATGAGAAAGATATTACTATTATCCACATTTTTCAAATGGGAAAAGAGGACAGAGAACTTAAAAGCCCAAATATTTAGTAACATTTTCAAAGAATAGCAATCAGATCAGATCAGTCGCTCAGTCGTGTCCGACTCTTTGCGACCCCATGAATCGCAGCACGCCAGGCCTCCCTATCCATCACCAACTCCCGGAGTTCACTCAGACTCACGTCCATCGAGTCAGTGATGCCATCCAGCCATCTCATCTTCTGTCGTCCCCTTCTCCTCTTGCCCCCAATCCCTCCCAGCGTCAGAGTCTTTTCCAATGAGTCAACTCTTCACATGAGGTGGTCAAAGTACTGGAGTTTCAGCTTTAGCATCATTCCTTTCAAAGAAATCCCAGGGCTGATTTCCTTCAGAATGGACTGCTTGAATCTCCTTGCAGTCCAAGGGACTCTCAAGAGTCTTCTCCAACACCACAGTTCAAAAGCATCAATTCTTCAGCGCTCAGCCTTCTTCACAGTCCAACTCTCACATCCATACATGACCACAGGAAAAACCATAGCCCTGACTAGACAAACCTTTGTTGGCAAAGTACTGCAATAGGTAAATATAAATTCCAAACTGCAGTTAGCATTTTTTTTTCCCCTTTTTCTTGAAATCAAGATACAGGTTTCAAAATCTTACTGCAAAATCCCGTACAGATTATTTTGCAAAATCATCACTATGACTATTGCCTGTAAATAACTGCCTTAAAATTCAAACAGAAGCACTAACATCTTAGCAATTTCCTGTTTACATTCTGTCTTTCTGATCTCAAGGAGAGAGTAGTAAGCAGTGACTTGAAGCAAGATCTTAGTTCCCTACCCAGGAATTGAACCCAGGTAGCCTGGATTGAAGAATCTGTTTGCAATGCGGGAGATCTGGGTTTGATCCCTGGTCAGGAAGATCCACTGGAGAAGGGAACAGCAACCCTTTCCAGTATTTTTGCCTGGGAAATCCCATGGACAGAGGAGCCTGATGGGTTATAGTCCGTGGGGTCACAAAGAGTCAGATACAACTGAAACAACTTAGCTCACACAGCTTGGATGAAAACTAGAAATCCTAGCCACTAGACCAGCAAGTGCTACAAGACAGAAGCAAAATTCCTCTCGTTCTTGCCCCCATTTGAAAGCAAGAATGTTTCAAGGAGGGAAAAACTGTAAAAACAGGTACAAAGTTCATTATTATAGACA
This sequence comes from Bos indicus, assembly GCF_029378745.1. Classification (NCBI taxonomy): domain Eukaryota; kingdom Metazoa; phylum Chordata; class Mammalia; order Artiodactyla; family Bovidae; genus Bos; species Bos indicus. The sequence continues at coordinate 91,248,351 of NC_091760.1, read as the reverse complement.
CAGCACAACATGTGGGAGAGCACACAGAGAAAAAGCTCATTTATTTAAGACAGAAGCAAGGCAGAGATACACACCTGAAGAGAAAAGTTGTGGGCATTCTCCCTAATTAGGAGCAGCATTATAAAGAGGCAATTAAGTCCTGTTACCTTACCACTGACCAATCAGAAGAACGTCACACACCTTGCAGTCCTTATCCCAAATTTTGCCTCAATCCTAAACCATCAGGGAGTTTGGGATTTTTGACCACAAGCCACAAGTTTTCCTTCCTTGGTGCTGCAATAAACCTTTCTCTGATCCAAACTCTTATGTTTCAGTCTGTTTGACCTCACTACACATCAGGCACACAAACTTGCATTTGGTAACAAATTCATGACTTTGAAAAATTATCTTAGCAAACTTGGAGTAGAGGACAAACATCTCAATGTGATAAAGAATATCCATTGGGGGTGGGGGGAGGGGAATACTACTGCTAAGTCGCTTCAGTCGTGTCCAACTCTGTGCGACCCCATAGATGGCAGCCCACGAGGCTCCCCCATCCCTGGGATTCTCCAGGCAAGAACACTGGAGTGGGTTGCCATTTCCTTCTCCAATGCATGAAAGTGAAAAGTGAAAGTGAAGTCGCTGAGTCTTGTCTGACTCTTAGCGACCCCATGGACTGCAGCCCACCAGGCTCCTCCGTCCATGGGATTTTCCAGGCAAGAGTGCTGTAGTGGGGGCCATTTCCTTCTCCAGGGGGCTGGCGGGGGGAGGGGGGCAAGTGGGGGGGGAGCGGAATAGCCAATAGCAAACCTCATAGTCAATGGTAAAATGTTGAATACTTTCTCTGCAGATTAGAATTGTGATATAAAATTCATATTTATGGCAAGACAAGAACAATTTGAACATAAAATATTCTTCTCTGTCCTTTGGCCTCCCCTTCCCCCACACTGTACATTGTGTATCTACATTAAACAAAGCTTCCCTATAGGCAGGAATATCTGCTCATCCATAAACAGTTACATTCTCCTAGTATCAACAAGACAACTCCTTAAAGATAACATTCCTTCTTGAGCTTGAAAATAGTCACATGACTCACCACCATGCAGCTTAAATCTAGATTATGTTAATTATCAATAATATGTCATTAAATGTATAGTCTGTCTCAAAAAAACTTATATAAATTGTGTCTTGACTTCTAACAAATGAAATAGTTCTCAGAGCTTTCTAAGATGCTCTTCTTGTGTTATAATCCTCATTTTGCCTCAACTCTTTTTTACATCAGCTGATTAAATTTCTATCCACAGAACCAAAAAAGGACACCTAAATTGAGGTAGAAATTGTTAGACTGTTAGTGCAGGAACTCTGAGACCTTGGTCTGTTTCAATAAATACACCACTCCATTAACCTAAATCTATACCCTTTATCCCAAATTCCTGGCTCTCAGAGGAATGTGTCTGGTCCAACAAATAATCAAAACTGAGATCCAGGAGAGGGTAGTAATGAACTTTTTTTCCATATGCCTGAGGGAAAAACAGTTAGTGATCATTAATCTTTAGCCCATACATCTGGTTCATTGTAAAATGGCTGGGGGTCATGAGAAAATGGCAAGGATGGTGACTTCATGTCTAAGAAAACTAAGAATCCGAGGATCAAAAGAAGCCATAAAAATGTCAAGTTAAACATCATGACCTTTAAGCTGATTGGTTAGAAATGACATATGTTAAAAGTAAGACCCAATCAAATGTGTATAAATCAATACTAGCAATGATATAAACTGCTTTAAGTCTCACCTTTTCAGGGCACTTTACACCCTCTCTATGCTGAGAGCTTTGTACCTTCTCTCTGAAATGAATATTGTTTGCTTGCTACAGTATTTGCAAACACATGAGTGTTTGCATGTTTGCAAAGCTCATTCTTCAGCTCCACGAACAAGAACTTGGATTTCCTTTTCATCATGACCACTTCTATTAAAACCTCTACTGAGTGACCTAGTCTGTTCAGTAAGCCAAAAGGCAAAATAGTCACAGAATTGCTACAGAAAATGTGGTTTAAAAAGTCCAAAGTGATGGAAATAAACAAATTTATCAAGGTAGCTGTATATAAAGACAATATATAAAAAATACTCATTTACATACCAGTAACAGAAATTATAAATTAAAAAATATATTTTACAATAGTATTTTTAAAGCAAATATTCAGCTCCAATACTTTGGCCACCTGATGTGAAGAGCCGATTCTGGAAAAGACCCCCATGCTGGGAAAGATTGAGGGCAGGAAGAGAAGGGGGTGACAGGTGATGAGATGGTTGGATGGCATCACTGACTCAATGGACAAGAGTTTAAGCAAACTCTGGGAAATGATGAAAGACAGGGAAGCCTGGTGTGTTGCAGTCCATGGAGTTGCAAAGAGTTGGACACAACTTAGTAACTGAACAACAACAACAACAGAAATATAGCTGCAAAAAATGAGAAACTGAAAAAAGATTAAAAAATTAAACAAAAAGCTAAACTAGGTTCTTACTTTGTAAAACCAAATAACTTAAAGATATCAATTTATTTAACTGATCTGTATATACAGTGCAATTTAATTTTTTTAATTTCATTGCTGCTTTTATGCAGAAATTTACTAGCTGGATTTAAAATTTATAAGCATATGCAAAGGTCAAGAATGGTTGAAAAATATTTAAGAAAAAAATGAAGCAAAAGGAATATTTGAAATTAAGATCTATTATAAAACTGAAGTAATTAAGGCTGTGCTATTTGTATATGAATAGATGAACTCTCCAGGGAAGAGAACAGCTTCCAGGAATCCAAGGAGAAAGTGAAATACAAAGGAAGAAAATATGGTGTTTTGAATAAAAGGCAATGAATCATTTGGACTAGAGTACAGATAAAATGAAAAGGATGAATATCCAAAAATTCTATTAGAAAGCTTTGGAACAACCACAATTCTCCAAAGATATTGACAGGATGTATCAGTTGGTAGAATAATTTGGTACAACAAAAAAGTTTAAAGAAGTGTTTGGAGCTACCTCCAAACATAGGAATAAGCTATGACCCAACAATTCTACATACAGGTATATAACTAACAGAATTGCATACACATGTTTTCTTAAAGACAAATACTAGAATGTTTATAGCAGCACAAATTAAACTAGCCCTGAACTTGAAACTACTCAAATGTCAATCAATAGTAGAAGGGATAAAATAGATTGTATATTTTACACAAGTTTATGCAGTTTGAGAAAACTCTACCAGCTACAGGGAGTCTGGTATATAAACTTTTACATATATGTTATATTATAATAAAGGAATTCTAAAAAAGATTTTAAAAAGAAAAGCCATCACTTGTGTGGTGTTTAAAATCTCCAAATTCTAAAACAAAAGCCACAAGCTTGAGCTCATAAGTTAAAGTGATTTAAAGAAAATTAAAAATTTAAATTAAAGCATAATACTCTTATTAACATAATTTTATTTGCTACATGTTAATAGAATGGTTTTATTAAAAATCGTTTAAAGCATTTGCATATTTGTGCAGTTCTGGCAATGAACTTGTAAATGTTTGCCACCTGGTAGGCACTGATTCTATAGAACAAAACATGTAACAAAATCAACCAACAATTATATATAATTTTTATTCCTCCTAATCAAATATTACTACTCTAGATACTTTGTGTCTCTATGGAAAATTTAAAACTTAAATGTCTAAATTAAAGCATTTAGATAAATGCCTCAATTTAAAAAATGCATTTTGGGTCACTGTAATATCCTTTATCACCCCATATCTTAGACAATGGTTTTGAACTATTTATGTCGTTCTCATGTCTCCACTCTCATTGCTGTGTCTAAGAACTAGATTGAAGTATATATGTCATGTTCCTCTGAAAGTTTTTAGTGAATTCCAGTATCAATCCAAGGGCACATGTGACAAAATGAAATGGATCTTCAAGTCTCCCTGCCCACATTTTGCCATGATCTCTCAGTGCCCTGTCCCCACCCCTACCTCCCCACATACACACACATATTCAAGGCCACTACCAGTCATTCTGTGTCCTCCTGGCCATGGAGGAATCATCCTGAGCAAGCCCTCTAGGAGCCATGTCAAACTCGTTCTGACCTTCCTGCCAATAAAACTTGCCAATATTTTCACTCTCTCAGAACCAAGTGTACTTTCCAAAGGAGTAGCTAAAAGTTATCTGATCTATAATTATACACACACACACACAATAGCCCCTGCTTCTCTATCCAGGGAAACGTAGCTCCCACAGTAGTCTTCTTGAGATTAGGCTTTCTCTTTAAAGTATGATACTAATGATAGCCTCATTAGACTTGGAACATTTGTGAAAGAGTTTCTGTGGGTATAAAGAGACTCTCAGTGCCCTTCTAAGAAGTCTTTTCATGCAAGTATCTAGTCTATGGCAGGTCTTGTGCAATCCATTGTCATATCATTGTACTTCAGTATTTACCATAGTCTCTTAAAAAACAATCAAATAGATCTCAAAAATTGACAATGTTCAGTCAGTTCAGTTCAGTTCAGTCCAGTCACTTAGTCATGTCCGACTCTTTGAGACCCCATGAATTGCAGCATGCCAGGCCTCCCTGTCCATCACCAACTCCCGGAGTTCACTCAGACTCACATCCATAGAGTCGGTGATGCCATACAGCCATCTCATCCTCTATTGTCCCCTTGTCCTCCTACCCCCAATCCCTCCCAGCATCAGAGTCTTTTCCAATGACTCAACTCTTCACATGAGGTGGCCAAAGTACTGGAGTTTCAGCTTTAGCATCATTCCTTCCAAAGAACACCCAGGACTGATCTCCTTTAGAATGGACTGCTTGGATCTCCTTGCAGTCCAAGGGACTCTCAAGAGTCTTCTCCAACACCACAGCTCAAAAGCATCAATTTTTTGTCACTCAGCTTTCTTCACAGTCCAACTCTCACATCCATACATGACCACAGGAAAAACCATAGCCTTGACTAGACGAACCTTTGTTGGCAAAGTAATGTCTCTGCTTTTCAATATGCTATCTATGTTGGTTGTAACTTTCCTTCCAAGGAGTAAGGGTCTTTTAATTTCATGGCTGCAATCACCATCTGCAGTGATTTTGGAGCCCAAATAAACAAAGTCTGACACTGTTTCCACTGTTTCCCCATAAAATATTCAATAAAAATAAACAACTTTGAATAGCCATTGTTTAGAACTGGACAGTGAAAGGTTAGCCACTTTAATTTCCTATAGCATGAAAATTTAGGTATATCCTTCTAATTTTATATTTTATATTAATTAATTCACATCAATCTATCTTTAGAGAGTCTGATTATTTGAAAATTTATTCCACTGGATCCTATTTTTCCAGTTGTATTTTTCTAATATAGTCTAGAAATGCCAAGCATATTGGAAAGTTCTGACCTTTGAAATTAATAACTTCCTTTTAAATAATTGATCAGAGTGTTCTAATATCTCAAAGAATGTTGGATATAAGTTTTATTCACAATATCTGGGATGGCAAAATATCAAGGTAATTCCTTACCCTTTTTAATTAAAAACATAATAAAACTAAAAAGAAAAAAAATTGTACCGAGATCTTCCTGTAGAAAGGCAAAACTGTCAAGTTAAGCAAAAAAAGAAAAAAACCTCTCCATTCTTTTTATATTTTCTCAGCACCCAAGTGAATGCAATGCATATGAAAACTAGTTTCTTTGAAAATCTCATCTACTTTATAAAGTTACTTAAGATTTCATGGGAATTTTCAATTGAATATAATCAAAGGGTATAGTATTTTATTTTAACTCAGCAGTTGTTTTAGTGCATGAATACTCTAAAGGTCTTATTTCCTTTGAAGGACATTCACTTTCTTATTATATATTTATAATACCAAAGAAGAAGATACAACATATATGGTACAAACACATTTTGTATTATTGAAGAAGCCATGGAAAGTCTACTGGATGGGTAACATGTATACTCAGTTGCTTCAGTCATGTCTGACTCTTTGCAACCCTATGGACTATAGTCCACTAGGCTCCTCTGTCCATGGGATTTTCCAGCCAAAGACACTGGAGTGGGTTGCCATTTCCTCCTCTAGGGGGATGGGTAACATAGATAGGAAGTAAATCAAGGTTACTGGAGACTAAGGTTGTGACCTTGTATCAAGTTTAAGACAGGAGCTGTACTGAAGAGAGAAATTACAAGAATCTGTCAATGAGATGCAAGTTCTGGGAAAAACAAGGTACCATGGCACCAATGGAGGCATGAAATAGGAAATTCCAAAAATACTATTGAATGAAAACAGCAAATTTCAGGGAAATATATGAAATACTAGCATTCTAAATGAAATAATAAAAGCAAAAAAACTCAAAGCATTTATTGTATGATTGTATCAGCTATATTTCCCTATGTTTCCTTCTCTTTTGTCCTCTCTCATGTATCCCTAAGTATATTTTTTAAGCCTTTTAAAAGGATGCATATGAAAGAAGTCATAGTGTTACTGTTACTTCTAAACTTCCATAAAAAAGATAAAAAGATTTTGATAGAGAGGGGTGATAAAAGGATGTTTTAGGTTTGGAGTTTACTTTTGCCTGATGAGGAGAAGAAGTAGTGTAGGAAAAAAAGATGGAGGAAGGATTTAGTAAAAGTGCAGAGAAATTTAAAGAGGATGAAATGTTTGGATGGCATCACCGACTCTACAGACATGAATTTGAGTAAGCTGCGGTGGTTGGTGATGCACGACAGGGAAGCCTGGCATGCTGCAGTCCATGGGGTCCAAAGAGTTGGACATGACTAAGTGACTGAACTGAACTGAACTACTCTGATTTGGATGTTAAAAATTCTGACCTGAACCAGATCACCCCCTTGATGAATAGAATATAAGCCTCACTGAATTCTTTGAAATTTAAGTTGGTCAAAATGGAAACTGATCTCTGTTGAGTAAATACACTTTCCTTCAGACGGCACCCTTGAAATTTGCCAGAAGAAACCACGAAACAGGAACGTAGGCAAAGACTGCACAATGTCTCCCTGTGTCCATATAAACTTTAACCTACTTTCAATGGCTTGATGACATTTCACATGAATTCACAACTGCGATGCCATGCATGCTCAGTAGCCTCAGTTGAGTCCAACTCTTTGAGACCCCACAGACTGTAGCCTATCAGGCTCCTCTGTCCATGGGATTCTCCAGGGAAGAATACTGGAATGGGGTGTCATTCTCTTCTCCAGGGCATCATCCCAACCCAGAGAGCGAACCCACGACTCTTGCGTCTCCTGCATTGCAGGCAGATTCTTTACTGCTGAGTCACCAGGGAAGCCCCTGGAGATGACAAATTAATGTGCTTCTTATAATAAATCTTCTATTATTGATTGATTTAAGATCATGTATATATGAACTGACTAGTGTCTACATTTTCATAAATTGCTTTCAAGCTAAAATTTAGCATCTTTTAGTTATGTTTCTTAATTTCTCAGATGGCTCAAATATAGGCATTGAAGCTTTTCCCCTATAGGTGAAGACTCTTTGACACCTAGTCAATCCTGACCAAAGTGAAGAAAATATTTGTAAGCTAATTTGCAATAGCAGCTGAGATCAAGAATGAGCATGCAGTGGGTTTGAGGATATGCCCACTAAATTGCAAAATATAAAACTTGGCTTATGGTTCTGTTTCTAGTTTGATATTTTGTTAGAACCTGCCAAAATTTGAAATGGTTTCCCTCTCTTGGCCCTCCATAATTTGATTACTTTAATTGAGACCAGATGATAATTTTACATACTTGGGGCCAGATGATGATTTTAAGTAAACAAGAGGTAGAGATGGGGTAAATAATTTCCCTATCAAATTTTCCCAATTAAATGAAAGGTCAGGCTATTATCTGAGCTGTTTCTTCTGTCTTTCTGAAATTGAGAGTCTTCAGCTGGCAAAATGGCTATCAAATTAAAGCAAAATGGCACTTAGATAAGGAAAGATCTTATCAAAAATACTATTGCAACAGAGAGAATACCCTAATCATAAATCTTCAAGTGTTGAAATAAAATAGAAAATGGCCCATAAGGCAGAAAAGGAAGTTTGTCTCAGTGTTAACATCTCCCAAACAATAACAGACTATCTCAACCAAGACATTGATATTGATAAATCAGGGCATAGGACATTTTTATCAGCACAAGGTCCATTTTATAATCATACTCACTTCTCTCACACTTTCTCCAACTACTGGAACCACTGATATCTCCTCCATTGCTATAAATTTGTCACCTCAAGAATATTATGTAATGGAATGATACAGTGTGTAACCTTATGAGATAGGCTTTTTTTCCATTCAAAATTCCCTGGGGATTCATTCAGGTTGTTGCATGTATCAATATTTCATTTGTTTTTATTGTTGACTAGTATCTCATTATATGACTGTAACACTGTTCTAACACACACAGATTGAAGGGCAACTGGGTTGGATCTATTTTTTGGCTATTATGAATAAAGTTCCTACAAACTTGGTGTACATACTTGTTATGTAAGCATAATTCTTTATTTCTCTGAAATAAGTACTCAGCAATGCATCACTGGGTTTTGTGGTAATTACACATTTAGTTTAAGAAAGAGAAAAAAAGTTTCCCATCATGGTCAAACTATTTCACATTCTCAACAGCAATGTATGAGTGATCAAGTTGTTGCACATCCACGTCAGCATTTGGCATTGTCAGTGTTTTTGATTTTAGCTACTCTGATACATGTGTAGCAAAACCTTATTGGCATTTTAATTAACATTTCCATGATGGTATATGATGTTGAACATTTTTTCATTTGCTTACTTGCAATCTGTATGTTTTCTTCAATGAAAAGTCTATTTATCTATGTTGTCCTTGTTATAATTAAATTGTTCATTTTCTCACAGCTCCAGAGTCTGGCAGTCCAAGACCAAAGTGTCAGCAGAGCTGGCTTCTTCTGAGGTTTCTCTCCCTGGCTTGCACATAGCCATCTTCTCTCTGTATCTTTGCATAGTCTTTAGTCTGTGTGTCCCAGTTTCCTCTTCATACAAGAATATCAGTCCTATTAGATTAGAGCCTATCCTCATGGCTTCATTTAATTTAATTATCTCTATAACTTTGCCATTACAAAGGCCTTGAAGAGAAGAAAAGGCTCTGTTAGAGGGAATAAAAAGATGGTGGTTGGTCAGTCTGTCTGCAGAAGATAAGAGCAGCCTATGAGGAGGATGGTGAGACAGGCCACCTCATTCAAGCCTAGTCAGTCACATGAGGCAATTCCTGCTTCATCCTAAGAGCAATGGAGGTGGCAAAATGATGAGATGCATTCATCACTCAGTTCAGTCACTCAGTTGTGTCCGACTCTCTGCAACCCAAAGGACTGCAGCACGCCAGGCCTCCCTGTTCATCACCAACTCCCAGAGTTTACCCAAACTCATGTCCATTGAGTCGGTGATGCCATCCAACCATCTCATCCTTGGTCATCACCTTCTCCTCCCACCTTCAATCTTTCCCAGCATCAGGGCCTTTTCAAATGAGTCAACTCTTCACATCGGGTGGCCAAACTATTGGAGTTTCAGCTTCAACATCAGTACTTCCAATGAACACTCAGGACTGATCTTTAGGATGGACTGATTGGATCTCCCTGCAGTCCAAGGGACTCTCAAGAGTCTTCTCCAACACCACAGTTCAAAAGCATCAATTCTTTGGCACTCAGCTTTCTTTATAGTCCAACTCTCACATCCATACATAACTACTGGAAAAGCCATAACCTTGATTAGACAGACTTTTGTTGGCAAAGTAATGTCTCTGCTTTTTAATATGCTGTCTAGGTTGGTCATAACTTTTCTTTCAAGGAGCAAAGTGAAAGTGAAAGTGAAGTCGCATCTGACTCTCTGCGACCCTGTGGACTGTAGCCTACCAGGCTTCTTCGTCCATGGGATTCTTCAGGCAAGAATACTGGAGTGGGTTACCATTTCCTTCTCCAGGGGATCTTCCCAACCCAGGGATCAAACCCTGATCTCCCGCATTGGAGGCAGACGCTTTAACCTCTGAGCCACCAGGGAAGCCACATCTTTTAATTTCATGGCTGCAGTCACCATCTGCAGTGATTTTGGAGCCCCAAAATATAAAGTCTGCCACTGTTTCCACTGTTTCCCCATCTATTTGCCATGAAGTAATGGGACAAGATGCCATGAACTTAGTTTTCTGAATGTTGAGTTTTAAGCCAACTTTTTCACTCTCCTCTTTCACTTTCATCAAGAGGCCCTTTAGTTCTTCACTTTCTTCCATAAAGGTGGTGTCATCTGCTTATCTGAGGTTATTGATTTTTTTTCTCTGACAATCTTGATTCCAGCTTGTGCTTCATCCAACCCAGCGTTTCTCATGATGTCCTCTGCATATAAGGTAAATAAGCAGGGTGACAATATACAGCATTAATGTACTCTATTCCTATTTGGAACCAGTCTGTTGTTCCATTTCTAGTTCTAACTGTTGCTTCCTGACCTACATAGATTTCTCAAGAGGCACATCAGGTGGTCAGGTATTTCCATCTCCTGAAGAATTTTCCACAGTTTTTGGTGATCCACACAGTCAAAGGCTTTATTATAGCAAATAAAGCAGAAATAGATGTTTTTCTGGAACTCTCTTGCTTTCTTGATGATCCAAAAGATGTTGGCAATTTGATTCCTGGTTCCTCTGCCTTTTCTAAAACTAGCTTGAACATCTGGAAGTTCACGGTTCATGTGTTATTGAAGCCTGGCTTGGAGAATTTTGAGCATTACTTTGCTAGCATGTGAGATGAGTGCAATTGTGCAGTAGTTGAGCATTCTTTGGCATTGCCTTTCTTATGGATTGGAATGAAAACTGACTTTTTCCAGTCCTGTGGCCACTGCTGAGTTTTCCAAATTTGCTGGCATATTGAGTGCAGCACTTTCATAGCATCATCTTTTAGGATTTGAAATAGCTCAACTGGAATTCAATTCCATCACCTCCACTCCTTTGTTGGTAGTGATGCTTCCTAAGGCCCACTTGACTTCACATTCCAGGATGTCTGGCTCTGGGTGAGTGATCACACCATCGTGACTATCTGGGTCATGAAAATCTTTTTTGTACAGTTCTTCCATGTATTCTTGCCACCTCTTCTTAATATTTTCTGCTTCTGTTAGGTCCATAGCATTTCTGTACTTTATTGAGCCCATCTTTGCATGAAATGTTCCCTTGGTATATCTAATTTTCTTGAAGAGATATCTAGTCTTTCCCATTCTCTTGTTTTCCTCGATTTCTTTGCGTCCATTTCTAAATGTAGTCTTATTTCTTCATCAAGATGAAGAAGTCCACCTCTATGTTTATTGCTCTGGTAGTTTTTATCATGAATGAGTGCTGAATTTTGCAAATGCTTTTCTGATTAAATGATATAATAATTATAACATTAAATTAATTATATATTAAATAATGATATTTTTTCTTCTTCAGCTGATTCATCAGATAGATTATATAAATTATTCTATGAATACTGACTCTTCTTTGCACCCTTAGAATAAATTCCACTTTGTCAAAGTACAAAATTCTTTTTTACATTGCTGAATTCTTTTTGTTAATTTCCTAAATAGTTATACAGATATTCAAATTATTTCACACTAAGTGAACTATGGTAATTTTTGTTTTTTAAGAAACAGTCCATTTCAACTACCTTGTCAAACATATGGTGCATAATTTTGCATAGTATTCCCTTATTAACTTTTTTGAAATCTGTAGGTTCTATTGTATATCTCTTGTTTCATTAATATTTTTTCAGAGTACTATGTTAATTTTCTATGTTTTGTTTGGTATGATACATCTAGTTCTACCCTTTTGCTTTTAAACTGCCTGTATTGTTAATGGAAGCAAATTTCTTTTTTGTTTTTCAGAAATGAATTTCTTATAGATAGCATATGGTTGGTTCAAACATGTCAAGTTATTTTTTGTTTCTTCATTATGCTTTTGTTTGTCTGCTTTCTTTTTCCTATCCTCTCATGGTTTATTTGAACCTATTTTTAAAATTTCATTTTGATTTTTTTGAGTGTTTTTGAGTATATTTCTTCTCATGCCATTTTAAGTAATTAAGAATTACACTACATATACATAACTTGCCATGGACTATAAATGTTATCATTTTTCGTAGTTAGACCTAATGTACAAAATTTACTTCCCTTTATATCCATTTACTCTTCTCTGTTTAGAATATTTTCTCTAGATACATCTAGAACCACATCACATCATCATCACTTGCTCACTCAGTCATGTCTGACTCTTTGCAAACCCATGGACTGTAGCCTACCAGGCCCTTCTGTCCATGGAATTTTCCAGACAAGAATAGTGGAGTGGGTTGTCATTTCCTCCTCTAGGGGAATCTTCCCTATGCAGAGATCAAACACACATCTCCTGTATCTCCTGCATTGCTAGACAGATTCTTTACAACTGAGCCACCTGGGAAGCCCAGATACATCTGGAACCACATTAGTCAGCATTATAAATTTTCTTCAATTTTCAAACATTGCTTAAAACACTCAAGATGAGAAGCATCATCTACTGCATTTACCTGTACTTTGGCCTAACATAACTTCCTTCCTGATGTTCTATTTTGTTTATAAACTTCCTTTAACCTTTATTAGAGTAAGTTCTGCTGGAAAGAAATTCTGTTAGTTTTCCTTATTTGACACAGTTTTGTTTTTTTTTTTTTTTTAATTTCCCCTTTCATTGCTAAAGGAAATCTTCTCCAACTATAAAACTCTGTATTGGCAATTCTTTTCTTTCAGCACCTGAAACATTTGGTAACACTTCATTCTCACCTGTTTTAGGTAAGAAATTCAATGTCTTCTGAATTTCTTTTCCACTATATGTAAGGTTCTTTTTTTTTTTTCTGGCTGCTCAGTAGATTTGTGTTTGTCTTTAGTTTTCAGAAAGTTAATTATAATTTTGTATTGGATTTGTTTGAATTTATTCAGTTTGGGTTTTGCTCAGACTTAAATTTGTAACTTCTTTTGGTTTGTTTTTTGTTTTTCCCTTTTCACACATTTGGAAATCTTTCAACTGTTTTTTTGTTTTTTGTTTTTTATTACATTTTTAGCTCTGCACTCTTTATCCTCCTCTTTTGGGACTCTCGTGACATGAATATTACATCTTTTGTTATAGTCCATCATGTCTCTGAATTTCTTCATTAATTTTTCATCTACTCCCTCTCTGTTTTTCAGATTGAGTAACTTCTCTTGTTCTGTCTCAGACTTTGCTAACTGTCCCTCTATTCTCTCCATTCTGTTATTGACATCATTTACTAAGATTTTTATTTTAGTTATACTTTCAGTTCTGATCTCTCCTTTCATTATTGTTTCTTCTGTTTCTTTGCTTGGGCTTATGCCTGTGCTCAGTTGCTTCAGTTGTGTCCCGCTCTTTGCGACCCTGTGGACTGTAGCCTGCCATGCTCCTCTGTCCACGGGATGCTCCAGGCAAGAATACTGGAGTGGGTTGCCATGTCCTCCTCCAGGGGATCATCTCGATCCGGGTATCGAACTCACTTCTGCATTGCATGCAGATTCTTTACCACTGAGCCAACTGGGAGGCTTTAAGTAATTTGCAATTGTTTGCTAAAACAATTTTATCATGGCTGCTATGGGATTCTTATTTTAAAATCCCACTAAATTTGATGAAACTGAATATTTGGATAAGGGCAGAAGACTCAAAGCTGTAGTTCCCAAGTGACTTCTCACTACATAGATTGACACAGATGATGCTTTTAATCAGTCTCTCCCAGATTCAAGACACACCACTGCTTAATTCTCCTTTCCAATTTGGATCTAGTATTCCGCACAGGCTGTAGTTAACTTCTTTCATTGTGGAGTTGGACTTTACAATTATCCCATATTTTTGTTATTTTCATATTTTAATTCCTTCTCATCTGGTACTAGACACATGTTACTATCATTCCTTTAGATATTATATATCTTTGTATTTATTTTTTTATCTCTGTTAAGTTTATCACTTAGTTGATAGATTTCCTATATCTCATATATTTTTTCTATCTAACAGTTTTCATTAAACATATATATCAATGGAGTATACAGTTTGCTGACCCACGCCCCCAGCTGCCAACTGGACAAGTATTCCAAACAGACTAATCATCAAGTGCTATGAATTCATTCCCTGAATAGCTGTGTATCTATGCTACCTAAAGTCACCAAACGATGATGCCTTACCCATCAAGTTAGATTACCTTTGTTCAGACTGAATTTGCAATGACCCATTCAGAAATTACAGTAAATATGGATCAGCATCGCTTCCCAGCTCACAGTAATTCCTCAGCACCCAGGCCTAGGCGATCCTGCCTTCCCAGGGGGAACTACTTCATTCACACATTTGTCACTGGTTCTAACAGGAGCTTCAATTAGTGATACTTATTATTACCCATGCTCCAGAGATGAGTACATGAAAATGTAGTATCTCTGCTCCAATCCTATGGGGCAGAAATTGGATTACAAATATGATAGATTTCTACCCATCTATAGTTCTTCCTCTGAATTTTTCCCAAGCATTGCTGAGGGTAAAATCCTCTTCTCCTCTGGTAACGAAGCTGTATAAAGCTGAACCTGTACTTCCAGTGATCCATCCATAATCATATGTTGAAAAGTGGTTAGTGGTAGAAGATGATTAAGGTAGTATACAGAAAGGCGGGGGGCGGGGGGGAATCTCTAGTGAAATGAAGGTTCAGCTTCTAGTCATTTACATTTTCGCATCTGTAATTATTGGTTACATAAGTCAGTATATTCCTCAGTTTATCAAAGTAGTTTCAGGTTTTTTGTTTGTTTTTGTTACAGGCAACAGAACAGACCCAACTACCGTAATCACAACTTGCTGCCTTCCTCCTCTGATAGGTTAGCATTGCATTCCTATTTCTTTCTTTCTACCCTCATGCCCATTCGAACTATAAATACATGAGATTTATCTTAGATTCTATAGCCAGTTTTTAACATTCATAATCAGAAAAAATTCTCTAATACACAAAAGAAAGGCATCATTGTGGTCTGATACCCTATTTGTAAATTGAAAACAGTTGGTCTGTTTATGGAGTTATTATGCTGGAAGGTTATTTTCTTGGTTTGTTGGGTTCCCAGTAGTATTTTAATGATGTAAATTAATATGATTTTATTTCCCTAAAGGATATCATCTATGCTATTCACTCGTTCTAAATGGAGGAAAAAGTCAGAGAAAAAGAAGTGTAATTTGTCATTGTGACTTTCTAGAATTTGCTTAGCATCTCAATTTTTCACATTAGTTTTTCTCTTCAGTTCCATTTATAGTATTCCAAAACTGCTGAGAAATTATCCCCTGAAAGAAAATAAGTTCATATTCTTAATAGCTATGCTCAGATAAGGATACTAATCTCTGCCTTACAGAATTATTCTAAAGATAAAATGAGTTGTCTTGTCTCTCCAATTACCCTGAAAAGCTCCTTGAGAATAAGAATCTTGTCTTCTGCTTCTTTTTCCCTTACACTGTGCCAGCAGAGTATTCTTATCTCCTAAAAGGCCCACAAAATTCTCATTGATCAGTTAAAAGTATAGTATACTTTTATACTATACAGAACAATTTGAAATCTTCCTATTCTGAGCGTTTAAATCTTAAAGCTATTTAGTGGCTAAAGCAGGGTAAATGTCTATAATGGGGGAAAAGAGGGGTTGCCTCTCTGACATCCAGAGTAGGACGTCAGAGGCTATGCAGAATGAGGACGTGTCACTGCGAAAGAGCAGCATGGCTTGGGGAGTGAGAGTCAAACGTCAGAGTAGCATGTTGAATAGGGTGATGAGTCACCTCACAAAACTGGGAGCATTGATCCAGGAATGGACATCCAGAGCCTGAGCTGGACAAGGACAGCATCCACAGAAGGGAGGATGAAAAGGCAGTGATGGAGATCGAATATATACAAGATCAATGAAAATAATCAAAGCTCCTTGGAGAAATAGCTTATTCCAGGTTTGGGATAGGGAAAGTACACCTGAAACATATTTTTATTTTAGGAAAAAAGTGCTCAAAGAGCAATGGGAACATGTAAAAAAGGAGAGAATAGCTAGTTAAAATGAGTTCAAATTGATCACATCCAGAAATAATTTGAGATTCAGGATAAGTAATAAATATCCATGGATTATCCCCTGCAGAAGGGAATGGTAACCGTCTCTAGTATTCTTGCCTGAAGATTTCCATGCACAGAGGAACCTGGAGGGTTACAGTCCATGGGGTCACAAAGTCAGACACAATTGAGTGGCTAAGACACACACGTCATTGGATTATGACCCATTGAACAGAAAATGGAAACTGAGAGTCCACATGTTATGAAAAAAATTAATACATTAAAAGTTTAAAAAGAAAGGGGTATTTTCATAGATTCAGAGTAACCTCCTAAGTGCTTAATTTCAAAAATAAACTGAAGTAATTTTCTGACATATATGATTGTAAACAAGAGATTCAGGTGAGCATCATCAGTAATGGAACAACTTGAAATTATACGCCACCAAATAGGCTACAATGAGAGGAATACAGCATTATTTCTGTAACACTCCTGCCTATGAGGAATAGCTTGAATTTAAATATGAGGAAACATCAGACAACTGCATATTGAGGGCTATTGCACAAGACAACTAGACTTTCATCCTCAAAAATGTTGAAGCCATGAAATCAATGTAAGATTGAAGAACTGCTGCAGATAGTGGGAGACTGACAACGAAATGCAATGACTGATTCTGAACTGGATTCCTTTGTCATTTATAAAGCACATTATTAGGGAAACAGGCAAAATTGGAATGAGACCTGAATACTTGAGGGCAAAAATTAACTTTCTGGGTTTAATGGTTACAGTTATATAAGAGAATGTGCTTGTTTGTAAAACAAAATACTGGTTCTAAATGTTGTGCATGTATGCTGAGTTGCTTCAGTCGTGTCCAATCTATGTGACCCCACGGACAGTAGCCCGTCAGGCTCCTCCTATGTGCAACTAAATACAATTAAATACTGTCCTTCTTTGTAGAGTTAAGTATTGGAATTTTATAGGGTATCAGGTTGGTAAGTTAATCTCAAATAGGTCAGAAAAAAAAAGAATGTCATTTGTCCTATGCACACAACTTTTCTGATGTTTGTTACAGAATTAATAAAAATACTATCTGTTAACACTCCTGAACATTAAAATACCTTATAATTAAAAACCTGTACACATTCACACAGTACAAACTATAAACAAATACTATTTATTTCATGTACTATGTATCTACAAAGTTAAGCCTTATACTTCTACACAGAGATCACACATTGTCTCTTTAAATGAAAAGCAAACCAACTACTGTTAAATAAAAATACAGAAACAGCCTATTTGTGTCAAGTAATGGTGTTATATTGTTGTATATGTATACATGACGAATAGGCTGCACTTTCCATCCTTTGCTGTGCCCCTAGGTAAATGGCACTTTGCAATAAGAACAGAGTTATCTCCATTCACCTTACATATCAATTGCAATTGTAGGATTTCTTGTCTGTCCACCACCTTGTGACCACCTCAAGAATAAGAATCCTTATATACTTCAGCTTTATACAGCTTCCAAATAACCATAATAATTAGAAAAAAAAAAAAAGGTTTTTCTGAGACTCATAGACATAGAAAGCAAATTCATGTTTACAAAAGGGGGAAGGGGATAGATAAATTTGTAATAACCTATGAGGAAAAAGAATCAGAAAAAGAATATATATGCGTGTATATATATATATATATATATATATATATATATATAAAACTAAATCACTGTGCCATACACCTGGAATTAACATGATACTGTATCAAATATACTTTAAGTTAAAATAAAAAAGCAAGATATAAATAAAATACAAAAGAAAGAAAAAAGACTTTTCTCACAGATTGGGAGCAATCTGATCAGAAAGTAAATGATCATTATCACTTAAAATGAAGAAGTTGTAGTAATAGAAGATCCTCTAGGGGACATCAGCACACCTGAGACAGGTACAAAGGTAAGAGGGAATGAGAGAATCTGTGTATGAACACAAAGGTCAAAACAGAAAATGTAGAATACCATCACCATCCATTTTAATTATATAGGTAATACACGTTTCCCTTTCTCCTCCTCCTATGAAAACTTTTGTCTCAGAGGTAGAACCCTGAGATCTTTGTTCTATATTAACAAAAGTCTATGACTCCATGTTCATAGTTTATTGGGAGGTGAGGGCACACTTTTATAGTTTATTTAGGGAACTGCTTGGTCTTTCTGTGCCTGTCCCTGTTTCTCCTCTTTCCTCAGGCCAGTTTTGTAGCTTCTATACCTATCTTCACTAGTTCAATGTCTATACTTTGCTTGTTCCAATTCCAAACTTCTGAAAGACAGAATTTAATTGGTCCAAGGATGGCTACCTACTCCAGTATTCTTGCCTGGAGAATTCCATGGACAGAGGGGCCTGGTGGGCTGCAATCCATGGGGTTGCAAAGATCCAGACATGACTAAGCACACACACGTGCACAGCCTCAAAAGATACCCTCTCCTAGTTAGGTGGAGAGTGGTCAGTCAGAGACATATCCACAAACTAGATTACGTAGGAATTTGGGGGCCTTAGTAAAATATTTGGATTATTCTGAGTAAAATAGAAAGTCACTCAAATTTCTCTCTTATTTTTAACTCAAGATGTAATACACAAAAAGAGAGTACAAAAAGTACCCTATTACAAATGAGTTCTGTTCTGATAGTACACTCATAAATCCAATTTGTTCATAAGTCCAACAAAGTTAGCCTAGGTACCGGCGATGGCACCCCACTCCAGTACTCCTGCCTGGCAAATCCCATGGGCGGAGGAGCCTGGTGGGCTGCAGTCCATGGGGTCGCTAGGAGTCCGACATGACTGAGCGACTTCACTTTCACTTTTCACCTTCATGCATTGGAGAAGGAAATGGCAACCCACTCCAGTGTTCTTGCCTGGAGAATCCCAGGGACAGGGGAGTCTGGTGGGCTACCATCTATGGGTTCGCGTAGAGTTGGACACGACTGAAATGACTCAGCAGCAATAATACTTTTCATACAAATAATATATAAAAAACAAATAAAGATACTGTCCTACAGTATTCATACAGTTTTTATTCAGTTACCCAGTCATGTCTGACTCTTTGCAACCCCATGGACTGCAGCATGCCAATATACCTTGACCAATATATGCCTTGACATACTCCTTTCCCAATTTGGAACCAGTCCGTTGTTCCAAGTCCAGTTCTAACTGTTGCTTCTTGATGTACATACAGATTTCTCAGGAGGCAGGTAAGGTGATCTGGTATTTCCATCTTCTGAAGAATTTTCCACAGTTTGTGGTGATCCACACATGGCTTTGGTGTAGTCAATAAAGCAGAAGATGTTTTTCTGGAATTCTCTTGCTTTTTCTGTGATCTGACAGATATTGGTAATTTGATCTCTGGTTCATCTGCCTTTTCTGCAACCAGCTTGAACACAGGGAAGTTCATGGTTCATGTACTGTTGAAGTCTGGCTTGGAGAATTTTGAGCGTTACTTTGCTAGCATGTGAAATGAGTGCAATTGTGCAGTAGTTTGAGCATTCTTTGGCATTGTCTTTCTTTGGGATTGAAATGAAAACTGACCTTTTCCAGTCCTGTGATCACTGCTGAGTTTTCCAAATTTGCTGGCATATTGAGTGCAGCACTTTAACAGTATCCAGCTCAGCTGGAATTCCATCACCTCCACTAGCTTTGTTTGTAGTGATGCTTCCTAAGACCCACTTGACTTCAGACTCTAGGATGTCTGGCTCTAGGTGAGTGATCACACCATCGTGGTTATCTGGGTCATTAGGATGTTTTTGTATAGTTCTTCTGTGTATTCTTGCCATCTTTTCTTAATATCTTCTGCTGCTGTTAGGTCCATACCATTTTTATCTTTTATTGTGCAATTTTTGCATGAAATGTAAAGGCCATTTGTTACTCATTTGGGTGGCTTCTAATTTTAGACTATTATGAATAAAACTGCCAGCAATATACTAGTACATATCTTCCTTTGTACATATGCACTAATTTTCCTAGGCAGATATATAAAAATAGATTTGCTTGATCATAGAGTAAAAGTATTTGTATTTGGTAGACACTGCTAAAGAAGTTTCTAACGTGATTTTGTTGGTGATAAACATGGAAGCCTGGCATGCTGAGGATCATGGGGTCACAAAGATTTGGACACAACTGAGTAACTGTTGTTACTGAACTGAACTGAACTGAATTGAAAGTGATTTTGCCAATTCACACTCCAACTAGAATCTAGCATGTATAGTGTATAATGTATAAAAATATAATGCCCTTGTGAGCACTTGATATTATTAGGCTCTTTAAATTCGGCCATTATTTTGAGTCTGTATTTGTG
Source organism: Bos indicus (assembly GCF_029378745.1). Classification (NCBI taxonomy): domain Eukaryota; kingdom Metazoa; phylum Chordata; class Mammalia; order Artiodactyla; family Bovidae; genus Bos; species Bos indicus. The sequence goes on along the minus strand of NC_091760.1, from coordinate 91,227,969 downwards.
TTGCAATGTGGTTTTAATTTGCATTTTCTTTATTACTAAAAAATTAAAGCAGTTTTTCATTTGCAAAGTGACAATTGGAACATCTGGAATATTTAGAACTGTCTATTCAAAGATTTCTGCTCACTTTTGGGTTTTTATCTTTTTAAATTGAACAGTATGAAAAGGCAAAAAGAAAGGACACTGAAAGATGAACTTCCCAGATAAGTAGGTGCCCAATGTGCTACTGGAGATCAGTGGAGAAATAACTCCAGAATCAATGAAGAGACAAAGCCAAAGCAAAACCAACACCCAGTTGTGGATGTGATTGGTGATGGAAGCAAGGCCCAAAGCTGAAAAGAGCAATAATGTATAGGAACCTGGAATGTTAGGTCCATGAATCAAGGTAAATTGGAAGTGGTCAAACAAGAGATGGCAAGAGTGAACATCGACATTTTAGGAATCGGTACTAAAATGGACTGGAATGGGTGAATGGGCAAGAATCCCTTGGAAGAAATGGAGTAGCCATCATACTCGACAAAAGAGTCTGAAATGCAGTACTTGGATACAGTCTCAAAAATGAGAGAATGATCTCTTCATTTTCAAGGCAAACCATTCAATATCATGGTAATCCAAGTCTATGTCCCGACCAGTAACGCTGAAGAAGCTGAAGTTGAACGGTTCTATGAAGACCTAGAAGACTTTTTAGAACTAACACCTAAAAAAGATGTCTTTTCATTATAGGGGACTGGAATGCAAAAGTAGGAAGTTAAGAAACACCTAAAGTAACAGGCAAATTCGGCCTTGGAGTAAAGAATGAAGCAGGGCAAAGGCTAATAGAGTTTTGCCAAGAGAACACACTAGTCATAGCAAACACCCTCTTCCAACAACACAAGAGAAGACTCTACACGTGGACATCACCAGATGGTCAACACCGAAACCAGATTGATTATATTCTTTGCAGCCAGAGATGGAGAAGCTCTATACAGTCAGCAAAAACAAGACCGGGAGCTGACTGTGGCTCAGATCATGAACTCCTTATTGCCAAATTCAGACTTAAATTGAAGAAAGTAGGGGAAACAACTAAACCATTCAGGTACGACCTAAATCAAATCCCTTACAATTAGACAGTGGAAGTGAGAAATAGATTTAAGGGATTAGATCTGAAAGACAGAGTGCCTGATGAACTATGGACGGAGGTTCATGACATTATATAGGAGACAGGGATCAAGACCATCCTCAAGAAAAAGAAATACAAAAAGCAAAATAGCTATCTGAGGAGGCCTTACAAATAGCTATGAAAAGAAGAGAAGTGAAAAGCAAAGGAGAAAAGGAAAATATACCCATTTGAATGCAGAGTTCCAAAGAACAGCAAAGAGAGAAAAGAAAGCCTTCCTCAGTAATCAGTACAAAGAAATAGAGGAAAAGAATAGAATGGAAAATACTAGAGATCTCTTCAAGAAAATTAGAGATACCAATTGAATATTTCATGCAAAGATGGGCTCAATAAGGGACAGAAATTGTATGGACCTAACAGAAGCAGAAGATATTAAGAAGAGGTGGCAAGAATACACAGAACTGTACAAAAAAGATCTTCACAACCCATATAATCATGATGGTGTGATCACTCACCTAGAGTCAGACATCCTGGAATGTGAAGTCCAGTGTGCCTTACGAAGCATCACTACAAACAAAGCTAGTGGAGGTGATGGAATTCCAGTTGGACTATTTCAAATCCTGAAAGATGATGCTGTGAAAGTGCAGCACTCAATATGCCAGCAAATTTGGAAAACTCAGCAGTGGCCACAGGACTGGAAAAGGTCAGTTTTCATTCCATTTCCAAAGAAAGGCAATGCCAAAAAATGCTCAAACTACTGCACAATGCACTCATCTCACACTCTGGTAAAGTAATGCTCAAAATTCTCCAAGCCAGGCTTCAATGATACTTGAACCTCCAGATGTTCAAGCTGGTTTTAGAAAAGGCAGAGGAACCAGAGATCAAATTGCCAACATCCGCTAGATTATTGAAAAAGCAAGAGAGTTCCAGAAAAACATCTATTTCTGCTTTACTGACTCTGCCAAAGCCTTTGACTATGTGGATCACAATAAACTGTAGTAAATTCTGAAAGAGATGGGAATACCAGACCACCTGACCTGCATCCTGAGAAATCTGTAATGCAGGTCAAGAAGCAACAATTAGAACTGGACATGGAACAACAGACTGGTTCCAATTCAGGAAGGGGTACATCAAGGCTGTATATTTTCACCCTGCTTATTTAACTTATGTGCAGAGTACATCATGAGAAAAGCTGGGCTGGATGAAGCACAAGCTGGAATCAAGATTGCCGGGAGAAATATCAATAACCTCAGATATGCAGATGACACCGCCCTATGGCAGAAAATAAAGAAGAACTAACTAATGAGCCTCTTGTTGAAAGTGAAAGAGGAGAGTAAAAAGTTGGCTTAAAGCGCAACGATCAGAAATCTAACATCATGGCATGTGGTCCCATCACTTCATAGCAAATAGATGGGGAAACAGTGGAAACAGTGGCAGACTTTATTTTTTCAGGCTCAAAAATCACTACAGATTGTGACTACAGCCATGAAATTAAAAGATGGTTACTCCATGGAAGGAAAGTTATGACCAACTTAGACAACATATTAAAAAGCAGAGACATTACTTTGCCAACACTGGTCCATCCAGTCAAGGCTATGGTTGTTCCATTAGTCATGTATGGATATGAGAGTTGGACTATAAAGAAAGCTGAACACCAAAGAATTGATGCTTTTGAACTGTGGTGTTGGAGAAGACTCTTGAGAGTCCCTTGGACTGCAAGAAGATCCAATCAGTCCATCCTAAAGGAAATCAGTCCTGAATATTCATTGGAAGGACTGATGCTGAAGCTTAAACTCCAATACTCTGGCCACCTGATGCAAAGAGCTTACTCATTCAAAAAGACCCTGATGCTGGGAAAGATTGAAGGTGAGAGGACAAGGTGACGACAGAGGATGAGATGGTTTGGTGGCATCACCAACTCAACGGACATGAATTTGAGTAAACTCTGGGTGTAAGTGATGTACAGAATGGCCTGGCGTGCTGTAGTCCATGGGGTTGCAAATATATGGACACGACCTAGAGACTGAATTGAAGTGATTCAAAGATTTTTGCTCACTTTTGGGTTTTTGTCTTTTTAAGTTGACTTATAGATGCTCTCTGCATTCTGTATGGAATTCCTTTGTGAAGTCTGTGTATCTGATATGTTTTCTCAGTGTGTGGCTTGCGTTTTGTCTTAATGGTGTCTTTTAGTAAACAAAAGTTTCTACTTTTAATTAAATTAATTTATTTAATTTAATTTATTAAATTAAATCCAATTTATCTACCCTTTCTTATATGATTAGTGCTTTTCTGTGTACTATGTAAAAAGTTATACCTACTCTGAAGCTCCAAAAATATTCCCTTATACATTTTATTGAAACTTTCTTATTTGCTTTATGCTTTCATATATATAAACCACTTGTTATTGAGTTTGTATAGACATTAAGTTTAGTAGATTACATTTCAGTGGTTCTCATATGATTACCCAATGATTCAATATTACTTACTGGAAAAAAACCTTTTTTCCTACCGAATAGCAGGGCACTCTGTCATCCATCAAGTGAATATTTACATGCAATCTCTATTTCATTATTTGTTCATCCTTGTGCTGGTATCGCAGCATCTTAATTTCATTCTTTTATGATGTTTCAAGAATTTACCAATACAAATTTCTGATTTGTTCCTTTTTAGTATTGTTTTGGCTCTTTATGTCCTGTGAATTTATAATAAATTTTAACATCTACTTGTCAATTTTGATATATATAAATATTAACTCAAACTCTCTCAAAGAAAGAAAACCTTCTGGAATTTATTCTGGCACTGTATCAAGCCTACAGCTGAATTTTGGAAGCACTGACATCTGTATGATATTGAGTCATTCAATCCTTAGCATGGTAAACTTCTATATTTATTTATTTATTTATCGAAATAAATTTATTTATTCTTTCAATAATATTTTATGAGTTTCAATGTACAAGTCTCACATATCTTTAAGGAGATGATTTTCTTACTATGGTAAATAGAATATTTTAATTTTATTTTATAATCTGTTACTTATGTATTAAAATATTATTTATGTTTGTATATAGATTTTATATCTTTTGTATATTAACTTTCTACATGTATATGTAAAATGTTTATATATGTGTGTGTGTGTATATATATATATATTTGGACTCTTTTATATATATATATATACAAAAGAATATATATATATATATAATTTTGGATTCTTTTATATTGATCTTGCTAATTCACTTAATAATTCTAATAGTCATTTTGGTCTTCTATTTATATAATCATGTCATTTGTAAATAATGACAGTTTTACTTCTTCCTTTCAAAATTTTCTCTCTTCCATATTCTTATTTTATTATCATAGCTAAAATTTACAAAAAGTTTAAGTGGCAAAATCATAGGATAAAATATCCTTGTTACTAGTGTCTCCGATAGTAAAGAATCTGCCTGCAATGCGGGAGACCCAGATTCAATTCCTGGGTTGAAAATATCCCCTGAAGAAGGGAATGGCTACACTCTCCAGTATTCATTCTTGCCTGAAGAATCCCATGCACAGAGGAGCCTTGTGTGCTTCAACCCATGTGGTAACAAACAGTCGGACATGACTGACTTACTAACACTACTTTCTTTTCATTAAACTTCTTAGTAAAAAAGCTCTGCTCATAATTAAATATAACAACCTGAAAATTAGGAGGGAGGTTTGCATTTTTTAGATATATATTTAGAAGTCATGAGCATATAAACTGATATTTAAAACTATTTGAAATAAAAGTAGCTACAGAAAAGTACAAAGACATAACTGTGGGACACTTCAACATTTATAAGATGGAAAGATGAAAGGATTATATGGAAAAAGTATAATGAAAATGAACTGCCACTATAGTAAGAGGAAAATCGTGACAGTACATTTCTCCTACTAGCCAATGAAGTGTTAGAAAGGCAAAAGGAATGATTGACTATGCCAAGTGCTGCTAATTGTTCTACTAAAGGGAGGACAGAGAATCATTGCATTTAACTACTTGGAGATCATTATATAATGGGAATTGTAACTGATGAATCTTCCAGAAAAAGCACTTCTCCTTAATGACAGAGACTGCCTACCACATGTAGAGCATATAACCATATCAAGGACATCAGTGACATATGTCAACATTGATAGTTTTTTGGTTTTTGGTTTTTTTGAGGTTTGGAAAAAAATAATAAGTCCATAAATCAGTAAAAGTTCAAAATGGTAGCTGTATTTTCTTTTTCATCATAATTTTCAAGTTTAGGCAAAATTTGTCTTAACTCCCCAGTCTTTATTTTCTGTATTTTTCCCAGTTTGAGTTCCTCTCCCCCAAAGCACAAATACTCTAAGGAAAAAATGGAGTCACCTTATGCCTTATTCACTCTGAAAGGTAAAGAGCTCGGTACATATTTAACATATAACATTTTTCCAAAAGCATTTACATTTTAAGACAGAATCACTGGTTGAACATAACTTCAATAAATAGGAATTTGCCACTAAAGATAGCATTTTAATAAATACCTTGGTTGATTTTATGGGTCTTTCATATCATGTCTCTTGGCAACCAATGCTTGACAAGAAGGCAAACATTCATGAAGAACGGAGGCACAGACTGACAATAGTCTACTACTAGTTTATATATTTTAGGATTAATAAGGAGAGTTCTTGTTTCAAAAAGCTCTTAAGCCTAGATTTAATTCTGACAAAAAGAAAAATTAATCTTTTATGTATTACAATAGGATACCATAAGTTTATTTCGACGCCCCAATTCTTATATGCTTCCCACATATATTTCCAAATCCGTTCAGTTCAGTTCGGTCAGTTGTGTCCAACTCTTTGCAAACCCATGGACTGCAGCATGCCAGGCCTCCCTGTCCATCACCAAATCCTGGAGTTTACTCAAACTCATGTCCATTGAGTTGGTGATGCCATCCAACCATCTCATCCTCTGTCTTCGCCTTCTCCTCCTGCTTCAATCTTTCCCAGCATCAGGGTCTTTTTAAATGAGTCAGTTCTTTGCATCAGGTGGTCAAAGTACTGGAGTTTAAGCTTCAGCATCAGTCCTTCCGATGAATATTCAGGACTGATTTCCTTTAGGATGGACTGGTTGGATCTCCTTGCTGTCCAAGGGACTCTCAAGAGTCTTCTCCAACATCACAGTCCAAAAGCATCAATTATTTGGCACTCAGCTTTTTTAAAGTCCAACTCTCACATCCACACGTGACTAATGGAAAAAACATAGCCTTGACTGAATGGACCTTTGTTGGCAAAGTAATGTCTCTGCTTTTTAATATGCTACCTAGGTTGGTCATAACTTTTCTTCCAAGGAATAAGCGTCTTTTAATTCATGGTTGCAGTCACCATCTGCAGTGATTTTGGAGCCCCCAAAATAAAGTTTGCCACTGTTTCCACTGTTTCCCCATCTATTTGACATGAAGTGATGGGACCAGATGCCATGATCTTACTTTTCTGAATTTTGAGTTTTAAACCAACTTTTTCACTCTCCTCTTTCACTTTCATCAAGAGGCTCTTTAGTTCTTTTTCACTTTCTGCCATAAGGATGGTGTTATCTGCATATCTGAGGTTATTGCTATTTCTCCCAGCAGTCTTGATTCCAGCTTGTGCTTCATCCAGCCCAGCATTTCACATGATATGCTCTGCATATAAGTTAAATAAGCAGTTTGACAATATACAGCCTTAACATACTCCTTTCCCAATTAGGAGAATAAATATACCATTGGGATTATTATTTAGGTCACTTAGTAGAATTACTGCTTTAGATTAAGAGATGTTTGTTTTTAAATAGCCATGTATTTCTCTTTTATGAATATAACAACAAATAGTTATCACGAGCATTGCCACTAATTTTTGTTAAGTATTCATATATCATATGCACATTATCCTCAAATGTCCTCTTTTATAAAATTTGCTGATACAAAAGTGAAAGTCAGTATAATTAAGCTCAATACATTCTGCTCTTGTCTGGCTAAATCTTCCCATTTAACTCATTGCCAAAATCTGAAAAAGTTTATTTTAATACAAAGAGTTAAAATAATCAAAATAACCTTAAAGTAAAATAATCAAAACAACCTTTAAACCTGAAACAGTGTATTTTAATATAAATAGTTAAAATAATTTAAAAAAACTTTAAATAATCAAAGATATAGTTTTGGATGTATGAAGGAGAGAACTGAACTTAAGCATTTAAAGACCAAATTTACCTGCTCGAAATAATATAAGGAATCTTACTCCCCATCTTGCAGTGGGTTAATGATTAAATATAATGCTACTATATAAAGAACAGATGTGATTTTTTTTTCCTACTATGCCACTACTGGTCTTCCCTTGTGGCTCAGCTGGTAAAGAATCCGCCTGCAAGGTGGGAGACCTGGCTTCGATCCCTGGGTTGGGAAGATCCTCTGGAGAAAGGAAAGGTTACCCACTGCAGTATTCTGGCCTGGAGAATTCTATGGACCATATAGTCCATGGGGTCACAGAGTCATACACGACTGAGTGACCTTCACTTTCATGCCACTACAGCTCCTGGTCAGACCTTTAGATATGAGACATTTAAAGTATCTTTCAAGAAACCTAATTTGTCTACACATTTTACAAAGACCAATAGATATCTATTAAGATCCTTGAGTATCATGTTTACTTTTAAGAAGCACAAATTTCAATAAGAAATCAAGCAAAAATTACCATAACTCAGCTAGAACTGACTTACATGAAACATTTCCAAATTTAGCTCATAAAATGCTTCTCTAATCTTTATTCAGATTCATCTGAAAGTATGATTCCATTAACCCAAACTAAGGTTACATTATGAGAAAAGATGCTTTTAAAATGGAGATATATTTAGCTTAGCTATAAACATAGGAGCTTTTGAATCTTTTTCCTAAGGAAATGATATAATGCAAATAAAAAAGGAAAAAAGTTTTATTAAAAGCAGAGAAAGTATTTAATTTATTTGGCATCTAAAATAAATTTGTTTTAAAGTTACCAGATTCAGGGATCTTTCTTTTTTTTATCTTCTGGATTATTATTAAAATAGTCTTAGAGATATTTGCAAATAGACTCAGATAAGGATTTTTAGACTCTACATTTTTGAGAATAATTTACCTGATTTTCCCTAGAAAGAAAATGGGCAACCTTTAGTATGAAGTCAGTTGTAACCCAATTTTCCCAACTTCCTTTGAGACACCAACTTCCAGGAAGTTGTTGCTATAAGTCAAACTCAGAATTTCTGTTCCCAATACAGAATTTTAAAATGCATTGGAAATTGGTAAACAAATAAATATAAAACATGTTGTTGATGTATTATAATTTATATCAACTAAAATTAGGCAATTATAACTGATTATATAACTGAAAAAGGTAAAATAAAGCTTAATTACTATTTCTAGAAGTGTGAGGTGACAAGAATTATGAACTGGAAAGGAAGAGGGAGAAATCACTCAAAAATTTTATGATGCAATATTTAATTCTGCATTTGAAAAAGAAAAACAAAACATGTTGCAATGTAAGATGGAGAGGATACATGTTCTGGCGTTTGTTGTGGGCAGAAATAAAATGTCTTTCCCATGAGTTCTTTCCTATTACTCATTTAGCTTTGAACCTTCACTCCGACTATCCAAGTAATTCAAGACACCTCAAGACAAAGATCTAACTTAGAGCACTTCTTGATTGGGCACCAACCATATGATTAGAAGCAATAGTAGAATCTCTTTGGAGAAAAATACTTTTAAACAGGCCATACATAACTGTTTTTCAAAAGTTATTACCAGACATTCTCCAACAGAGTCTTCAAATAGAGAAGTTGAGCATAATTTCTCACACTGCTATCTTTTCCCATGAAAAGGATAAACCCTGGGTGGCCCACCGATACAAGAAGAAGAGACACCAGACTTGTACTCAGCTTGTCTTGAAGTCAACAGTAGAGTTTACCAGCAGATTTCCCAGATAACCCACAAGTATACATGATTGTGTTTTAAGTCACTAAGCCTTGGAGTGGTTTGTTAAATAACATTATTGAGGCAAAAATGAACCAATGTATACATTGACCAGAATGTGTTGCTGCTGTAACAAAAAATCTAAAATATGAAGCACTGGATTTTGGACCAGGTAACTGTAAACAAGGAAACAATTATAGGAGGCTAGAAAAAACAGTGAGAAATGTGGTAAAAAACTGAAAAAGTAAAGTGACAACCTATGCTATATACTGGAATAGCATTTGGTGAAAACATCGTATGAGATTAGGTAAGGGGTAGAATATATGATAAACCTGCAAAGTTGGGGAGAGGAACTTCAGACAAGATGTAAAAAGCATGAACTCTTGGGTTTTCACTTGCTTCCTCTTATTTTTTTTTTACCATCTTCTTTTTTTTATTATTTTATTTTATTTTTAAACTTTACAATATTGTATTGGTTTTGCCAAATATCGAACTGAATCTGCCACGGGTATACACGTGTTCCCCATCTTGAACCCTCCTCCCTCCTCACTCCCCATACCATCCCTCTGGGTCATCCCAGTGCACCAGCCCCAAGCATCCAGTATCATGCATCGAACCTGGACTGGTGACTCGTTTCATATATGATATTATACGTATTTCAATGCCATTCTCCCAAATCATCCCACCCTCTCCCTCTCCCACAGAGTCCAAAAGACTGTTCTATACATCAGTGTCTCTTTTGCTGTCTCGTATACAGGGTTATTGTTACCATCTTTCTAAATTCCATATATATATGCGTTAGTATACTGTATTGGTGTTTTTCTTTCTGGCTTACTTCACTCTGTATTATAGGCTCCAGTTTCATCCACCTCATTAGAACTGATTCAAATGTATTCTTTTTAATGGCTGAGTAATACTCCATTGTGTACATGGACCACAGCTTTCTTATCCATTCATCTGCTGATGGACATCTAGGTTGCTTCCATGTCCTGGCTATTATAAACAGTGCTGCAATGAACATTGGGGTACACGTGTCTCTTTCAATTCTACCAGCTTCTTTTGACAAGAAAATTTCAAGAAACAGATGCAATAAGGAAACTAGTAAATTTTAGCAAAATTTAGAAGACATATAAAGCCAACTAATTTTGAGTTTTAAAGATAACAATATTTTCTATCAAATCAAAGATATGACCATTGCATCAAGGCCTTGTGGAAAAACTAAATCCAGAGCTTTGCCAGTAAAATAAGGCATCAAGGTAAAAACCAAGAGTGGGATTGTGATGCGCTTTAAGTTCTTCAACAAGCTCTTCAGTTTGTCAGGATTCTTAGTTTGGTGGGGTAGCTCAAAATGTCATTCATGAAATCCCTGTGTCATTAGTGGCTTTGTCTTTTTTGGGTTTGATGACATATCTCAAGTTATCAAAAATCAAAATGGAACTGGGCAGCCACTGTAGATGTGGTTTCAGACACATCCCTACATCAGTTCAGTTCAGTCACTCAGTCATGTCCAACTGTTTGTGACCCCATGGACTGCAGCACGCCAGGCCTCCCTGACCATCACCAACTCCTGGAGTTTACTCAAACTCATGTCCATTGAGTCAGTGATGCTATCCAACCATCTCATCCTCTGTCGTCCCCTTCTTCTCCTGCCCTCAATCTTTTCCTGCATCAGGGTCTTTTCCAATGAGTCAGCTCTTCATATCAAGTGGCCAAAGTATTGGAGTTTCAGCATCAGTCCTTCCAATGAATTTTCTGGGTTGATTTCCTTTAAGATGGACAGGCTTGATCTCTTTGCTGTCCAGAGGACTCTCAAGAGAAAGTGGAGCAACATTTGGTGAAAACATCATATGAAACTAAGTAAAAGGTAGAATATGATAAACCTATAGAGTTGGGGAGAAGAATTTCAGACAAGATGTAAAAAGCATGAACTCTTGGGTTTTTGTCTACTTCCTCTTCCTTAATTCCCACCACAGTTCAAAAGCATCAGTTCTTCAGCACTCAGCATTCTTTATGGTCCAACTCTTACATCCGTACATAACTACTGGAAAACTCATAGCTTTGAATATACAGACCTTTGTCATCAAAGTGATGTGTCTGCTTTTTAATATTCTGCCTAGGTTTTTCATATATTTTCTTTCAAAGAGCAAACATCTTTTAATTTCATGGCTGCAGTCACCATTCACAGTGATTTTGGAGCTGGCGGTAGCTCCTGACAATCCTTGGCATTCCTTGGCTTGTTTCAGCATCACTCAAAGGCACAGAATTGAAGAATAGCTAGGTGTGTACAAACAGCTTTTCACTCCTGGATTATATACCCATAGGAAGTATTGATGAGAGATAATATTGGAGAATTGGGCAGTAGCCAGAGAATGGGGGACCTTGATTGACAAATTAGCATAATGGACTTTCCCTTTTAGACAATGAGAGGTATAAAAATAATTCAAATGGAACAATGTAACACATTCTGGTCTATTTAGCAAGCAAAATATATTTGTCAATATGATGACAACCCCCATCTACCCCAAGTGTCTTATATCTATTTCAGTTCAGTTCAGTTCAGTCACTCCCTTGTGTCTGACTCTTTGCAACCCCATGAATCTCTCTGTAAAAATAATCATGCTCCTTGGACTTGATCAATCTAAATCACATTTTCCTTTTTATTAATAAATATATCACAAGGAAAATTTTCAGAGTTCTGACCAAAATGTACTGTATTTTACTCTAACCTATATAGCCAGAACGGAGAAGGCAATGGCACCCCACTCCAGTACTCTTGCCTGAAAAAGTCCCATGGACGGAGGAGCCTGGTGGGCCACAGTCTGTGGGGTTGCGAAGAGTCGGACACGGCTGAGCGACTTCACTTTGACTTTTCTCTTTCATGCATTGGAGAAGGAAATGGCAACCCACTCCAGTGTTCTTGCCAGGAGAATCCCAGGGACAGTGGAGCCTGGTTGGCTTCCGTCCATGGAGTCGCACAGAGTCGGACACAACTGAAGCAACTTAGCAGCAGCAGTAGCATATAGCCAGAAAAAAAGAATACACACATACACACACAAACACACAATAATCTAAATAAGATTTTCAACCTTTATCTGTAACATTTTTCCTGGGATCAAAATCACACTCTTTACTGCACCAGCTCTTCCTTTCTTATGTGTATGTATACTAACTGCTTTATACTTGCTTCCTTATTTTTCCACATATTCAAGGTTAAGCTTGCACATCAATGAGTTTGCATTATCAACCTAGAGAAAAGTCTTTTGATTATGCCTTTTAAATTCAAAGAACAAATTCACTGAGTTACTGGAGTCAAATCACCTTGCATTTTACAACAAAATTTACATTAAAAAACAAGCAAAATAATCACAAATATATTGCTACACATTGCAGTGTGACAATGTCACTGCTTTATTCCTATAAAGGATGAACCACACACCAAAACAGAACTGCTAAAATATTCCTATTCTGAATCTCCATCAGGCTCAATTCAGGTGCAATTGGTCTCTTGTTTTCTCAGAATAAAAGAAGCAAGTGGCAAATTAAAGTAGGAATGAGCCCACTGAATGGTCAATAATTGGCGGGTATTAAGTTGCAGATACAAAAAAAAAAAATTTTGTTCTAACCTACTCTGAAAACTAAGCCATACACAGAGAAGTATACAAAAGAGGGAAATCTTGATAGTGGTTTAGTTTCATAACTACCAAGAGAGGAAATAAAACCAGCAGGTTTCTCACTTACTGAGATATTTGTGTGAATCCATTGCAACAGTTAAATTTTCTCTAATTTTGTTGATGAATATGATCACCTCTTCTAGCTACATATACACTTCACTAACAAAGCACAAAGCAAACAAACAAACAAACAAAAACAGGTATGTAAGCTAATATTTAGTCTGCTGCTGCTGCTAAGTCGCTTCAGTCGTGTCCAACTCTGTGCGACCCTATTTGGCCTAACCAGCCTCAAAGAATCCATTTGACAGAGTTGTAGAATTCTGGTGTGTTTTGGTCATAACTCAATATGCCTTTGACAGGATACAACTTTAGCCTTCCTTCTTTAGCAATAATACATATTCAAACACCTTTTGCATGCAGTTGTATACTTATCCTTATAAAATATTATTTGTGTGTGTATGTGTGTTTGGAAATTTGGGGTGTGGCAAATACCTGGAGAGTCATATTGACATTCATAATGAGACTGGACAAAGATATTCTACTTCCCTGCATATTAAAACACTATCCTCATATTTGGCCATATTTGAATCAGAAAGCTATAAAAAGTTTTGTTTAATGGGGCTCTAAGAGTTTCCAGAATTAAGGATCTACTAAATATAAAGAGTGGGGCAAAGATCTTAGCACCAGTTACAGCAATTGGAGAAAAAAACCTTGAGGTAAAACAGCTCAAGTTCATAATTGAGCAAGCTTACACATATACAACTACACACACACACACAACTACACACACACACACACACACACACACACACACACACACACACACACACCATGAGTCAGGGTTCAAAAGAATTAAGCCTTTTTAGTAACTTTATTCCTGCAATTGCTGGTAGCATTCCAGCACAGAGCACACATCCTTTTCAATTCTTGCAGTATAAAAGGATCTAACTAAGAATATGAATTCTTTTCTACTCCAACCCCACATTTAATTCTGTAAACTTTTTGCCAGTCACATCACATCTTTAAGTCTCAATTTTCTCATTTGTACAATTAGTGGGCTGGACTAAATGATTGCAAAACTTTTATCTACTTGTTATGTTCAAGGATTCTACCCTTTGCATAAAGGTGCAGATGTATCTTCTTTAGTCTACACTGCTCTATGGGTTTATTCCTTTTGCAGCAAATGAAGTAAAGTATCCAAGAATATCACAGGTTGTTTTTATTAAAAAAAAAAAAACACACAATCTGACTCAAATTTTAGTTAAACTTGTCGTACAAATATTGACTAAAGCAATATATCATGGAATCAAAGTAGCACACTCATTCCAACTACTCATTCAAGACTCCATGTCACTGTAGAGCAGCCCTTGCAAATGAATGCAAATCCTTATACATTTGTCCACTGATCCAGTGCGCAAACCCTGCAGAGGCAGCCTTCCTTCCTTAGGTAATTTGGACTCAATATTTTGCTTTTACTGAGCTGAAACTTAACTCCCTATGGCTTCTACTTATTTTTCCAAGCTCTCATCTTCTGGAGGGCAATACATAATGAGTTTAATCCCTCTTCTCCATGACAACTCTTAACACATTTGAAGATAGCAATCATATCTTCTCTAATCTATCTCAGTTCTCTCAACTGCTCCTAATATGAGAGCTTCATATTCCCTTATCATTATCTCTAAATGTGTTTATATCCCACTTAACATGTGGGTCCAAGCACAAAATGATAAATACCAAGAAAAGTTGCCATTATTCTGCTTTTATTGTGGATAAATTTTCATAAAAGATTAATAGAAACTATATCCCACTATTTACCCAAACAAGGTTTACAATGAACTAAGTTCAAATCTTCTTAAATGAATTCCTACTAAGCCAAATCTCTTCCTTTTCATATTTGGACAATGGGTAAAAAAAAAATTTAAGAGAAAAGATTCATAAACCACAAGTTAAGTGTTTTCCAACAATGGAAATCTGTTTTCTGGTTCATGTTATGTGATCTCTGGGGAGATTTTAAAATGAAAATATTTTCCTGTCATCTTGGATGTGTGGTCTTCCATTTGGGATCCCTTTCCCTTTGTTTTAAACTGAAAAACTAAGAATTCTTCAGTGCCCACATTAAACATATACCACTTTGTTTTTCAACTCCATGCACATGTGTTATACAAGAATAAGCAGAGTGGAAACAAATGCCCAGTTTCAGCTCGATGTCACACCAGGCCTGAAGCTTTTGAGATAATGGCACATTACACACGAATACACCCAAAAGGTTTGAACGCTTCGGTCACTGAGAACAAAACACAATAACATTTTCTCTCTGAAATGCAGAAAACACATGACAGTCTTAGTAGTTAATGAAATATGAATATCTTTTTCCAGCTCAAAAATATACTCAGAAAGCCAGAGTGGTGATATGAGAACGTGGGTATAATCCCTGTGCCTTTGATGTTATAGAGTGGATATACCTCCAAAGGGTGCATTAATTCATCAATGATTCACCACAAAACAAAAACTGGTATCCAAATACATAATATTGAATAAGAGTATTGAAAAAACTCTCTTGGATGGTCAGAAATTTTAAAAATCAATGTTTTGGGGGGCTTCTCTGATGGCTAAGCAGTAAAGAATCCATCTGCTAATGCAGGAGGCAAGGGTTCGATCCCTGGGTCAGGAAGATCCCACAGGAAAAGGAAATGGCAACCCACTTCAGTATTCTCGGTATTCCCATGGTGTGAGGAGCCTGAGGGGCTGTAGCCCATAGCGTCACAGAAGAGCCACAAACAACTTAGCAAGTAAGCAACAGCAATGACAAGATGTGTTGGTATTCTAAAAAAAAGGGCGGCGGGGGGGGTTAAAATCAATGTGTTTTTGAACTATTTCTTTAAAAAACAAATGTTTATCTAAAAAGAAGAAAGTGGCTTAACTCTTGAGTGACACTTAAGATACACAAGTCTAAGTTTTGAACTCAAATGGGAAGCATTTAGAATTTGGCATATACCATAATCATAAGGAAGCAGCCAAAGCAAAGTTTATTTCACATAATTTGCAAACTAAATTATTTTGATAGCAAGAAAGGCAAACTCAAAGCAGCTGTTTCTTCCTCATATGTCTACACAGTGTTTTAATTCACATGTTACCATAAATATAAGGATGATCATGGGCATAACTGGGCTTCCCAGGTGGCGCTAGTGGTAAAGAACCCACCTGCCAATGCAGGAGATGGAAGAGATTGGGGTTCAACCCTTGGGTCAGGGAGATCCCCTGGAGGAGGGCATGACAACCCACTCCAATATCCTTGCCTGGAGAGTCCCATGGACAGAAAGGAGCCTGGTGGGCTAGAGTCCATAGCATTGCAGAATCATACACGACTGAAGCAACTTAGCACACACATACATGGGCATAACTGCCCTCCAAACACAAACTATGCTCTGGCCCTGACCTTGGTGAAACCTCCTCTGAACTCCTTTTATTGATATGAGATTCCTATAACCTTGCTCAGTAAGACAGACTGTGAATGCTTGGCCTTTAGACAGTTGTGAAAACCCCTTTGGGGAACTGTCTTTTTATCCTCCTCTGCTTCAGAACAAGAGAGGAATTCAGGTCAAAGTGATAAACTTCTTAAATCACTTAAGGTGAGTCAGACCATATCTCAAATCTGAACCACCTCTTATGGCACCACCTATAATGAATATTCCTAGAACTGGTCAGCTTAGAGTACCAAGGTTAGTATGTTGTGACCTCATCCATTTCTCTTTAATTCTCTTCTTTCTCCATCAGTGTAATATAGAAAGCAAAACTTCCAAAACTACACTCTCTGTGAAAAACACAGTTCTCTCCTGGCACAGGGAGACTTTAATCCGACATTTGCACAGATCTTAATCCTATAAGGTTGCCAAACACTCCTGGGCACTGACTGGTCCCAATCACCTGAAGTTTACATGAAAACAAACCCAGGACTTTTCAGTTATCAGTTCAGTGGTTCAGTTGTGTCCGACTCTTTGTGACCCCATGGACTGCAGCATGCCAGGCCTACCTGTCCATCACCAACTCCTGGAGTTTATTCAAACTCATGTCCACTGAGTCAGTCATGCCATTCAACCATCTCATCCTCTGTCATCCACTTCTCCTCCTGCCCTCAATCTTTTCCAGCATCAGAGTCTTTTCAAATGAGTCAGTTCTTTGCATCAAGTGGTCAAAGTATTAGAGTTTCACCTTCAGCATCAATCCTTCCAACGAATATTTAGGACTGGCAATTTGATTTCTGGTTCCTCTGTCTTTTCTAAAACCAGCTTGAACATCTGGAAGTTCACGGTTCACATACTACTGAAGCCTGGCTTGGAGAATTTTGAGCATTACTTTACTAGCATGTGAAATGAGTGCAATTGTGCAGTAGTTTGAGCATTCAAGGCTGTATATTGTCACCCTGTTTATTTAACTTACATGCAGAGCACATCATGAGAAACGCTGGACTGGAAGAAGCACAAGCTGGAATCAAGATTGCCGGGAGAAATATCAATAACCTCAGATATGCAGATGACACCACCCTTATGGCAGAAAGTGAAGAGGAACTAAAGAGCCTCTTGATGAAAGTGAAAGAGGAGAGTGAAAAAGTGGCTGAAAGCTCAACATTCAGAAAATGAAGATCATGGCATCTGGTCCCATCACTTCATGGGAAATAGATGGGGAAACAGTGTCAGACTTTATTTTTGCGGGGCTCCAAAATCACTGCAGTTGGTGATTGCAGCCATGAAATTAAAAGATGCTTACTCCTTGGAAGAAAAGTTATGACCAACCTTGATAGCATATTGAAAACCAGAGACATTACTTTGCCAACAAAGGTCCGTCTAGTCAAGGCTATGGTTTTTCCAGTAGTCATGTATGGATGTGAGAGTTGGACTGTGAAGAAAGCTAAGTGACGAAAAATTGATGCTTTTGAACTGTGGTGTTGGAGAAGACTCTTGAGAGTCCCTTGGACTGCAAGGAGATCCAACCAGTCCATTCTAAAGGAGATCAGCCCTGGGTGTTCTTTGGAAGGAATGATGCTAAAGCTGAAACTCCAGTACTTTGGCCACTTCATGTGAAGAGTTGACTCATTGGAAAAGACTGATGCTGGGAGGGATTGGGGGCAGGAGGAAAAGGGGACAACAGAGGATGAGATGGCTGGATGGCATCACCTACCTGATGGACATGAGTGTGAGTGAACTCCGGGAGATGGTGATGGACAGGGAGGCCTGGTGTGCTGCAATTCATGGGGTCGCAAAGAGTTGAACATGACTGAGCGACAGAACTGAACTTGAGCATTCTTTGGCATTGCCTTTCTTAGGGATTGGAATGAAAACTGACCTTTTCCAGTCCTGTGGCCACTGCTGAGTTTTCCAAATTTGCTGGTATATTGAGTGCAGCACTTTCACAGCATCATCTTTCAGGATTTGAAATAGTTCAACTGGAATTCCATCACCTCCACTAGCTTTGTTCATAGTGATGCTTCCTAAGGCCCACCTGACTTCACATTCCAGGATGTCTGGCTCTAGGTCAGTGATCACACCATCGTGATTTTCTGGGTCATGAAAATCTTTTTTGTATAGTTCTTCTGTGTATTCTTGCCACCTCTTCTTAATATCTTCTGCTTCTTTTAGGTCCATACCATTTCTTTTCTTTACTGAGTCCATCTTTACATGAAATGTTCCCTTATACTGGTATTTTCAATAAACCCATCTGAGCATATACAGGACTTTTCAGTTAGCTACAAATATGATAACTGATCAATCAGTTGTACAGTAGTCCTGATTACCTCTGAGTTACCAAATTGAATTCCAGGACCCACTCTCATCAACTGTTAATGCTTTTCTGGACCATCAGCCTTATTCTTAGGTTTTGTAATTGTAATTTCAAATGAGATTTAAGTTAGAAACAATTCCTTTGCTATTCAAATACACACTATCACACCACAAAATCAATTCTATTAAGCAGAATATGTGATCTCAAGCTGTTAGAAATACTTTGATGATTAATAAGATGCTTGTTCCGACTACACAAAAAGTTCTTGAGACCCAAATTGAAGTATACCATAGTTCAGTGTGTTTGCATTGACTGGCTCTCCATAACTATTTTGTGGGGGGAAAGGCTAAAGGCCATAGCGAGCATTTGTATACAGAGGAATGCAATTAATGCCTCATGTGTTTCATGAAAAGATTAGGGATTTGTTTGTTGTTCACATGTGGAGAGAGAAAGTATAATTAATAAATATCTTGGCAAGTGAGACAGGCCAAATTCCTTATGGTGAAGAAAATAGACTTTAAAGAGAAAGCACACGAAGTTAAATCCCAACTGTACCTCCTTCCTAGCTGCCTGAATTTAGACAAGTTATTTAAGATGGCTACAATTTCACCATCTATAAAATGAGGATAATACCAGGATAAGTGTAATAGCTAAAGGGATAAAATCCTCCAGCAAAGTCCTAGTTAGCACTTCGTAAAGTGTTACCTAACAACATTTTTATGAAGAAATCAGCAGAAAGATAAAGTAGCTACAAAGGAATGTTGAAGTAAAATTGTAAACTGATGTAGTGTTTGCTAGGTTAAATTTCAACAGAGCTACAAAAATATATTACCTTTGGAGTTGATATATCTCCAGGGCTATTAACATATAGGAACTTGTTAATTTATGCAAGTCAACTTCTAACCTAAAAAAGCCATAAACCATCTGCACATTTATCAGTCATTGATTGTTAGCCAAAGTTACATATTGTGCATGTGTCAGATGATGCTCAGATGGGTTTATTGAAAAAAATCTAGCATGAAATTTTAAAAATCAAGAAATAATCATTTTGCCCTATCTCCAAGCTTGTAGTAAGTAGTTTTTAGCAGTTTTGCAATAAGTTTTATGTAAGTTCATATTTGTAAAGCACTTAGAGTTCAATAAAATACCTACTACTGAGGCAGTAGCAAAAAGATATTGCCTACAGAATCTTTGTGATATTAAAACAGCTTACATCATTTGCCTGTGATAATCTTTAGGGAAAACATAAGAGATGGTTTAGTTATGGATCCACTCCATAAAAAGGTTTTTGATCCATGTGTGACATCTTTTATCTTCTAAGGAATTTATATAGCAATTTAGAGATATGTTTGTGCTTAAGTTCTTATTACAACTATTGTACATATGCAGCTTAATTCTAAAAGGCTACTAAAACAGAATTTCCACATTTTTCTGGAAGTACCTGTCTTTCTTAATATAGTTTCTCAGAAGGAAAAATCAAGCAGCAAAATAAAAAAGAAACATTCAAACTGATTGCAATGTCTTAATATGACAATTATTTATGGGACAAACATATTCAGTATCTTACTTTTTATTTCCAAAATATCTAGGTACTTATAACACAGGCATATGTTTCTCATTTTTTCCTACCCACTGTGTAAACTTGGAAAAATATGGATATTAATGAAGTCATACTATGTTCATAATCCATTAAAATAACATATATGTTATCAGAGAGACTTTTGCTGCCACTAAAATTCCAAAATACACTTTATCTCCAACAGTCTTAAAGATGGTATTTGTTTAATACTGGAGGATTGTGCTACAGCTACTTAATCAAATTCCTGCTTAGTGTCAGTATCTCTTCAATTTTGCATGTCCCCAGCTTGATGGAAAGTAACTACCTCATAGCACTAAATAAATATTTATATCATAATCCATTATTGATATCTTCCAAACATTTTACTATAGCTTGCTAGTGCCAACAACATGATATTTCTGGGTGGAGCCGAACCATGGTTTAATTTTGTTTCCATAAGAGATGCTTTACACACATAAAAACAAAAATGTCAATGCCAATATTTAATCAATGCCAGTGTTTAATCAACATAAAACAAAAGCAAAGTATCTAAATCTAGACTTGAAAATTAATCCAAAAATATGTACAAGGATATTTTAACATGGAAATTCCATTTCCCCATTAGGTGAAAATTTCTCTTTACTCCTTGGTTTGGTGACCTCTTATTCTCAGATGATCTCACAATATCACTATAATGCAGAAAATATTTCTGAACACCCAATTTACGAATGAAGAAACTGAGTGGTTTATAGAGGTTAAATGACCTGTGCAAAGCCACACACATTCAAACCAGGGTTTCTGCTTCTAGGGCACTTAATGTCCATAACTAAGCTTTGCCACAAGCATATCCTCTTTTTACTGATATCCCTTGCCTTAAATGTATGCCAAATGCCTTACCTATACCACATATATAAATAATACAAATTTATCCTTGTCTCCCACCTAAAATGAGGTCACCCTAACAGGTACCTAATGTTTGAGTCTGTTTTGGTCTTTACTGCAATCAATTTCTGTTTTAGATTATCAGTTCACTGAACTAGAGTTATGAGCTTTGAAAAGCAGGGCAAGTAGTTTTCAGTATCAAGTGAGCTAGTGGATAGAGATGGGATCAGGTCAGGAAGCAGCATGCTACAGGATGTGGCAGCAGCAACATCAGCAACATAGGAACCAGACCAACAGGTGTTTTGGTCCTAAACCTGCCAGTTACTTGTGTGTGATATTCAAAAAATTAGCTTCACTAAGTACTTAGACAGTGTAATAAAAGTGCTTTCCACAACCGCAGTACAGAAGAACTTTTCAGTAATTTAAATGATGATCAATCCCTGTACCAAAAAATAAATCAACTTATCATATATAGCATTTGTAACAAATAAAGAGGTTATCTATTCAATAAACAGAGATTTTTTGTAGTACTATTATTAAAGGTAGGTATACTCCAGGGGCGGCGGCCAGGAGGAGCTACCCCACTTCCAAGGAGCTGTGCCTGCATGGGCACAGGAGGGCCGAGAGGGGCTACTCCACATTCAAGGTCATGAGGGGCGGCTGTGAGGAGATACCCCTCGTCCAAGGTAAGGAGCAGCAGCTGCACTTTGCTGGAGCAGCCATGAAGAGATACCCCAGACCAAGGTAAGAGAAACCCAAGTGAGATGGTAGGTGTTGTGAGAGGCATCAGAGGGCAGACACACTGAAACCACAATCAGAGAAAACTAGTCAATCTAATCACATGGACCACGGCCTTGTCTAACTCAATAAAACTAAGCGATGCTATGTTGGGCCACCCAAGACAGGCGGGTCAAGGTGAGAGATCTGACAGAATGTGGTCCACTGGAGAAGGGAATGGCAAACCACTTTAGTATTCTTGCCTTGAGAACCCCATGAACAGTATGAAAAGGCAAAATGATAGGATACTGAAAGAGGAACTCCCCAGGTCGGTAGGTGCCCAATATGCTACTGGAGATCAGTGGAGAAATAACTCCAGAAAGAATGAAGGGATGGAGCTAAAGTAAAAACAATACCCAGTTGTGGATGTGACTGGTGACAGAAGCAAGGTCCAATGCTATAAAAAGCAATATTGCATAGGAACCTGGAATGTTAGGCCCATGAATCAAGGCAAATTGGAAATGGTCAAACAGGAGAAGACAAGAGTGGACATCAACATTCTAGGAATCAGCAAACTAAGATGGACTGGAATGGGTGAATTTAACTCAGACGACCATTATATCTACTACTGCGGGCAGGAATCCCTCAGAAGAAATGGAGTAGCCATCATGGTCAACATAAGAGTCTGAAATGCAGTACTCGGATGCAATCTCACAAACGACAGAATGATCTCTGTTCGTTTTCAAGGCAAACCATTCAATACCACAGTAATCCAAGTTTATGCCCCAACCAGTAATGCTGAAGAAGCTGAAGTTGAACGGTTCTATGAACACCTATAAGACCTTTAAGAACTAACACCCAAAAAAGATGTCCTTTTCATTATAGGGGACTGGAATGCAAAAGTAGGAAGTCAAGAAACACCTGGGGTAACAGGCAAATTTGGCCTTGGAATACAGAATGGAGCAGGGCAAAGACTAATAGAGTTTTGCCAAGAGAACGCACTGGTCATAGCAAACACCCTCTTCCAACAATACAAGAGAACACTCTACACATGGACATCACCAAATGGTCAACACCAAAATCAGGTTGATTATATTCTTTGCAGCCAAAGACGGAGAAGCTCTATACAGTCAACAAAAACAAGACCGGGAGCTGACTGTGGCTCAGATCATGAACTCCATATTGCCAAATTCAGACTGAAATTGAAGAAAGTAGGGAAAACCACTAGACCATTCAGGAATGACCTAAATCAAATCTCTTATGATTATACAGTGGAAGTGAGAAATAGATTCAAGGGACTAGATCTGATAGATAGACTGCCTGATGAACTATGGATGGAGGTTCGTGACATTGTACAGGAGACAGGGATCAAGACCATACCCATGGAAAAGAAATGCAAAAAAGCAAAATGGCTTCCTGGGGAGGCCTTACAAATAGCTATGAAAAGAAGAGAAGCAAAAAGCAAAGGAGAAAAGGAAAAGTAAAAGCATCCAAATGCAGAATTCCAAAGAATAGCTAGGAGAGATAAGAAAGCCTTCCTCAGCGATCACTGCAAAGAAATAGAGGAAAACAACAGAATGTGAAAGACTAGAGATCTCTTCAAGAAAATTAGAGATACCAAGGGAACATTTCATGCAAAGATGGCTCGATAAAGGACAGAAATGATATGGACATAACAGGAGCAGAAGATATTAAGAAGAGGTGGCAAGAATACACAAAAGAACTGTACAATTTTCATGATGGTGTGATCACTCACCTAGAGCCAGACATCCTGGAATTTGAAGTCAAGTGGGCCTTAGAAAGCATCACTATGAACAAAGCTAGTGAAGGTGATGGAATTCCAAGGGAGCTATTTCAAATCCTGAAAGATGATGCTGTGAAAGTGCTGCACTCAATATGCCAGCAAATTTGGAAAACTCAGCAGTGGCCACAGGACTGGAAAAGGTCAGTTTTCATTCCAATCCCAAAGAAAGGCAATGCCAAAGAATTCTCAAACTACCACACATTGCACTCATGTCACACGCTAGTAAAGTAATGCTCAAAATTCTCCAACCCAGGCTTCAGCACTATGTGAACCGTGAATTTCCAGATGTTCAAGCTGGTTTTAGAAAAGGCAGAGGAACCAGAGATCAAATTGCCAACATCTGCTGGATCATCAAAAAAGCAAGAGAGTTCCAGAAAAACATCTATTTCCACTTTACTGACTATGCCAAAGCCTTTGACTGTGTGGATCACAATAAACTGTGGAAAATTCTGAAAGAGATGGGAATACCAGACCACCTGATCTGCCTCTTGAGAAATTTGTATGCAGGTCAAGAAGCAACAGTTAGAACTGGACATGGAACAACTGACTGTTTCCAAACAGGAAAAGGAGTACGTGAAGGCTATATATTGTCACCCTGTTTATTTAACTTATATGCAGAGTACATCATGAGGAATGCTGGGCTGGAAGAAGCACAAGCTGGTATCAAGATTGCTGGGAGAAATATCAATAACCTCAGATACGCAGATGACATCACCCTTATGGCAGAAAGTGAAGAGGAACTAAAAAGCCCCTTGATGAAAGCGAAAGAGGAGAGTGAAAAAGTTGCCTGAAAGCTCAACATTCAGAAAACGAAGATCATGGCATCTGGTCCCATCACTTCATCTGGAATAGATGGGGAAACAGTGGAAACAGTGTCAGACTATTTTTCTGGGCTCCAAAATCTCGGCAGATGGTGATTGCTGCCCTGAAATTAAAAGACGCTTACTCCTTGGAAGGAAAGTTATGTCCAACCTAGATAGCATATTGAAAAGCAGAGACATTACTTTGCCAACAAAGGTCTGTCTAGTTAAGGCTATGGTTTTTCCAGTGGTCATGTATGGATGTGAGAGTTGGACTGTGAAGAAAGCTGAGCACCAAAGAATTGATGCTTTTGAACTGTGGTGTTGGAGAAGACTCTTGAGAGTCCCTTGGACTGCAAGGAGATCCAACCAGTTCATTCTAAAGGAGATCAGCCCTGGATGTTCTTTGGAAGGAATGATGCTAAAGCTGAAACTCCAGTACTTTGGCCACTATGTGAAGAGTTGACTCATTGGAAAAGACTCTGGAGCTGGGAGGATTTGGGGGCAGGAGGAGAAGGGGATGACAGAGGATGAGACGGCTGGATGGCATCACCAACTCGATGGACATGAGTTTGGGTGAACTCTGGGAGTTGGTGATGGACAGGGAGGCCTGGCGTGCTGCAATTCATGGGGTCGCAAAGAGTCAGACACGACTGAGCGACTGAACCGACCTGAACTACATCAGTATTGTAGTCACCTGATGCAAACAGCTGCCTCATTGGAAAAGTCCCTGATGCTAGGAAAGATTGAAAGCAGAAGGAGAGTGGGTGTCAGAGGATGAAATGGCTAGATGGTATCACCAATGCAATTGACATGATCTTGGGCAAACTGGGAGATGGTGAGGGACACGGAGGCCTGGCATGCTGCAGTCCATAGGGTTGCAAAAGAGTCAGACATGATTGAGCAGCTAACAATACCAGCAACAACAACACCACCTCATACAAATGGGTATGTTAAAAGATGATCATTGATGGTAAGAGGTCCTCTTCACACATGTATTGTTATTTACATAAAACACATATACCTCCATTTCCCTATTTGATGCACTCAAGAAGCTCTGCAAATTAGTTTAGCATCCTCGTCATTTCTGTACTTAAAATCATTTACAAACTGAGTTTAGAAGACACAGATAACAGAAGACACACCCAGTAAAAAGTAGATAGATTCAGGAACTCATATTCTTTCTTTCCATTAAATCAACATTTTTCTCACCTTCCTAATTCTTGAGAGTGCCATATGTGAAATCTGTCATCAGTTGTAAAACAACAAGCAAACATTTTTCTGATGACAGAAAAATCATCAGCCAATCTTTTTTAAAACGTCTTCAATCCCATAATGCTAATTGGTTCAACTCAAACAGAATTTCAAAAGGAAGGGGAAAAAATAAATAGGAGGGAATCTACCAATATATCTTTTGCCAGTACATGACAGGAACAGTTTAATGTAATAAGTAAATGTATTAATCTGTTTCTATGTCAACCTCAGTAGCACATTTCAGTTATTCTTTTCAAGACTACTAAAGTGAGGTAGCAGACATCTGTGTGAAAGAACAGGATTCTCGATTCATAACAGCATAATTAAGATGCAAGAGTATTGAAAAGAAATGAGAACTATTCCCTTTAGCTAGTTGACAAGATGCAATGCGGAAATGAATTGATGCAGAACCAGTAAACCTGTTCTACCCCATTCATCCTCTCTTAGCTGGTTTCTATTCAGTCAGACTTCCTCGCACCATTTAAAGCTTTAATGGACTGTAGTTATATGTGACTTCTCTACAGAGTTTCAATCTGCAGCAATCATCTGCTAACAGCTCTAAATCTTCACCAGCCTAGTTTTTGTTTTCCATGTAATACATAGCCAGTATCACGCATTAAAAAGGCCATAAAACCAATGCCATTCTTTGTTCCTGTTAGAAAAATATGGCATTTCAGACACTTTCCTCTCTCCTTTGTCTGTCTTATATGCACGACATTTTAGAAATCTAACTACTTGCATTTACAGATAAGGAAATCAAGGCCCAGAGAGTTGATGTATCATATCGTGTGCAAACCAAGTGCAACTGGTGCATGCAGAGTCAGAATTTAGACTCAGGTACCCTGATTTCAACAGCAATTTGCTTTCTGCTACCAGGTTTCCTCAGGTTAAAGGAATGAGGACTTAGAAACTTTCACAAGTGATACTATTGAATGCCGTATTCATACTTGCAGAGGTTTGGTCTTGGGCATAAGGTGTCCTGCTTAAGTATTCCTATTTAAGTAAGCTCTATCTTTTTTAATTCTATCTAAATCTATCAGAGATGAACAAAGACCAGAAGAGAGGTTACAACCAAAAGGGAAGAGAAACAGGAATTAAAAATGTATATATATATATATATATATATATATTTACATCTTCTTCAATACTTGGCAAATAATTTAGCAGAGCAAAACAAAAAAAAATAATAATAAAATTATGAATAGTGTGTAGGAAGTCAAAAACACATTTTTATGACACTGAAATCATCACAAGCAGCACTCAAAACGGCAAGAATGTTTCGCCACATATTTGTGTGTGTGTGTGTGTGTGCGTGTGCGTTTGTGTGGACGGATAGAGAGAATAAAACGACCAAAACTGGGAGGAAAAAAAGTTAAAATAAAATGAAGATACTGTGAATATAGGTAAACTTGTTCAATTTCAAATGTTCTTCATTGTTACCATAACTTAACTACAATGAATGCTTGCTCCTATGGAAATATTTTTTAAAATCTTTTTTTGGGGGGAAGGACACTTCTATATAAGGAGATTTCTTGATAGCTTAGATAATCATCATTATCTAAGGAAAAAACTTTATTTTTCTGTGCTTATAATTATCAAAAATCTGAAGATGAGTGAAAGAGCAAAACTAAAATAAACTCCAAATTTATTAAAATAATTTATAATTATAGTCTAGTTACATATACTTTTTTTCAGAAAAAAAAAATCATCTTGATAGAAAATAATAAACACCTTCCAATGATGACTGGTGGGTTGTGAGCAAAAGGTGCTCAAATTTTTCAAAATGGTAAGTTTATTCATTGAAAGGGAAAGAACACAAGCCTAATACAAGGAAGTAAAATGCTGATGAAAAGCTTACAGTCTTAAAACACTGAATGATTTGACCTCAGGTCTATTTCATTTACACGACAAGTAATGAAAAGCAAAAGTAAAAAATTATTTTGAATCTTTTGGCAGATGCTTTAAAATCACTGCTCTATAATTACAAAAGAAAACTTACTCTGAAAAGGAAAAAACAAATAAACTTACTGAACCTCTGAGAAGTATTTAAACCTGAGAAGAATGACTCGCTGGAGATTCCTATCAAAGTTTGTGGGGTTTTTGTTTGTTTTAATTTTATTGCCAGGGAGGATAACCAAAGATAAAAGCCGTTTGCCACACAGATACCACTCATCTCTTTTCCTATACCTAATTTACAACAGACACTCATTTCTATCAAATGCTACCTTTCTTTAAAGAATCAGCTCAAATTCTACCACTCTGATCACATAAACACACACTCACACACACAAATACACGTTTTTCCTTCTGAACTTCTATTACTTTTTCTGTCTTTATGCATATAGAGTATTTCCTAGCATTGTTAATTAAAAGTTTGTAAGTCTTACCTACATGCAGAAGCCCCTTTATTACTTCTGGGCAGCACTTTCTATTTCTCTAGTTATTTGTACAAAGTAGGTGCTCCATCTTCAAGAGAAGATAAAATGACATTAGAAGACCAGAAGTTAAACTGAATTTAAATTTAAACCCAAATATTTGAACTTGAGAAAGGGATTTAAACTCCTGAATCTCAAAACAGAATCTTAATGTTGGTTTAGCTAGCAAACTTATCCCATGGTGTTGTTGTGAAGATAAATTAGGTAATATCTATAAAATGATTTACAATTTACTACACTATTAAAAAAGTGTAGTTTATATTGGAAACAGATTCTAATTCTATAGAGGAAACAAACAGCAAGCAAACCTCAGGCTACAAAGACAAATAGACATGCATTCTAATTCTGGTCTCTGCCCTTTCTGTTGTTTATTCACTCAGTCTGTCCGACTCTTTGTAATCCCAAGGACTATAGCCCACCAGGCTCCTCTATCTATGGGGATTCTCTCTTCACCACATAGGGATTGAACTCCAGTCTCTGACATTACAGGCAGATTCTTTACCACACGAGCCACCAGGGAAGCCCAAGAATACTGGAGTGTTTAGCCTATTCCTTCTCCAGGGATTTTCCCAACCCAGGAATCAAAATAGGGTCTCCTGCACTGCAGGTGGATTCTTTACCAGCTGAGCTACCAAGGAAGCCCAGCCCCACCCCCACCCCCTGCCCACATCAACAGGAAAGTGACAATTCTGCAAAGACGTCCCAGGACAAATAGGGACCACACAAGTCTATTCCCAGCCTGAGTGGAAATGAGTAAAAAGAAAAGGAGAAAGTGTTGCACCGTTAAGGAACTTGAGTGCACTGTTAAGGAACATTCCAGGTTGCCCACCCACCTGAAAGCGAGGCACACACCAGGGCCTCCACGCACCCACTGTCTATAAAGGTCCTTTTTCAGCTCTATCACTATATATAAAACTGTAATAATAATACATATCTAGCAGAATATTGTGAGAATTAACATTCACAGAGTATGGAAAGTGATCAACAAATGGTAGATTTATCATTAATATACAAGTATCAGTTCAGTTCAGTTGCTCAGTTGTGTCCAACTCTTTGCTACCCCATGGACTGCAGCATGCCAGGCTTCCCTGTCCGTCACCAACACCTGAAGCCTACTCAAACTCATGTCCACAAAGTCAGTGATGCCATCCAACAATCTCATCCTCTGCCATCCACTTCTCCTCCTGCCTTCAATCTTTCTCAGCATTAGGGTCTTTTTCAAAAGAGTCACTTCTTCGCATCAGATGGCCAAATTATTGGCGTTTCACCTTCAGCATCAGTCCTTCCAATGAATATTTAGGACTGATTTTCTTTAGGATGGACTGGTTGGATCTCCTTGCAGTCCAAGGGACTCTCAAGAGTCTTCTCCAACACCACAGTTCAAAGGCATCAATACTTTGGTGCTCAGCTTTCCTTATAGTTCAACTCTCACATCCATACATGACTGCTGGAAAAACCATAGCTTTGACTAGATGGACCTTTGTTGGCAAAGGAATGTCTCTGCTTTTTAATATGTTGTCTAGGTTGGTCATAGCTTTTCTTCCAAGGAACAAGAGTCTTTTAACTTCATGGCTACAGTCACCATCTGCAGTGATTTCGGAGCCCAAAAAAATAAAGTCTGACACTGTTTCCACTGCTTCCCCATCTATTTGCCATGAAGTGATGGGACCAGATGCCATGGTCTTAGTTTTCTGAATGTTGAGCTTTAAGCCAACTTTTTCACTCTCCTCTTTCACTTTCATCAAGAGGCTCTTTAGTTCTTCGTCACTTTCTGCCATAAGGGTGGCGTCATCTGCATATCTGAGGTTATTGATATTTCTCCCAGCAGTCTTGATTCCAGCTTGTGCTTCATCCAGCCCAGTATTTTGCATGATCTCCTCTGCATATAAGTAAGCAGGGTGACAATGTATAGCCTTGACGTACTCCTTTCCTGATTTGGAACCAGTCTGTTGTTCTATGTCCAGTTCTAATTGTTGCTTCTTGACCTGCATACAGATTTCTCAGGAAACAGGTCAAGTATTATTATACTTATTATTTCAAAAATAGACATGATGCAGAAAACTACTAATACAATCTAAAACAGCACCAGAAGTTTGAAAATGGGTCTTCATGCCACATTAGTTGCTCCTTGAATTGAAATACAAGGAAATAGGGTCAATTCAATAATTCTCATAAATTGGACAACAACTGATTAACAGAAGTAAACTCTGATTTTGTGTTACTTTCAGTCTATATAAATTTATACAAACTATATAACAGAAACACCTGTAGAATTTCATAAAATGCTGAATCTTATTCCCTACAACTGATACATTGAACCAACTGGTGTGTGAGCATTCTGTGTCCAACTGTTTGCAAACCCATGGACTTTAACCCTGCAGGCTCTTCTGTCTATGGAATTTTCCAGACAAGAATACTGAAGTTGATTACCATTCCCTCCTCCAGGGGATCTTAGCAACTCAGGAATCTTAACAAACCCGGGTCTCTTACATCTCCTGCATTAACAGGCGGATTTTTATGCCACCTTGGAAGCCATTGAACCAACTATCCATCCAACTAGCCACTGAATCAACTATCCATATTGATCAAACTACCCGTCAGTTGTTTGATACAATTATATCAAACTTGCCATATCTAAATCAAATATATATGCATAGGCTAGCTCTAAAGGTTTCTTCATTAAATCTAAATTTAATGATGAGACAACACCCACATTTTACAATATGGATAATATAAGAAAGGGTGTAACATTATTTTGAATGTTGTAGAGGTGTATTAAGAGCCATATTAGAATAAAAAACTGTAAAAAATGTCTACATTGTCATCATTATTACCATTATTATTATCATTACTGCTATTATCAGTATTATTTTAAAGTATGTGTGCATATGAGCTCATCTCAAAGAATCAGCATGAATCCTTTCTTCCTATTGGCTACTTCAGTGAACTGCTTCTTCACTATATCCTATTACCCTGCCTTTCCCAGATGGCACTAGTGGAAAGAACCCAGCTGTCAATGCAGGAGACATAAGAGACACACATTCGATTCCTGAGTTGGAAAGATTCCCCTGGAGAAGGGCATGACAGGTCACTCCAGCATTCTTGTCTGGAGAATCCCATGAAGAGAGGAGCCTGGTGGGCTACAGTCCACAGGGTCGCAGAGTTGGACACGACTTAAAGCAACTTAGCATGCACAGATGCCACTTTTACTATGTTTAATCTTCCCTAATTTCAAGTTCTCATGTCCACGATTGTTCCTAAACTAAGAGATCTTAATTAATGGCATATCTCCTACCATTTCAGAAAATGACACATAAAGACAGCTGTTTGCCTCCATGTGTGAGATAACGCAATATCCAGGTTCCCTAGATTTCATTATATCTCTAGATCCAACAGCTGCATCCAGAGCTTTCAGAAATTCCTGAATTTTACCTCTGACATTTTCCATTAGCTAGCTAGCCTTTTTGCCTGAGCTAGTGCTAGAAATAACTGAGAAATGCTCTGTGTTTTAGCTCTATAACGTGTGGAAGAAAACCCACAAGACTAACTCTCAAATCATCCTCTGCCCTTAGAGTTCATCTTCAATTAGCTTTGAGGTTCTATCAATCCCCTGAAATTGCTCTCAAATTCTTTCTTTTACTTTCTGATAATTTTTGACCTGGATTTTCAAAAAACGTCTAAAAATATACAAATGCCCTGCCTCTCCCTCCTTCAAGCAGCCCCACACACTACCCCATGAATAATCAGCCTGATGCCCTGGTCTATGCATGCTAGGAGACAATGGGGTGCACGTGGGCTGCCATTCTCTCCCACATGGAAGAACAAGTTTAGGTGATCACCCTTGGAAACAGAAAGAAAGGAAAATTCAAGAGAGAACAGATTGCCATTTTCATGATAACTCACCCCATGAAATGTTTCTTTAAATATTTTCCAGATTAAACCAGATTGCTTCCCAATTATCCATCAAAAGTACAAGGTACATTCCCAGAAGGAAGTAATTGGAATAGTGATTTAAGCAAGCCAAACAAAATAGCAACTAACTCTGTTATGTCTGTTCTATTATAATCTGACTGAAGACATATTTATATTTTTAGCCCAGAGC
The DNA here is from genome assembly GCF_029378745.1 of Bos indicus. Taxonomy (NCBI): domain Eukaryota; kingdom Metazoa; phylum Chordata; class Mammalia; order Artiodactyla; family Bovidae; genus Bos; species Bos indicus. Next base: position 91,195,923 of record NC_091760.1, on the reverse strand, counting down.
ACTTTTTTCAGCCTTAGACCTACATATCCATCTGCCAACCTGACATCTATACTTGAACATCTTATGAGCATCCCAAATGTAATGTGGACAAGTATTAACTTTTGAAAATTCCCTTTCAAACATTTTCCAAAAATTGGAATATCTACATTTTAGTGTATGGTCCCTTTATCCTCCACTCCAGAACCATCTTTGATGATTTCATCTTCTCTTTGCCACTCATCCAAGCCTTCCTGACTGTTTATATTTCCACAAAATATCTACATTCAAATCACTTCCCTGCATTGCTACTGCCACAGTGGCAGGCTGACACCTCGTTTTCTAAACAATTCTGTCAACAACCCTGTTACTGTCTTTCTGCTTCCATTCTTACCCCCTTTGATCCACTCTAAATAGAGCAGAAGAGTGAAATTTTTAAATTATAAACTGTACCATCTTTCACCTGCTCAAACCAATTCTTACTGAACTGAAAATAAAAGTTCTTAAAGTAATTTCCAACTTGTTGCCTCACCTGGCTGTTCTCTTTCTCTACAGTCTCAGGGCATGTCTAAGTTTTCAGATAAACAATGGGTCTCATACTCAGAAATTTAATTATCCATTGTTCCCTGAAATTTGAATTTAGCCTAGTGTCCTGAATTTTGTGTGACAATCCCAGTTGTGCCATGATTTTGCTCATGACACATCAGTCACAGCAACCTTTCAAAAGTTTCCTTCTGAGCTACACCCTTCCCTGTATAATACCTACTATTTCTATTAATGAAAAGTCTCCTTCAGAAAGATACATGCACCACAATATTCATTGCTGCACTATTTACAATAACCAAGACATAGAAGTAACCTAAATGTCCAACAACAGATGAATGGATAAAGATGATGTAGTTGTGTATATACACAAAGGAATATTACTCAGCTATGAAAAATGATGTCATTTGTAGTAACATGGACAGTCCTAGAAATAATGATATTAAGTGAAGTAAATCAGACACAGAAAGACATTCATATGACATCACTTGTATGTGGAATCTTACAAAATGATACAAATGAACTTATTTACAAAATGGAAATAGACTCATAGACATAGAACACAAAATTTATGTTTACCAAAGGGGAAAGGGGAAGTATAAATCAGAAATTTGGGATTAACAGATATACACTACTATATATAATATAAACAACAAGGACCCACTGTGCAGCATAGAGAACTATATTCAATATCTTATAATAAGATATTTCCACCTACAGTGGAAAACAATCTGGTAAAAGAAACACACTGAATCACTTTGCTGGTACACCTGAAACTTTGTAAATCAACGATTTGTTGTTTAGTCACTAAGTTGTATCTGACACTTTTGTGACCCTATGGACTGTAGCCTGCCAGGTTCCTTTGCCCATGGGGTTCTCTAGGCAAGAATACTGGAGTGGGTTGCCATTTCCTTCTCCAGGGGGGTCTTCCCAAGCCAGGGATCAAACCCATGTCTCCTGCATTGGCAGGCAATGGTAAGCAAATTCCTTATTGCTGAGCCACAAGGGCAGCTCCAAATCATCTATACATCAATTTAAAAAAAAAAAAGAAAAGAAATGATCCACTGTCCAATGTTTACCTGAAAAGCTACTGCTTTTTTTTCTAAATGCTACATTGTAAAAGACTCATCTAATATTTCAGTGTGACTGAGGCTACATCATTAAATTGTCACAGCACCTCACCTATTTTTCTCCTTGCTCCTATCATAGTTTATGTAGTTATTTACATGAATATGAACATGTAACTATGTGTTTGACCTACCACTGCATTTGCCATTCTAGTAGAAAATCATGGACACAGAAGAGCCTCAATATGTTTTTTGAAAAGCAGGAAGGAAGGCAGGGAGGAATAGAAGGAGGGATGAAGGAAGGAGGAGGAAAGAAAGAAAGGGAGGGAGGAAGAAATTTTATTTAAGTCAACTCCTTTATTTGAAGTCCATGCTGCCAATGCAAACTTCTCTAGTTCAATTTCCTGAAAGCATTTACCCTTTTGGACCAATGTAACTGACTGAAACCATAAAATACTCTTTAGTCATTCTTACCAAATCTACTGAGCACTGCAAATGAAGGTATTGGTACACTGGTTTATGAACTCTGCCCTAAACAAAGAAATCAGCCTCCTCAACCCAGGAAATTGTTGCCATGTGAGAATATCAACTCAGTATTTTGAAATAATCTGTTTTTTTAAAACAGATAAGAATTTTTTATGACAATTTTCCATTTTAAAATATTAGGTACTGGTTTAAATAACTTCAGAACTTGGCAAAAAATTACCAATCAAATTGGTCAGTGAAGACTTAACAACATGCCTTCATTTCTGCACACATGGCAAGGACACAGATGACAACTAAGATATAAATGGGGGGGAAATACACAAATAGGATAAGGAAAAAAAAACAATAATATCTCTGAGGATCATAAATCGAACATGAGAAACAGGTAACAAAATTAGTTTCTTTGTGTTTGAAGTCTGGCCTTAATTTATTCTATATCAGGGGTCCCCAGCGTCCGGGATCTCATGCCTGATGATCAGAGGTGGAGCTAATGTGATAATAATATAAATAAGTGAACAATAAATGTAACACATTTGAATCAGCCACAACCATCCCCCATCTCTCCAGTTCATGGAAAACTTTTCTTCCATGAAACCAGTCCCTGGTGCCAAAAAGGTTGGGGACCCCTGCTCTGCATGGTCCATTCTGTAGGTCCCAATGTAAAAAATATGTTTAGAGAAGCAGTTAAGTCAATACACCTATCCCAGCCACTCACTCTCTGCCACTATCACCAGGACTCGATCATTCTGAGTAAGCTAACCCAACCGTTCCTTTGTAGTGCTTGAGAGCAGAGGCTGGCCCATCAAGAAGGGAGCACCCCAAGTTCCCAAATCCCCTTTTTGGGAGGCAAGGGGTGTAGGTTCTAATGTTAGTGGAGACAAGAACTAACCCACATTCCTATGCATTGTGAAAAATAAATCAGGCTTCTGAGGATACTTTATTGTTGTTATTCCTTTGCTTTCTTGTTTATTTTACATCCAGGTTCAAAATAGATTGACCATCCACACTTCAGGGCTTTCTTGCAGAAAAGAAGTATTAAGGTTGTTAGAAAACAAATCTTTGTACTGACTCACTAGCTCCAGTATAGAGCTCGCTGCAGCCAAAGAACAATCTGAGCAAATTTACAGTCTTTGGTTAATTCCTCAGATGGCTTTGCTGTAGATGCATCCCTGGAGCTCTCTCCTGAGTCATCTCTCCTTTCTGTTTGTATATTTTAAGCAAATGAAACCACCAGTATATTGTAATAAATGTTTTTCTTTCCTTTTAAGGAAAAATAGGGAATATAAATTGTTTGTGGGAAAAATGGTAGAAAGTAAAAAGCTTCAGTTGACTACATGTGGCATCTCTCAAACAGTAAGTCAGAGTTTTCCATAGCTCAAGGGACTTCTAGTCAATAAATTTAACAAGCTGCAGCCAGAGTCCAAGCTTCAGCGCAGTATGTTAATGAGAGTTCAGGAAGCTGTCTGCTTCTCAACCCTAGGACAGAGTTAATAGAGGGGAAATGACAAAATGTGTGGGGAGGATTTGAAAGACAAAGTTTTTTACCATTTTTGTTTCTTTCCTATTTAACTTAAGGACAAATCTTAGTTTTGAGAAATAAACCAAGCTGGAAATGTTACCAAAAAAAAACTTTATATATGAAAATATTTCCAAGGCCAAGAGATTTTGAACCTTTCACAGAACAGATAAAGCTCTTTAGAAAAGCATGATTCTAGCTGTGGAAACTATAATACAAGCTAGCTATAGTGAAGTTCATAACATAGGCTAACCATCTGATTTTACAAATTAATAAAATTTATGATGTGAACTGTGATATTCCAAAATAGCACAAGGCACACCTGTTGATCAAGCCAAGCTAAGTTTGTTAGACTTACTGTAGAAAAGGAGACCATGAATTTGACCATATCAATGGTGTCTCAAAATGAGGAAACAAGAGGGCTTCCCAGGTGATGCTGGTGGTAAAGAACCCACCTGCCAATGCAGGAGAGGTAAGAGATGCAGGTTCGATCCCTGGGTCAGGAAGATCCTCTGGAGGAGGGCATGGTGATCCACTCTAGTATTTTTGCCTTGAGACTTGTGGGCTGTGCCCCATAGGGTGGCAAAGAGTTGGACACGACTGAAGCATGCATGCAGAGGGATACTAACTGGGCTTGGGCCAGATTTTAAGGCAGATGGCTCAGACAGTAAAGCCTCTGTCTACAATGCAGGAGACTCGGGTTCGATCCCTGGGTGGGGAAGATCCACTGGAGAAGGAAATGGCAATCCACTCCAGTACTATTGCCTGGAAAATCCCATGGACAGAGGAGCCTGGTAGGCAACAGACCATGGGGTCGCAAAGAGTGGGACACGACTGAGCGCCTTCACTTCACTTCACTTCACTTTTCAAGACCCAGAATGGTTTAACTGGGCAAAGTTTACAATGAAAGAGCTTTTGATTGTAGGATACAGCAAAACTGAGGTCCAGAAATAAGGCCTGATGCTCAAACCACGCGCTCTTTAAATTGGTTCAGTCTTAGCTTTCAGAAAAACGTATTTCCTAGAGAAAGTGGCTAAGTTATCTTTTCCTAGCCCCGGTGTTATTTTGCTATTTTGCACAGACAACAAAACGTATGTTTGTCCCCAGAACTTTTTAGCACACAGACACAAAGTTGTGTTGGCTGCAGTTTCCTCTTCCCAAATGCATATACCTCATTTCTACAAAATTCCTATGGTAGAAATCAGAACTACTTTGACTTCAGCTCTCTCTGACTTTTCTACTACCTTTATGAAATGCCTTAGATATCCCTAAAAAGAGCCCACCTCCTTATTTAACGTTCTTCTGGCTATGTATGTGTGGTGTGTGTGTGTTAGTGTGTGTGTGTTATTTGCACAGGCATGTCTGATCTATACATAGGATCTTTGTGACCCCATAGACTGTAGCCCACAAGGTTTCTCTATCCATGCAATTCTCCAAGCAAGAATACTAGAGTGGGTAGCCATTCCCTTCTCTGGGGCATCTTCCCAATCTAGGGATTAAACCCAAATCTCCTGCACTGCAAGCAGATTCTTTACCAACTAAGTCACCAGGGAAGCCCTCCTCTTGACCTACATCAAAGAAGTTTAATCCTTAGGACTTACGTCATTGAAAATACAACAGAGCCATTAATTATTAGTATCCCACTTCTTATGTATCATCCAAAAAACTACATATCTAATCTACCAAATAGAATAGTAAGAAAAAAAAAACAATTTATTAAAGTAAGGGGATTTTTATATTATAGACTGCATGAAGGTCAGAAGCATGGAATATTTAGAATCTGACTTTATCCAGGTTGGCAGATTAATTTGGTTACTCTCTTAAGAACTGAATTTGATGACTGAAAAGAAACTTGGAGAATACCTAATTCAAATTATTTTGTTTATTTCACTTAAATATCAGGACATAAATAAATATGAGGAAGCACTGACATCCATCTAAAGTCGTACAGTGCCTTAGCTTCTTTTAGGTGCCATATCTTAGAGACAGTTCATTTTTCTTTCCACGTGCTCTTATTCTGCCTCAGTTTATCTTTCTTTCCCACAGACTCACATCTCTGAGGAAAGAATGTCTCTACTTGCTGGCACTATACCCCATCAGAGTTGTTCTTACCAGCAACCCCTGATGACATCATACTTTGTATATTTTCCCTCTGTGTCCTGTCTCCTGAAATCTCATGAATGAACTTATATCCAACCATACCTCTCAGGAAAGCATCCTGCATTCTTAATTGGACACTATTAAGCCCCTGCTGAAGCTATTGGTTCATTCTTGGGATTCAGATATAGCATGGTTAAGCCCAGGTGGGACACCCTGTCAGGTACCCAACTGCTTGAGGGGCTAAAGACAATCCTAGTGGACAGCACATCTTGAAAAGTGAAACTTGAAGTATGGCCCAATGACAGGACTGCAGTCTTCAAAAAAAAGAAAAGAAGAGAAAATTATGATCATACTTGGATTTGTCCAAGCCATGAACACCATGAATACCATGATCACCATGAACATGAACACATTTGAAAATTAGGAGGAGTAAAAGCTAAAGTAACTCTTTTAAACTAATAAAGATAATGCTAAGTCACTAAAGGGTTAAGAGGAACATATAAGCAAGATGATGAAAGACCTTTGCACATCAGGCCTAAAACCTACAAGTGCCACTGGTAACAAGAAGATACCGGGTTTACGGCTTTGGCAAAGAATCCGGAGTGTATCACTGGCACTGGCACTCATGCTGGGCATCAACAGGAGAGATAACAGCAATCCTTATTAGCATGTATCACCAATAGGATCTATACGAGCAGAGGATTATACTGCATAATAGCCAAGAGAACTTGGTTTACACACTCACATGAAAAGCCTACTAGGTTAGACCTTTAGGAGCCCTGGAGACTCTTGAAGGAATAAGTCAGACTATGTCTAAAACAGTGCTTCTGATTAGCTTTCCCTGGAGCCCTGGGCCTAAGAAACTATGTTACTGCCTGATTTCTTTCTCTTTGCTCTAGCTCAAATCCAAATCAATCAGTTTTTAAACTTTACAACTCAACTGTTGAGCAATTTCTTTGCTCTACTTGTTTTCTATTTTCATTCTTTTTATTTCTGATCAATCACAAGGTGATCGTTTACAGCATTACTTTTTAGTATTTTAAGATACCTCTTGACTGATGCCTTGGGTCACTTATAAATCTCTTAAAAAAAACCTTCCTCCATCTTGTCCTGTTTTGTATGACAGCATGTTTCTGAAAGAGATCTCTTCTCGATGCAGTCCATCTACAGAGAAATGCCCCTTCATCAATCTCCAGTTGGGCCAACTATTAACGTAGGGCTCCAAAACGCAAAGTGCAACAGCAGCTTATTCTACCAACCATTGGCAGACACTCTGAATTCAGCACAATGTGATTTCATATCCCATCTGGGCCAGATTTCTGTTTCTTACATGGTTTTGCACAAATTCTAGTGCTTATCTTTCTAAGTTGAATAACTGCACCAAAGATAATTAAGAATTATAGTGGATATTTGGGAGAAGTTTTTTTTTTTTTTTTTTTTTGCAATTTTATTTTATTTTATTATTATTATTTTTTTTAATTTCAGGTATACACGTGCTCCCCATCCTGAACCCTCCTCCCTCCCCCCTCCCCATACCATCCCCCTGGGCCGTCCCAGCGCACCAGCCCCAAGCATCCAGCATCGTGCACTGAACCTGGACTGGCATCTCGTTTCATACATGACATTTCACATGTTTCAATGCCATTCTCCCAAATCTTCCCACCCTCTCCCTCTCCCACAGAGTCCATAAGACTGTTCTATACTAGCAAAGAAGTGAAGGGTTAGTTGCTCAGTCGTGTCCCACTCATGACATGGGATTCTCCAGGCAAGAATACTGGAATGGGTTGTCATTCCCTTCTCCAGGAGATCTTCCCAACCCAGGAATCAAACCTGAGTCTCCTGCATTACAGACAGATTCTTTACCATCTGAGCCACCAGGGAAGCCCAATACTAATAAACTCGCCCATAACAGCAGCACCTTAAAACAAACAGGGATTAAAATTGAAAATATCTGTTGAATGAATTTTTCTTTGCATGAAGAAACTCCTCAAACAAATTCAGATTCCAAAACTATTTCCTAAAAAAGAGTTCTTAGCCAAGACACAGGTAAAACATAAAAATTCAAATATATCCATTTTAGATCTCCCAAAGCACAACTTGAACCTAACAGCCTTTATCCCACTTGTCTTCATCCCCTCTCCTGTGCTTCTCCAGTACCTTCTGCTCCTTCCTCTCTTTATGACCCAATTTCTTTCCATTCTGGGCAGCTATAAATCCCTACAGCTCAATTGCCTCTCAAAGTTAAATTCATTTTAAACGGGGTAAATCCCTGTTCTGGCATTAGCACTCATATTGAACATCAATACAGGCTATTATACATGTATTACTACTAACCCTAGTATGTTTTATTAGCAAAAAAAATATTTTTCAATATTTTATTTTGGTATGCTTAATTATACTTCTTTCTAGATTTCTGAACAAGGGGCTTCACATTGTTATTTTTTACTGGGTCTCACAAATTATGTTGCTAGTATCTATGCTATGCAACAGTGCAAAGTGGAGCAGGGAAAGAAGAATGTCACTATAGCCATAGAATTCCTCCCTTGCAGTTTTCATAAAATTATACAGAAAATGAATCAAAATAGGCCACTTTAGATAAGATTTTAGTTTTTCTTTTAAATGAAAATACATGAATCTTAGGGGAAGAATATTGTACTGATATCACTACAGACTTCTCTGTATAAAAAACAAAGAGAAAAGCAAGGAAATGATGACATGAAGAATTGGGTCATTTGTTTTATCCCCACAGCTCTTTCTGTCAACAATTCTGATAGGAAATAAGTTCTGTTCTCTTCATTTAATTGACCACTCCTGGCTTCTGGGTTAGAGGTAGACTACAAAGTCCAACCATAAATACCCTGTTAGTATTTGCCTGAAGATAATTCTCAAAGGTGGTATCTCTAGAGGTTTAAATGCCACTGTGCAGTCCAATTAAATGATTCTGAAAATAGTCATCCAACAAAAACAACAGATAAACTTGATAGTGGTTAAAATCAACACCACTGGAAAGCTAATACATGATCACCATCCCTTCAAAAGTGGTTGCAGAGCTGGGTTGATCACGTCCTCAGCTCAGGCTGAGGAATGATTCTGAGGAACAGGAAGCAAGGGTTGAAAACAGACACCGCCAACATCTATTTAATTGACCATTAGGACAGAGAACTAAGGCCACTTGTGTCAACATGACTTAACTATATCTTCTAGGAAATTCTTGCCCAGGAATATAAGTCAGTTGTTGTTACTGAAGTTCATCACTAAGTCGTGTCCAATTCTTTGTGACCCCATGGATTGCAGGGTTCCCCATTCTTCACTGTCTCTGAGAGTTTGTTCAAATTCATGTCCATTGACTCAATGATACTAACTAACCATCTCATCCTCTGCCACACCCTTCTCTTCCTGCCCTCAGTCTTTCCTAGCATCAGGGTATTTTCCAATAAGTCTCCTCTTTGTGTCAAGTGGCCAAAGTAACAGAGCTTCACTTCAGTCCTTTCAGTGAATATTCAGGGTTGATTTCCTTTAGGATTGACTGGTTTGTCCTCCTTGCTGTCCAAGGCATTCCCAAGAGTCTTCTCCAGCACCACAATTTGAAAGCATCAATTATTTGGCACTCAGGCTTTTCTGTGATCCAACTCTCACATCCATACATGATTACTGCAAAAACTATAGCTCTGACTCTTCGGACCTTTGTTGGCAAAGTAATGTTTCTATTTTTTAATATGCTGCCTAAGTTCGTCATAGGTCTCATTCCAAGGAACAAGCATCTTTTAATTTTATGGCTGTAGTAAACATCCACAGTGATTTTGGAGCCCAAGAAAATAAATCTGTCACTGCTTCCACTTGTTCCCCTTCTATTTGCCATGAAACAATGGGACTGGATGCCATGATCTTAGTTTTTTGAATGTAGAGTTTTAAGTTTTATCTTACCCCTTTCCCAATTTTGAACCAGTGAATCAGTTGCTCCATCTTATGTTCTCATTGTTGATTTTTGACTCACATACAGATTTCTCAGGAAACAGGTAACATGGTCAGGTAGTCCCATCTCTTTAAGAATTTTCCACAGTTTGTTGTGATCCACACAGTTAAAGGCTTTAGCATAGTCAGTGAAGAAGAAGAACATGCTTTCCGGAATTTCCTTGCTTTCTCTGTAATCTAATGAATGTTGGCACTTTGATCTCTGGTTCCTCTGCCTTTTCTAAACCTATTTTGTACATCTGGAAGTTCTAAGTTCATGTACTTCTGAAGCCTAGATGGAAAAATTTTGAGCATAACCTTACTAGTATACAAAATGAGTGCAACTATACAGCAGTTTACGCATTCTTTGGTATTGCCTTTCTTTGGGATTGGAATGAAAACAGACCTTTTCCAGTCCTGTGGCCACTGCTGAGTTTTCCAAATTTGCTGACATACCGAATGCAGCACTTTAATAGCATTACCTCTTAGGATTTGAAATAACTCAGCTGAAATCGATGCTTTTGAACTGTGGTGTTGGAGAAGACTCTTGAGAATGCCTTGGACAGCAAGGAGATCCAACCAGTCCATCCTAAAGGAAATCAGTCTTGAATACTCATTGGAAGGACTGATGCTGAAGCTGAAACCCCAATACTTTGGCCACCTGATGTGAAGAACTGAAAAGACCCTGATGCTGGGAAAGATTGAAGGTGGGAGGAGAAGGGGACAACAGAGGATGAGATGGTGGGGAGGCATCACCGACTCAATGGATATGAGTTTGAGTAAACTTCGGGAGTTGGTGATGGACAGGGAGGGCTGGCATGCTGCAGTCCATGGGGTCACAAAGAGTCAGACATGACTGAGCAAATGAACTGAACTGAACAACTCTAATTTCATCACCTCCACTGAGAATAAGGCTGAGCGCCGAAGAATTGGTGCTTTTGAACTGTGGTAGTGGAGAAGACTCTTGAGAGTCCCTTGGACTGCAAGGAGATCCAACCAGTCCATTCTGAAGGAGATCAGCCCTGGGATTTCTTTGGAAGGAATGATGCTAAAGCTGAAACTCCAGTACTTTGGCCACCTCATGCGAAGAGTTGATTCATTAGAAAAGACCCTGATGCTGGGAGGGATTGGGGGCAGGAGGAGAAGGGGACGACAGAGGATGAGTTGGCTGGATGGCATCACTGACTTGATGGACATGAGTCCCAGTGAACTCCGGGAGTTGGTGATGGACAGGGAGGCCTGGCATGCTGTGATTCATGGGGTTGGTGGCCACTAACCTCAACATCCTGGAGTCAAGTGGGCTTTAGGAAGCATTCAGATCAGATCAGATCAGTTCAGTCGCTCAGTCATGTCTGACTCTTTGCAACCCCATGAATCGCAGCACGCCAGACCTCCCTGTCCATCACCAATTCCCAGAGTTCATTTAGACTCATGTCCATCAAGTCGGTGATGCCATCCAGCCATCTCATCCTCTGTCGTCCCCTTCTCCTCCTGCCCCCAATCCCTCCCAGCATCAGGGTCTTTTCCAATGAGTTAACTCTTTGCATGAGGTGGCCAAAGTATTGGAGTTTCAACCTCAGCATCAGTCCTTCCAATGAACACCCAGGACTGGTCTTCTTTAGGATGGACTGGATGGATCTCCTTGCAGTCCAAGGGACTCTCAAGAGTCTTCTCCAGGACCACAGTTCAAAAGCATCAATTCTTCGGTGCTCAGCTTTCTTCACAGTCCAACTCTTACGTCCATACATGACCATTGGAAAAACCATTATCCCAGTCATTAAGATCTTTTTTTTAATAGTTCTGTGTATTCTTGCCACCTCTTCTTAATCTCTTCTGCTTCTGTTAGGTCCTTACCATTTTTGTCCTTTATTGTGCCCATTTTTGCCCTTTATTGTGCCCATTTTTGCATGGAATGTTCCCTTGGTATCTCTAATTTTCTTGAAGAGATTTCTAGTCTTTCCCATATTATTGTTTTCTTCTATTTCTTTGCATTGGTCACTTAAGAAGGCATTTTAATCTCTCCTCTCTATTCTTTGAAACACTGAATTTAGTTGGATATATCTTTCCCTCTCTCCCTTGCTTCTTAGACAACTGTTTTGTCTTTTTGCATTTCTTTTTCTTGTAATGGTTTTGGTCATTGCCTTCTGTACAATGTTATGAACTTCCATCCATAGCTCTCAGGCACTCTGTTTAGCACATCTAATCCCTTGAATCTATTCATCTCCTCCACTGTATAATCATAAGGGATTAGGTTTAGGTCACACCTGAATGGCCTACTGTTTTTCCCTACTTTCTCCAATTTAAGCCTGAATTTTGCAATAAGAAGCTAATGATCTGAGCTCCAGGTCTTGTTTTTGCTGACTGTATGGAGCTTCTCCATCTTTGGCTACAAAGAATATAATCAATCTGATTTCGGTAATGACCATTTGGTAATGTCCATGTGTAAAGTCATCTCTTGTGTTGTTGGTAGGGGGTGTTTGCTATGACCAGAGTGTTTTCATGACAAACTCTCTTAGCCTTTGCCCTGCTTCATTTTGTACTCCAAGGCCAAATTCACCTGATACTCCAGAATCTCTTGACTTCCTACGTTTGCATTCCAATCCATATGACCCAGTAGACCTGTAAATAATGTAACTCTTTGCTTCCAATCTGTCTGGGAAAATAGTTTGCTCCTCTGGGAAAACAGTTCTCCTTTCAAGACCATATATTGTTAACCAGGCACACAGCTTGCATCTCAAACAGTAGTTTACTTATTAAGACTCACTTAAGTGATCTCATCTCCCTGTCCACCAACATTAACTTATTATGCCACAAAACTCACTCAGTCCAAATCAGTGTTCTCTCTGGAAGTTTCTAAACCACTCAAGGCATATCCCATAATTTAAGAAATATTTTTCCTTGCATTTCTTCTTAGACACTACTGAAACTTTGTCAGGAAAGTGTTTGTTCTTACTTCAGAAAAACTAATAATCTAGGTTTTGCTTAACTAATAAACTATTTTTGGTGATCTCTTAAGGAGTGGCAATCAACAGGCATCTTTATATCAACTTAGTTAAACTTGTCAATGTAGCAAGATAAGTAAAAACAAAGAGAGAAGAGCTGTAATCCTTCAATGTAACCAAAAATGATAAAATAAAAGAGCTTCTCTATCATCCTAAATGTACTATTGAATGAAAATGAATATCCCTAGTGGCTCAGACAGAGAAGGCAATGGCACCCCACTCCAGGATTCTTGCCTGGAAAAATCCCATGGACAGAAGAGCCTGGTAGGCTACAGTCCATGGGGTTGCTAAGAGTTATACACGATTGAGCGACTTCACTTTCACTTTTCACTTTCATGCATTCGGGCTGCTGCCTATGGGGTCGCACAGTCAGACACGACTGACGTGACTTGGCAGCAACAGCAGCAGTGGCTCAGATGGTAAAGAATCTGGCTGCAATGCAAGAGACCCAGGTTTGATCCTTGGGTCAGGAAGATCCCCTGGAGAAGGGAATAGCAACCCACTCCAGTATTCTTGCCTGAAAAATATCATGGACAGAGGAACCTGAGGGCTACAGTCCATGGACTCACAAAGAGTCTGACATAAATGATCAACTAACACTTTAATACCCTCAAATTATAATTTTCCTCAAATATTTTAATAGTTAATATATTAAATGACAATGACAGGTGGCAGAGCAATAGTCAGATATAAAATGTTATCTGGCTTGTCCATATAATTAGAATTTAAATTATTTTCTGGATTTTGTGTCAGAAAAGCAGACCAAACATACAGTTTTACAACTCATCTCTGCAAGTTTGTAAAAGTCACTGATTATTTCTTTGTTTAGCTCTTCACTTCTAAAATAAGGTAAATATATCTACTGAAGAATTATAATTTTGATTTCCTGTTCTGCATCCGTGCTCTAGGAAATGGATTATGGCCATGCAATCATTAAGTCACAAAATGTATATAAGATAAATTTGTAAACATTTTTTTAAAAAGTAAATGGTAAATTGGTCTTATTTTTATTATCATTAGTAACATTATCTTAATTCTCTAATATGTAGAGTCAAAATGTGTTTTAAATGTGAAATTATTAGCATCTTCACAAGCCAGAACTTCTTTAAAACCAAAATCTGTCAATGTGTGTTTTGTCACTATGAGTTAACCAGGTTTATTTTCATTGGGACACTGTAATTTGAGATTATGGAAAACAAATGATAAAAGAATATTACTGGGCTTTTCTAAGGGTGATTCTTATCAAAAGCACATAGCAAAAGGATTGTTCTAATTTTAGATGAAACTATATATTTTTTCCTGTGGTAAAATATATATATATAACATAAAATTTACCATTTTAACCATTTGTAAGTATGCAGTTCTGTGAAATTTGGTACAGTCACATGTGGTATCAGCACCATCCATTTCCAGAACATTTTCGTCTTCCAAAATGAAACTGTATACCAATTAAACACTTCTTATCCTTCATTCCACCCTCTCCACAGCCCCTGGCAATCACCATTCTGCTTTTTTGTCTCTATGAATTTGACTACTCCAGGTACCTTAACACATTATTGATTGGGGGATTTTTGCAGAAACTAATGCCCTGGCAGTAACATGTCTCCAGTCCATAATGTGTTAAATAAGTAGAATCATTCAATATTTGTCCAGGCTTTTTTCACTCAGCTTAGTGTCCTATAGTTTCACCCACTTGGTAGTATGTGTCAGAATTTTATTCCTTACTAAGACTGTGTGTGTGTGTATACACATATTTTGATTATCCAATCATCCATTAATGGACACTTGGGTGACTTCTACCTTTCAGCTTTTGTGAATAATGTTGCTATGAACATAGGTGTTCAAACATTTCTTTGAGACTCTATCTTCTAATGGGAGTAAACCCAGAAGTAAAATTGGAGAATCATATTGTAATTCTATTCTTTTTTTTTTTTTTTTGATGAATAACCATACTACTTTCCACAGAGGTTTCACCATTTTGCATTCCCTCAAGCAAAGCACAAGGGTTATAACTTCTCTACATCCTCTCCAATGCTTAGTTTTTGCTTTTATTTTGTATTTAATACCCCTGAATTTGTGTTAAATTGTATTTCACTGTGGTTTTGATTTGTGTCTCTTAATGATGAATGATATTAAGCATCCTTACATGTGCTTATTGACCATTCTATATATTATTTGGAGAAATGTCTACTGAAATTCTTTGCCCAGTTTTAATTGGGTTGTTTATTTGGTGTTGAGTGGTAGGAGTTCTTTATATATTCTCAATCTCTTAGCAGAGTATGATTTGTAAATATTTTCCACCATTCTACAGGTTCCCTTTTACTCTACTGCTAGTGAGTTTTGATGCACAGTTTTTAATTTCCTATTTTTAATTATCTATTTGCAGATGGAATTACATGTCTTAACTCTTGTGAAATGCATGTGTGATTCCTACCTCCCAAGAATTTACTGATGCTGGAAAAAACTCTGTTGGAATTGTACATTTTTTATAGAAGCCAGAACTTAACTGAATACATGAGAATGTGTCCATTTGCAACTAGTAAAAGGAGAAACAGATGGGGAAGTCTGTTAAAAATAAGTACTTGAAAGAATAATCCACTTTACTCTTCATTTAAGGATAAAGAGAAATACACTGACTTACCACATTTCTAATGGGAAACAATGCTAAAAGTAAAAAGCTGATAAATCCTTTCAAGTTAGAGCTGTAATGTATTCACAAGTCAAAACCAAAAAGCACCACAGAGCCAGGTCTTATTTTATCAACCAGCAAAAATAACTTCCTGTTCTACTCTACCAAGACCAATTATTTTCTATTCGAACACAGAATATTCCCATAGTAAGTTAAGTACCCTTGCTTTTGAGAGTGAAAGGAGGAAAAATGAGTAAAATATGTTTGTTGCATATCATCAAGTACTACCCAATATCGAGAAACCATAAGAGACACCTATGTTGAGTATCATGGAGAGCTCTTAAAAACTGTGCAGTGAAAGTATTAAACAGATTTTTATTAGTATAATTTTAAAATTTAGAACCAATATAAATAAAAGTACATATTTTATAAAGATAAATATTCAAAGATATCTATCAAACCTAGTAGAAGTGGGTTGGAGAAGGCAAAGGCCACCCACTCCAGTACTCTTGCCTGGAAAATACCATGGACAGAGGAGCCTGGTGGGCTGCAGTCCATGGGGTCACAAAGAGTCAGACACGACTGAGCAACTTCACTTTGACTTTTCACTTTCATGCACTGGAGAAGGAAATGGCAACCCACTCCAGTGTTCTTGCCTGGAGAATCCCAGGGACAGCGGAGCCTGATGGGCTGCCGTCTATGGGGTCGCACAGAGTCGGACACGACTGAAGTGACTTAGCAGCAGCAGCAGAAGTGGGTGCTTTTGTAAAAGAGAAAAATATCAGGTAACAGAAATAAAAAAAAAAAAATAGTAATTAAATGAGGCAGACTTCACATACACAGGTGATTACAGTGTATTACTAAGCAGAAATTAGAATTAAGTAAACTCTCTGCTTCCCTGGTGGCTCAGACAGTAAAGAATCCGCCTTTAATGTGGCAGACCTGGGTTTCATTCCTGGGTTGGGAAGATGCCCTGGAGGAGGGCATGGCACCCCACTCCAGTATTCTTGCCTGGAGAATGCTCATGGACAGAGGAGCCTGGCTGAACTACAGTCCATAGGGTCACAAAGAGTTGGATACGACTAAGCAACTAGGCACAGCACACAGCACAAACTCTCTGCATGCATGGTCCCATTAAAAAAAAAGAAAGAGAGAGAGTACACATTACGGAGAGGTAAGCAAACACATCTATAACTTAAATGGCCCAGAGAGGTCAAGTTGGGACCACTTACTTAAGTCGATAATTGGAGGTTTGTCCTTGGGAAACAAGGTTTGTCCTTGGTAACCCTGTAATGTGCATCCTTTATGGAGCATCAAATGAAAATAAAAGTAGAGAGCAGAGAGTGAAAGTTAAATAAATGGAGCAAAATTGAGTCTGAATTTAGTGCAAATAGATAGAGCAAAGCCAAAAGGAATTCATGGAGAAGCGGCAACAACAGCATAAAAAATGACAGAAGGAGAAAATTAGATGGGGGGAAATCTGCAAAAATGAAAAAGAGTTTAGAGAAGAAAGAAAGTAGGACAAATTTTAAATAGTTGTAAGAGGATTCCTAGTTAAACTATAGGTATATAGGTAGGCAAACTATAATGCCCATATGTTGATAAAGATATTTAGAAACTTTCTCAAAGTCCTTTGAAAGATAGTACTTAACAGTAGAAATTTTGAAGGAAAAACGTATTTTTTTTGTTTCTTTGTTTAATTCTGAGCAGAATTTTAAAGTGGAAGGGTGAATTGACAGTTTTCTAATTGTAACATATATCATAATCCCCTGGGTATCTTGTTGAAAGACAAATTTCTGGGACCGATCCCTTGAGTTTCTGATTCGGTAACTCTGGCCTGTGCTTCAAGAATCTGTATTTTTAACAGGTAGATGACACATATGTTGCTATTCCTGGGACTATCCTTTGAGAATGATTGGTCTCAAAAATATTAAGACTAACTAGGCTAAGCAGGTGTTTATAAAATAGCCAGTTCATGGCATTGTGTTTTCCCTGGGGAACTTTTCCAGAGACAAAGCCTTTGCTTAATAAATAACCAGAAACTCAAGTTCTTAAGGGTGGGAGTCTTTAAGGGTGGGAGTCTTCCTGGCCAAATCATTTTTAAGATGCAGGTCAGGCCATAGTAAAAAGTAACAAACCAAAACAATAGAAGGATGAGATTCAAGGACGCCTCAGTTTGAAGACTAAGAAAGATTCTGAATAGTGATCCAGACTCTAAAGCCGGTACTTGAGATATTAGGAGTAATAAGGCTGCTGGAGTACAAGTCACAGAGCATCTATCAGAAAGTTTCTGTTCCATGGAATATTTTGGTATGCCACAGTCAAGAGCATATCCTTAAGGATTAGAAAACCAAAGTTCAGGTCCTGGATCTGGTCTTCTCTAACTGTTGATCTCTACACAAGTTATCCAACATTTCTCAGCTTGGTTTCCTTATCTAAAAATAGGGATGATAATATACAACTGTGTAAGTCAGGAAAGGTAATGTGCTGTAACAAACAACCCCAAAATATCAGTGGCTTGGCACAAAAAGTATATTTCTTGCTAACACAAATTTCAATGTAACCTTCCTGATTGGGAAAGATCTTTAAGGCAACTTCCTTCCACCAGTGACTCAAAGACATTGGCTGATTTCATCTTGTGATTCCACCATCCCCTGTCTTCAAGATTTCCCTGGTATCATCCCAACACCAATGAGGAGGAAACAGGTGAATGGAAAAGAAAACTTAGAGCACTGTGCAGTAATATTTAACCCCCTAAGCCCGCAGATACTCATTACACTCATTAAAATCACAATGGTATGAACCAGTCACATGGTCACGCCCAGATGCAAAAGGGACTAGAAATGTGGTCCAGAGGCAGCTGCTTCCCCACTTGAATCTACACTCTGAAATGGGAACAGGACTACTGATGCCAACCAGTCATCTCTGCCACATTAACTCTCAGCAATGTTTAAAGATTAAAATAAACTATTGAGCATAAAGTGCTTAGGATACAGTGATGATGGCCATTATCTTCACTTGCTGGTTTTTTAATGGCCAATGGGTATGGCCAGGCATGGGAGCATTAAAAGACAGACCAGGAATTTTTAACACTATAATAATTTTAGCTGCCAAGAGTATTTACTAGTTCCCTTTGAAGAAAATTTAGTAATCAAAGCCTAAATCCATTCTTTTAACTTATTATAAATATTTCTAAACATACCTATAGTAGACAGAGCAGCATAATGACCCTCACATACTTGCCATCTAGCTTTAACAATTAACACTTTTTATATATACCCATCACTTTTGTTTTAAAGCAAATTTATGTTATTGTATATTTTACTTCTACATGCTTCAGTATTATCACTAATGAAAAATGCCTTACACGAAACAAAGCTTGTGTTAACTCCTTAGCAATATCTCATACACAGATTGTGAACTTACTTTTCTTGTTATATCAAAAACATCATTATAGAGTTGGCTAATTGGAGTTAGAATTCAAATAAGTTCCTCACGTTGCATTCGGTTGATATGACTATTGAATTTCTTTAAATGGAAAACATTTTCACCTATCACCCAATTTTTATATTAATGTCATTTATTTGTTGAAGAAAACAAAGCATCTGTCCACTCAAAATTCCTATATTATGGATTTGGATTATAGCATCCATGTTATGTATTCACGTCCTGTATATCATGTAAATCAGTAAGTATATTCTAAAGGTTTCAATAATTTTAATTCTTTCCTAGAGATTACTACATAGGTGGCTGTATTTTGTCTTTCCTAGAAGACAAAGTGGATGCTTTTTGTATTCAGAAAGTGCATACAAACCGATTGATTCTTCTGGTGATGTAAAGACTGATCAGCGGGTTCAACTGATGTTATCCTAATCTTCCTGTAACAAGTTTCTCATCAATCTGTCATTTAATGGTTTTAGGCGCTTTCATGATAAATGCCTAGAACCATTCAATAATGTTGATTTTATGACACTGCAGTTAATGTTTAGAGTTATTCCACACAAAAAACTATTAACTTTTTATTTCTAAAGTGCCATTCAGACAGCTATCAGTTTTCAAAATAATGAA
Source organism: Bos indicus (assembly GCF_029378745.1). Lineage (NCBI taxonomy): Eukaryota > Metazoa > Chordata > Mammalia > Artiodactyla > Bovidae > Bos > Bos indicus. Next base: position 91,176,585 of record NC_091760.1, on the reverse strand, counting down.
TTGGTACTCTAAAAATATTCAGTAGTGATGGTGAGTTTTCTCTTTGCATCATTATTAACTCATAGATATTTATGTAATTGATGTGTTTTAATGTTTTGAGTATTAGTATTCTGATACTAAAATTTTCCCACTGTTGGCTAGTGTGAGCCCCATCAATATGGCCTATGTCTGTTTGTAAGACTTCAATTGTCTTTGATAGAGTCCCTGCTTTCTAATATAACCTAATGTCCCCAGGAGCTTCCCCAGGTGGTTCAGGGGTAAAGAATCCACCCACCAATGCAAGAGACATGGGTTCGACCCCTGAGTCAGGAATATTCCCTATAGAAGGAAATGGCAACACACTTCAATACTCTTGCCTGGGGAGAGGTGCTTAGCAGGCTACATACAGTCCATGGGATCGCAAAGAGTCAGGCACAGCTTAATGACTAAACAACTACAACGTTCACAGGCTGATTTTGAACAGTTTCTATCCCAGACTTGCAATGAATCACTTCTCTGAGGTAACCTGGTACCTTTTAGTGAAAAATTATAGTTAAGAGGTATAATGTAGATTCTAGGAGTCACATTGCTACTGGTTTGGCATTATTTCCAGGAATTTTCTACCTGGAGTGCCTTTCTTCCTAACATTTACATGACTCAGTTCTCTAACCTTTTCCTCAATATCATCTGCTCAATAAAGCCTTTCCTGATCTTAAATGTGCAACCCTGACTCACTATCCCAGTATTTTGTATATTACACAGGGCATAAGGATGGAAAATACTATTGCTCTCAAATACACATTAAATTTGCATATTTATTTATTCTACTTTTTTTTTTAATTTTCCTGTAAAATACAAGTTAAGTGATAGCAGGAATTTCTTTGAAGTTTGTTCATGTTTACTAAAGTATCCTCAACAATAAAAATAGTCCCTGACACAGAGTAGGCATTCAGTAAATATTTTATGACTTAATCAATTAGATTAATCTGTTATTTTTCATACTGGGTGTTAATAGTAGATTCAGCAATGTTCAATTGATAAGAGTGGCAGTCTAAATATTTTAGAGATGCTAACCACCATGTATAAATTACAGGTGAACAAGGTTTAAAATCTAGTGAACTGGAATTCTGTACCCTTTGGGATGGTGTGTAGGACTTGGTTCATTTCTAAGTTAATTCTCCTGTGTTCAGAGAAGATAGTTTGTATGACTTTGGTCCGGTCCAACACATTGTCTAAACCCTGACAATTCACCATGTGCATTTGAAAAGAACATGTATTCAATGTTTATTGATTGGAGTGTTTCATAAATGTCAGTTAGGTCAAGGTGGTAGTTAGCATTGTTAGGTTTTCTATATCTTTGCTGACATTCTGTCTAGTTTGTGTATCAGTTTTTGAGAGTGGAATGTAAAAGTCTCTTGTTATTGTTCAAATGTCTATTTCTCCTTTCACTTCTGCTGGTTTTTGTATTATATATTCAGGAGTACTCTCATTATCTTCTTGAAAAATTGACCTTTTTATCACTATGAAATATTCCTCTTTGTCTCCTGTAATATATCTATCTTAAAGTCAATTTTGCCTGATAGTAATGTAGTCATTTCAGATTCTTGATGGTTATTGTTTGCATAGTGTATTTCTTCCATCCTTTTGCTTTCAATTTAATTGAGTCTGAATCTACAGTGTGTTTTTTATGAGGAGCATAGAGTTGAATCTCACTCTCTTTGTTTTCAGTCTGACGATGCTGACATTTGGTTTGAGTGCTCAGTCTACTTACACTTTAGGTAATTGTTGGTATGGTTGGATGTATGTCTGCCATTTTGCTGTTTATTATCAAAGTGGATGCAGCTTCAGGTAAGAATTCTTTGAATTCCCAGTTTCTTTATTTGAAAGTTAACTTTCTAACCAGTGCTTCTCAGCTTATTTTAAATCATTGTCAATTTCCGGGCTCTGACTTGTTGATTTTGATAATTTTCTATAGTTTTATAGTTGGTTTTTGAGGAAAGAATACAGTACCCTCTTCACTTTATATGGTGAAAATCTCTAATTTTGAGGCTTTTGCAATAGTTCAGGAATAAACCAGACAGTCTGAACTAGGAATGAATATTGACAAAGATTATAGAATGGATGTAATAAATCTTTAAAAGGTAAGGTAGACAAAACTTGAAGAAAAATTGTCAGAAGAATGAATTCCAGGTCAATAGAATATAAAGGTTAAAACTGTAAGTTTAAATCCTAAGTCTGGCACTTTGGGTGGTCTTTCAAAGCCTCAGTTTCCTCATGAAAAACAGTGATAATAATAATTCTTGTGTAAGGAATTAAGGCATATAAGATTGTTTCCATAGTACCGGCCATCTTGTAACTTCTTAAAATGTATAGCTATGACTTTAATGATTATTAGGCTATCCTTTCTTCCTATCAGATTTTTGTTAAAGGCCATTGAAAACTGATCACAACCACCTAGAACGTACTCTGCAAAACTCTGTAGAAATTAGGGTACTTAGAATTCTTGCTAATCACCAATAAGATAAATTTAAGCAACACTGAAAGCAATTAGAAACATACTATGTTCAATACTAAAAGTTCTAAATATGTTATGGCATAATTGTCATATTAGAAAGGAATATGATGTTTTTTAAGAGATGCTGTCAATTACCTTTAAAATAGCTGTCAAATTTTCTCCCCAACTAATATATTCCAAAGGGGTTTTAAAAATAACGTTTATTTCGTTTCCAATTTTCCTCATTCCTTTGGCAAACACTGATTATTTTCCCTAGTGTCCTGAATAGAGATTGAAATCAATGTGGATTTAGGGTTTATTATTTGATTAGTGCACCTGAATCATTAATGATATGAGTTCAACTCTTCAAATAGTTTGAATAAAGAGCTGCTGTCACAGATCACACAAAGAGAGACTAACAATCCAAGCATTCATTTCTACACATTAATATTAACTACTAATTCATGTCCTAGACTTTGTTTCAGAAGAAATATCAAATGAATTCTAAAATACATCATGATGGTGATGTTTTATTTTTAGGTATTTATAATTTAGACTCCCCATCTTTCTCAAGTATGCTTTCAATTCCTTTTAATAAACACAAGAACATAAAAGATGAAGGCAAAAAGCAATCAGGAAAGAGATAGCCAAAGGAGCAGATATTATTCTACACAGAATATGAGACAAGAAGATCACTAAGATTGAGCACTTCTTTTAGCTCTGATCTTCCTGGCAGCCAAGAGAAAAAGTGAAATAATGGATCACATATTCTCATGTCTGATTAAGGAAATGTAATAATTCTGCAGATGACAAAAACTTTTCTTACACTAAAGCTTGAAGGAATTCAATTTGACAGGACTGTACAAGACACATTCTCTAACATACGAAACAAAGTTTTCCTCAGGAGTTTGCAACAGATGAAAACATATTTCAACGTAGTTATTTTTCAATCATTGCTTTAGCTTAAAACCAAGAAAACAATATTAAATATTGGTTCAGAGAATGCTTTTAATGATAACATTGACTGTCATTTAAATTTTCACATCTAAGACTCTGCAGACTCATCTCATTCAATTCCTCTTACAGCAACGTATGCTCGCTCCTGTAGGTCTCCTCTGTAGCTTCCTGTGAGCTATTGCATCCAGATTCCCTCCTTCTCTGATCAGTCCTGTCCTGATGTACCCCTAATATTCTATCCTTGGCTCTTTCTTACTCTATATGTTTATTCTAAGCAATCTCATGAACACCCATGCCAACTACACACTGACAACTCAAACATCCAAATGACTATCCCAGGACTCTTACCTTAAGTCCAGTCCTTCATATCAATTTCTATATGTTGGATAAGTATCAAAACTTATTAGGTTTCCTATCAAAACCTGTTTTCCTTTTGTATTCTCTATCTTAAAAATCTATATCATTAGCCAAACATTACCAGCTCCTTCTCAATTCTACCTCCTTACTAGTTTCTATATTTATTGGATCTTTCTCATCCTCACTATGACTGTCTTATTTCAGACTTTTCACCTTTTTATTTGTGTGCAAGTCTGCCTTGTCGGCAATGAGTTCTTTGAAGACAGGGGTCTGATTCACCTTTAACCCCAGCACCAAGTATAGATGGAACGAGAATCCCATTGGTTAAGTAAATACATATTTACTGAATGAATAAAGAAATAATCACATGAGAATGTAGTGAAAATTCTCTAATGTTCTTCACATCATACTTCATCAAATCTTAAAGGCTCAACTGTAAGATACAGTATTGAGTCATTAAACAAAAAGAAAATATGATAAGAAAACATCGATTGTAAAACACATTCTAGTTTCAGATATAGAAAAATATGAACAACATGTTTCACAATTGATGAAAAATGATATATATTATCTTAGTAAAATTATATCACTTTAACAGTGATCTGAAAAACAAGACAAATCAATGAGCTTTAAAGTCTCACAATAAATAGCTGATAGCACAAACCTCTGGGAACCTTTTTCTCTGGTTACTCTGTACAACTCTGGTTAGCTCAGCTGGATCATTATGGTATCATACAGTTTGTGTTGTTAATTAAAACAAGATTCACACACTCCAGGTGCTGTTTCTTCTTTTACCTTCTCCTGGTTATACGCTGCCAATCACTAAGTCCAAAGAGACTGCCTGCATCTGCGTGGGCTAGCATAACAAAACACCCTAGACTCAGTGGGTGGTTTAAGCAACAAAGTCTATTTTCTCACAGGTTGTGAAGCTGGAAACTGAGAGCGGGGTGCCAACGGTCAGGTTCTGGGGAGAGCTCTCCTCATGCACAGATGGCTACCTTCTCACTGTGTTTTCACATGTCAGGGGGGGAAAAAGCCCTGCTTTCCCTTCCTCTTCCTATAAGGTCACTAATCCCTTCATTGAGGCCCCACTTTCATGACTTAATCTAAACCTAATTATCTCTTAAAAACTATACCTTCAAATATTATCACATTGGGGATTAGGGCTTCAAAGTATGAACTTAGAGGTGATGTACATATTCAGTTCATAACAGGATCCAAATGAAGAGCCTGGCTCAATTTCTCCTACCTGGGCTTCCACTCATTTTAAAAATCTTAACTATAGGAGTTAGAGAAAATAATTGAAAGAAGAAAATAATTTCATTGGTCCAGAGAAGATAGCCATCAACCTGTCCTCTTTATAAAGATTTTGCTTTAAGGTCACACATACATGGAGTGATTCTATAACCCACTGAGGCTTCCAAAACTTTGCAGTTATCCTCAGATTCTCCCAGAAGAGAGGCACACCAGGAAAATCAACACTATTTGGGTAGGGGTGGAGGAGCTAGTCGTTCATTCATTCAATGTTGATGGTACATCTACTATTTGCCAGCCATTGTGTCATAGCCTTAGTCCATATATCAAGGTGGGTTTAAGTGGTAGCCTACTCTAGAAAGTTCACTTTAAATATATTTTCCCTTTTAAGCATTTGAAATGTCTTGGAAATTTAACTCCATTTTATCATTGCTGTATGGGGCTTCCCAGGTGGCTCAGTGGTAAAGAAACCACCTGCAATGGAGGAGATGCATGTTCAATCCCTAGGTCAGGAAGATCCCCTGGAGAAGCAAATGACAATGCACTTTAGAATTCTTGCCTAAGTAATCCGAAGGACAGAGGACCCTGGCAGGCTACAGTCCATGGGGTCACAAAGAGTCTAACATGACTTAGAAACTGAGTATGCATGTATCATTATTCTAGAAAGCCAAACTTCTAGTTACATAGCAAGGTGGGGAGGCATTTATAATAGTTTCTGCTTTAAAACCCCAGAAGAAAAGACGTTCGCACGATTCTTCCCCATTACATCCACTTAACACCAGAGTCAAGTAGGAAAAGAACCTTTTCTGGTTTCATATCTAACCTAGACCTGTACTTTTATGATTTGCTTCCCTGTTAATTGCTAAGGTAATAGCCCTGTTTTTTTGTCTTTGTTTAAATTTATTTATTTTTTAATTGAAGGACAATTTCTTTACAGAATTGTGTTGCTTTTCGCCAAACATCGACACAAATCAGCCATAAGTATACATATGTTCCCTCCCTCTTGAACCTCCCTCCCACCTCCAGCCCCATCCCACCCCTCTAGATTGTTACAGAGCCCAGATTTGAGTTGCATGAGTCAGACAGCAAATTCCCATTGGCTCTCTAGTTTACATATGGTAACATAAGTCTCCATGTTACACTCTCCATAGGTCCCATGCTCTCCTTCCTACCTCCCAGCCGTGTCTATATTTCATCAGTACCATCTCTCTAGGTTCCATATATATGCATTAATATACAGTGTCCGTTCTAACAAGGTGGATGAACCTAGAGTCCTGGTTTTGTTTTAATCTACTTTACCCACATAAAGATACTGAAGGAAAAAAGAAGAAGAAGAATAGCATGATCCCAGCTACATGCTAGTTTTGCACCTCTTTCCCTTGCAAAAATTAATTCTCTGCTTTGGAACCGTGGGCTCTTTTATATACTTGCTCATCTTGTGTGTACTTGCACAAATCAAGTCACCCTCTGCCACTGGCAAAGACGATGGTGATGATGGTGATAGGAGAGAACTTTATACTGGTTATCATGTTACAGACTTTAGGAAAAGCATTTTATTTCCAATAATAATAATCCAATAAAAAGCATTTTATTTCCAATAATAATCTCATCAAATCTCTTATTATTTCCAATAATAATCTCATTATGTTATTTTGAGATTAAGAAAAGTGAGGTTTATAGACATAAGGAGTTTGCCTAGGGTTAACTAGTTGGGAAATGGCTGGGCTGGGATGTGAAGCAGTCTGCTCATTCCAGAGCCCAAGTATATAACTATGGTGGGTTTGGACAGCTTTGGGATTCATCATAAGAAGGAAGTGGATTTGGGCCTAGCTCCAACGGTTTTTCATCATGTGATATCAAGCAACTTGCAGAATTTTTAAAATTCAGTGTCTTTTTAAAATAGAAATTAGGATTATATTTCCTCTTAAGATTTGTTGTATTTATCAGTATAATAAAAGAAATATAGCTTAAGGTGGATACTGTTTCTTTCCTTTTAAAATTGATCTGTTGACAATTTCTGGAGCTAATTACAGTAGATCACTGTAAGTAATTCAAAGGTAAGATTTTAAAATTAATAGACCCTTTATTTTACTGACCAGTTTTAAATTTATAGAAAAATTGAACAGCTAGCTTTGCTCTTTGCACAATGTCATAGAATTGGAAACATACACTAAGTAGACTTTCAGGTTGTCTTCATTCACTCAGCAAGACTCATTTAAGTTTCTCTCCTGTATTTTCATGGTTTGATAATTCATTTCTTTTTCTATTAGTGAATAATGCTCCATTGTATGTATATATGTGCCACAGTTTTTCCATTCACCTTGATTGATTCTAGCTTGAGTAATTACAAATGTCTGCTATAAGCATTTGTGCACAGGATTTTATGTGGATATAAGTTTTCAAATTAAATGGGTAAGTACTTAGGAACATGATTCCTGGATCATACAGTAAGACTATGTCTAGCTTTGTAAGAAACTGCCAAACTGTTTCTCAATATGGCTATGTCATTTTTCATTCCCAGCATCAACAACTGGGAGTCCCCAAAGCTACACATTCTTGCCAACATTTGCTAATGTGAGTTGTTTGGATTTTAGCCATTCTAACAGGTGTGTATTGATATCCTCATTTTAATTTGCAATTCCTTTATGACATATGATACTAAACTTACTTTCATATGCTTATTTGCCATTTGTAGATATTCTTTCTTGAGATGTCTGTTCAGCTTTTTGCCTATTTTATGATTAGGCTGTTCATTTTCTTAACATTGAGTTTTAAAATTTCTTTGTATATTTTGGAAACAAATCCTTGAGTATGTGTTTCGCAAATGTGTTCTACCAGTCTGTGGCTGATACTTTCAATCTCTTCACAATATCTTTTTGTCTTCAATTTAATTTTATTTTTGGTTATTTAAGTCTTGGGTGTACATTATAATGTAGCATTAACATATACTACAAAGTGATCATTAGTGTCTTCAAAGTGTATTTTGCACAGCAGTTTTTAACTAGAATAAAATCCAACCTAATTTTTCCCTTTCATGGATTATGCTTTTGGTGGTTTATTTAAAAACTCATTGCCAAACCCAAGATCACCTAGATTTTACCTTATTTTATCATCTAGAAGTTTTAGAGTTTTATATTTTACACCCAGATCTGTGATCCATTTTGCATTGATTTTATTGAAAGGTATAAGGTAAAAGTCTAGATTTTTTTTTCCATATAATGTCCAGTTGTCCCCATATCATTTGTTGAAAAGGTCCCATTTACCTTTGTTTTTTAGTTCAAGTTGCTTAAGTGTATGCTTATTGAGTTCTCTTTAGCAGTTTTGCAAATACTTTTACTACTGAGGGCAGAATGTTCTAATCAACGACAAAGAGCAGGTTTCAATTTGGACCTAAACCATTGGTGATGTTTTCTTGTTTGTGACCAACAAAATAATGTTTAAAAGTGCTGCTGAAATAAAACTGAATAAAAAATTTTAAATGATATTTAAAGAAGGTCCATGCCCCAAGGCCTTTTAAGGAAATTGTGTGAGATAATTGCTTGTCAACTACTTGCCTGAAGTGTATTCTTTTCAGCTCAAGAATGATAGGCTACATTTTTTATCTCATTCTTCACATTACCTACCAGTGTATCTTTTGACAGCATCCTGACTAGATAGTAGAATTCAGTTTTGTCCAGTGGATGTTTTCGTTATTTCTGGCCCTTTTTTCCAAGCTGCTTCCATAACTCATTTCTTCTTTATGTTAAGCATAAATTCACCAAGCGAGCCAAAAGCTTTTTATACCTTCTTATTTCAATCCAACTTCCCAGGTGGCTCAGTGGTAAAGAATATGCCTGCCAATGCAGGAGACACAGGTTTGATCCTTGGGTCAGGAAGATTCCCTGGAGAAGGGAATGGCAATCCACTCCAGTATTCCTGCCTGGGAAATCCCATGGAAAGAGGAGGCTGATGGGCTACAGTCCACAGGGTTGCAAAGAGTCAGACATGACTTAGCAACTAAACAACATATTATAATCTACCAGTGAGAACCATTCAGGTATGACCTAAATCAAATCCCTTATGACACTACAGTGGAAGTGAGAAATAGATTTAAGGGACTAGATTTGATAGACAGAGTGCCTGATGAACTATTGACAGAGGTTCGTGACATTGTACAGGAGACAGGGAGCAAGACAATCCCCAAGAAAAAGTAAAGCAAAAAAGCAAAATGGCTGTCTCAGGAAGCCTTACAAATAGCTGTGAAAAGAAGAGAAGTGAAAAGCAAAGGAGAAAAGGAAAGATATACACATTTGAATGCAGAGTTCCAAAGAATAGCAAGGAGAGATAAGAAAGCCTTCCTCAGAGATCAATTCAAAGAAATAGAGGAAAACAACAGAATAGGAAAGACTAGAGATCTCTTCAAGAAAATTAGAGATACCAAGGGAACATTTCATGCATAGATGGGCTCAATAAAGGACAGAAATGGTATGGACCTAACAGAAGCAGAAGATATTAAGAAGAGGTGGCAAGAATACACAGAAGAACTGTACAAAAAAGATCTTCACAACCCAGATAATCATGAAGGTGTGATCACTCACACTCACCTAGAGCCAGACATCCTGGAATGTGAAGTCAGGTGGGCCTTAGGAAGCATCACTACCAACAAAGCTAAAAGATGTTGCTGTGAAAGTGCTGCACTCAATATGTCAGCAAATTTGGATAACTCAGCAGTGGCCATAGGATTGGAAAAGGTCAGTTTTCATTCCAATCCCAAAGAAAGGCAATGCCAAAGAATGCTCAAACTACCGGACAATTGCACTCATCTCACACGCTAGTAAAGTAATGCTCAAAATTCTTCAAACAGGCTTCAGCAATATGTGAACCATGAACTTCCAGATGTTCAAGCTGGTTTTAGAAAAGGCAGAGGAACCAGAGATTAAATTGCCAACATCTCTGGATCATGGAAAAAGCAAGAGAGTTCCAGAGAAACATCTATTTCTGCTTTATTAACTCAGTCAAAACCTTTGACTGTGTGGATCACAATAAATTGTGGACAATTCTGAAAGAGATGGGAATACTAGACTACCTGACCTGCCTCTTGAGAAACCTGTGTACAGATCAGGAAGCAACAGTTAGAACTGGACATGGAACAACAGACAGGTTCCAAATAGGAAAAGGAGTACATCAAGGCTGTATATCAGAGAAGGCAATGGTACCCCACTCCAGTACTCTTTCCTGGAAAATCCCATGGATGGAGGCGCCTGGTGGGCTGCAGTCCATGGGGTCGGTAAGAGTAGGACATGACTGAGCGACTTCACTTTCACTTCTCACTTTCATGCATTGGAGAAGGAAATGGCAACCCACCCCAGTGTTCTTGCCTGAAGAATCCCAGGGAGGGGGGAGCCTGGTGGGCTACCGTCTATGGGGTCGCACAGAGTCGGACACGACTGAAGCGACTTAGCAGCAGCAGCAGCAGCAAGGCTGTATATTGTCACCCTGCTTATTTAACTTATATGCAGAGTACATCGTGAGAAACACTGGGCTGGAAGAAGCACAAGCTGGAATCAAGATTACCAGGAGAAATATCAATAACCCCAGATATACAAATGACATCACCCTTATGGCAGAAAGTGACTAAGAACTAAAGAGCCTCTTGATGAAAGTGAAAGAGGAGAGTGAAAAAGTTGGCTTAAAGCTCAACATTCAGAAAACTAAGATCATGGCATCCGGTCCCATCACTTCATGGCAAATAGATGGTGAAACAGTGGAAACAGTGGCTGACTTTATTTTTCTGGGCTCCAAAATCACTGCAGATGGTGATTGCAGCCATGAAATTAAAAGACATTTGCTCCTTGGAAGGAAATTTATGACCAACCTAGACAGCATATTAAAAAACAGAGACATTACTTTGCCAACAAAGGTCTGGCTAGTCAAGACTATGGTTTTTCCAGTAGTCATGTATGGATGTGAGAGTTGGACTACAAAGAAATCTGAGCACCGAAGAATTGATGCTTTCGAACTGTGGTATTGGAGAAGACTCTTGAGAGTCCCTTGGACTGCAAGGAGATTCAACAACCAGTTCATCCTAAAGAAGATCAGTTCTGGGTCTTCACTGGAGGGACTGATGTTGAAGCTGAAACTCCAATACTTTGGCCACCTTATGCAGAGAGCTGACTCATTTGAAAAGACCCTGGTGCTGGGAAAGATTGAAGGCAGGAGAAGGGGACAACAGAGGATGAGATGGTTGGATGGCATGATCAACACAATTGGCATGGGTTTGGGTGGACTCCGGGTGGTCTTGGACAGGGAGGCCTGGCATGCTGCAATTCATGGGGTCAGAAAGAGTTGGATACAACTGAGTGACTGAACTGAACTGAACTGAACCAGTGAGAAAAGTTGCTGGAAGATTTCACCTACCGAAAAAAATAAATGTTTGTACATTTCATGGAGTGTTACTCTTGTAGCTAAAGAATATTCAGTTGCTTGGAGAATTTCAAGATGAGTTGAATGGATAAGCTTAGGAGATAACTTATGCTGCCATTTCTTTCCAACCCTGCTTCTTCCGAGATTGCCTTTTGGGGAAGGTGATACAATCGAAAACAAGAAATCTGACACATTCATCTCTATACAGTAAAAACCATAAAACAGTGTTTTAACCAGGAAAAAGGATTTTTCTTCTCAAATAACAAGAGACCTGGGTTTGGCAATTCAGCACTGGTAAAGACGTTCAAGTATCAGTCTCTCTCAACATTCCTGTTTTATTACTTCTGATGTGTGGTCACAAAATGCCTCTCCCTGTTTATCTGGCCATTGCAGCTGCTTTGTAGCAGGAAACTAAGTGTAATAGATTTATCAAACTAACAGAATCTTCCCAGAATCCCCAAGAGGCTCCCACTTGTATCTCATTAGATAGATTTATGTCACATGGCCACTTGTAACTACAGGAAACAAAACAAAAATTTTAGCTGTGTGGATTGTTGCCTTATTATCTTCTTTTAATAATGAAGAAGGAGCACAAAAGAGAAGGGTTGGCTATTTATACCATTGGTGACATAAATTATGCCTCCTCAACTACTTGGAAGCTTAAAGACACAGAGGTTGAGCAATCAAACTTAAAAAAAAATAAAACCTGAAACTACAATCAAATTTTAGTTATAACTAACATGTATATGGACCCATAACTATTTAAATACTGAAAAAGGTCACTAAATTTGATTTCCCCATAGCCCAATATTTTTAATCAGCATATGTCATAAAATGCTTTCTATATCCTAAGGTAGGCCTGGGTTATTACTATTACATTTGAATTGGTTCCCATCCTTACAACTCTTACCTATTTCAACTTCATCGTCCAAATATCTGACTAAGTTGAACTTGGGTTCAACATTTTTCAGTATTTCCTCATTCAGAAAACAAGCCCTAGCTTCTTCACCAAACCAAGCCCAGGATCCTCTTAACATGCTAGCCTCCTAGTCCCTCACATCTGACGTTCACAACCAACCATAATAATAGTTCTAACTTATGGATTTGTTTTAGATTGGATGATAATTGCTTTACAACAGCATGTTAGTTTCTGCTGTACAATACTGTGAATCAGCTATAAGTATACATATATTAAAAAGCAGAGATATCACTTTGCTGACAAAGGTCCACATAGTCAAAGCTATGATTTTCCCAGTAGTCATGTACGGATGTGAGAGTTGGACCATAAAGAAGGCTAAGTGCCAAAGAATTGATGCTTCCGAACTGTGGTGATAGAGAAGACTCTTGAGAGTCCCCTGGACAACAAGGGGATCAAACCAGTCAATCCTAAAGGAAATCAACCCTAAATACTCATTGGAAAGACTGATGTTGAAACCAAAGATTCAATATTTTGCCCACCTGATGCAAAGAGTACACTCATTGGAAAAGACCCTGATGCTGGGAGAGATTGAGGGCAAGAGGAGAAAAAGGAGGCAGAGAATGAGATGGTTGGATGGCATCATCAACTCAGTGGACATGAGTCTGAGTAAACTCCAGGACATGGCGATTGACAGGGAAGCCTGACATACTTCAGTCCATGGGGCTGAAAAATGTCAGACATGACTTAGTGACTGAACAACATACGTATGTATATTCTTTCCCTCTTGAGCCTTCCTCCTACTCCCCTCCCTCATCCCAGAGTACCAAGCCAAGTTCCTTGTGTTATACAGCAGCCTCCCACTAGCTATCTGTTTTACATGTGGTAGTGTATATATGTCAATGCCACTCTCTTAACTTGTCTTCTCTTCCTCCCCCTGCTGTGTCCACAAGTACATTCTCTTCATCTGCATCTCTACTTCTGCCCTACAAATAGTTTCAGCAGTACCATTGTGATTTTTACTGGAATTCAACAAGAGGCACAGCCCAATTCCCAGCACACAGTACAACACAGAGCCATTCTTTCCAGTTCTGCTCACTTGATGTTCTAGTGACTCAATTTCCTTTTCTTGTTCTCTTCTCTTTGTCAGGCTAACTCCCTCTCATTAAACATTAACAAACAGGCAAAACTAAGAGGAAAAAAGTCACTCCAGTTGAGATATCATCTTTTCAAAGTTGTCTTTCCTGGCTTATTGTGCAACTAAATCTATCATAGAATCCAGTTCCTACTACTGATATTATCTGTATAGATGTTTGCACAGTGATAGAGCTGGCCTGTTGCTTGTGTTTCTATGAACAACTGTATTGTCAGTATGTCCAAGGTCTCTAGGATATAGTAGCCACTTTGTAAATGTTCAACAACTGTAATACATCAGACATGTGTCCCTTAGTACCCATGGGAAATTGCTTCCAGGATCCCTAATAGATAACTGTTCCCATTATACCCAAGTCCCTTGGATAAAATGGCCTAGTACAATCAGCCCATGGGCTTCTCCAAGCAAGAATACTGCAGAGGGTTGCCATTTCCTCCTCCAGTGGATCACATTTTGTGAGAACTCTTAAGTACGACTCATCCGTCCTGGGTGGCCTTGCATGGGTGGCTCAAAGCTTCACTGAGTTATACGATGAAGGCTGTGATTCATGAAGACCCTAATGCTGGGAAAGACTGAATGCAAAAGAAGAAGAGGGTGGCAGAGGATGAGATGGTTAGATAGCATCAGCAACTCAGTGGACATGAATTTGAGCAAACTCTGAGAGATAGTGGAGGACAAAGAAGCCTGAGGTATTATAGTCCACAGAGTTGCAAAGAGTTGAATATGACTGAGCAACAGAACAACAACAAAACAATCAACCCCAGCATTCACATGATCAGGAGATTGACTGTATCCATGTATCCTTTAGTTACAGAAAAGGTAATCTTATTTCAGTATGTAAAAACTATTTTCTTTATTAATCTTTTAAATTCACACATAAATTAATGTTACCACTGAAGAAATTGCAAAGGAAGAAAAATCAATCATTAAAAACTTCTCAGAAAAACAATAACATAAATAATTTGGGGAGAAATTTGTCAATTTCTCAAATGACATTGAGAAATAAGTGTTTAAAAAATCTAGCTTGAAGTGGAATACTTTTCTTCTTTTCTTTAAGCTTGCCTTCATGGTTCTAGAATGCAGTCAAAGTCTACTTAGAGAGTTCTTATTTTTATCCTGGAAAGAGTAAATGCATTTTACCAGACTTGTATCTAGTGCTTTATTAGATTCCTATAATATGACTATATATATCTTTATTGTGCTTCTACAAAATACTATTTTAACATATTGTATACAGGAGTTGGCTGAGGATGCCTCTAATTCTCTTCATAACTCAACATTGACAGGCATGTCTTTGTCTCACTTCTGCTTGGTATATAGATTCATCTAGATTCCATATAGATGATGCCACCCTTATGGCAGAAAGCGAAGAAGAAATAAAGAGCCTCTTGATGCAAGTGAAAGAGGAGAATGAAAAGTTGGCTTAAAACTCAACATTCAGAAAACTAAGATCATGGCGTCTGGTCCCATCACTTCATGGCAAATAGATGGGGAAACAGTGGAAACAGTGACAGACTTTATTTTGGGGGGCTCTGAAATCACTGCAGATGGTGACTGCAGCCATGAAATTAAAAGACACTTACTTCTTGGAAGAGAAGCTATGACCAACCTAGACAGCATATTAAAAAGTAGAGACATTACTTTACCAACAAAGGTCTGTCTAGTCAAAGCTATGGTTTTTCCAGTAGTCGTGTATGGATGTGAGGGTTGGACTATAAAGAAAGCTGAGTGCTGAAGAATTGATACTTTTGAACTGTGATGTTGAAGAAGATTTTTGAGAGTCCCTTGGACTGCAAGGAGATCCAACCAGTCAATCCTAAAGGAAATTAGTCCTGAATATTCATTGGAAGGACTGATGCTGAAGCTGAAGCTCCAATACTTTGGTCAACTGATGTGAAGAACCTACTCACTGGAAAAGACCTTGATGCTGGGAAAGATTAAAGTGGGGAGGAGAAGGAGCCAACAGAGGATGAGATGGTTGTATGGCATTACCCACATGATGGACATGAGCTTGAGTAGGCTCTGGGCATTTATAATGGACAGGGAAGCCTGGCATGCTACAGTCCATGGGGTCACACAGAGTCGGACACGACCGAGTGAATGAACTGAATTGACTGAGATTCCATATAGGCAGGGTAGAATAAATTGGGAGATTGAGATTGATACATATACACAACTACTGAGAAATAATAAGAACTAATTATTAGTTTATTAGATAGCTAATAGCTATCTAATTGCTCATTTGTGTCTGACTCTTTGCAACCCCTCAGACGGCAGCCCTCCAGGATCCTCTGTCCATGGACTTTTTCAAGCAAGAATACTGGAGTGGGGTTGCCATTTCCTTCTCCAGCAGATCTTCCTGATCCAGAGGTCAAGCCTGTATCTCCTGCATTGGCAGGCAGATTCTTTGACCACTGTGATTCCTACCATCCTCCTTTCCAGTATACAGTAGGTGCAGACAAATGCTGTTTGATTCCACTTCTACTAGATATCTAGAATAGCCAAATTCATAGATTCAGTAAGCACATTGCTAAATGCCAGGGACCTGGGGAGGGGTGGGAATGAGGAGTTAGTGCTTAATGGGCACAGAGTTTCAATTAAGGAAGGTAAAAAATTCAGGAGATGGATGCATAGTGAGAGTTGCACAACAATGAGAATGTACTTAGTGATGCTAAACAGTGTGGTTAAATAGGGTTAAAATGGTATATTTTATATTATATGACTTTTACCACAGCAAAAAAAAAAAATAATAAAAATAATTATTTTGAAAAATAAATATCAGCAGAAAATAAAAGAGATGTGCTATGCACTCTTCCCCTCAAAATGAGAAAATATGGAAAATGAAGCTAAAAATAAGTCTCTTGCCCAAAATCACACAGCACTAATGGTAGAGTAGGACTAGAACTAGGACACACGATGCAAAACATTCTTCTCTGATAGAAACTAGGAATATCACAAATTGCATTGTGGTGGCTTTATTCTGTCTCAATTTGTGTAAGTTGGAACTTCTCTTCCCATCATTCCCTTCCTTGATGATTTTCTTGTTACAGTTGTCTGGGAAAAAAAGTACGTGAGAGATTTGGATGGCAGGAGCACAGCATCCACCATTACACTTCGAAAGGCATCAGGATTATATGTGTGAAACAGAAATGCAAAGCGGCATGCAGATTCCAATTTGTCCTCCCCGGCCCTCACTCCAAGTCCAGCTCTCCCTCCCACCTGCTGATCCTGCTGACTGATAGTGACCCCAGACACAGAAAACAGCCTTCCATGGTCCTCTCTACCAGTGCTACTTTTTGGTCCCACTCTAGTAACTGAATGTCCCAGGTTTAGAAGGTTTATTAGTGATTTTTCTCTGACCGTCTAACTCCTCCTTGCAGACCTTCCTTTCCCAATGACTCCTAAAGCTGTAGGAGCTACAATTTCACAATAAATTTCTTGTTCCACAAAATTCATAATATTTCTGTTTCCCTGACTGAACTCTGGGCTGACATGCCAATTAACACATTATTTGGTGTATCTTAAACATTTTATTATTATTTATTTTAGAGGAAAAAACAAAGGTTTGCTGAGCTGACATTTAGCAGATAACAATTACAACAAAAGAAGCTTTGTAGAATAAATTTTCATAGATTTACATATACAGATCAAGCCTTATTCCTAAATATGTTTGTACAATGAAAGCCTAATACAAGACGGCTTTGTTTCTCAAAGAATATCAATAATTAAACCACACAAAGATTAGACATTATTATACACTAGCAAGTGTATGTATTAAAATATCTAAGTTCTACAAATAAAGAATTCCCTTAAAACCAGTCTTTTCCAACCTCGTTTGTGAACAGAAACTACTTTTTTTTCAAATGCATGGGACGGCTTATACCTATTTATAAACAAGTAACTGACAGTTTGCCAATTTAGGGAAAATAGCATTTTTTAAATATTAAAATTTTAAATTACAATTTAAGGAAGGTATTTGTTCTGTCCCTTGGCATGAATAATAGAAAGGAATTCCACTGGATTTTAATTATAAAAGTATCAATGCTAAAAATGACCTTGACAACATTATCCAGTTCAAAACTTAAGCATGCTTTTTAACTGACTCAATAAATAATGACCTGTTGGTTGGCTGAATAAATGAAAAAATGAATAAAAAGTATCTGTGTCTCGCAATTAGTACAGAACAGGATTATTGCTATTGAAAATGAGTTTGGCTCTCCCTCTTGTTATTATGCACTGCCAACCCACAACAGCCAAGATGTTTCTGAAAAATGTTGGTATGAATACACCCTTCAATATTTCTGCCACACCGATTGTAAATATAATCTAGGCATAAATCATCAAAAGTAAATACCAGTGAGCACTTTAATCCTTTATAATAAATCAAGGAAATGGGAAGTCTATGCCTGATGATGAAGTTTTAGTGTAGGTCAAACCAGTGGTTTGCTGAAGAGGATGCACTTTAAAAAACAGGCAGCATTTTCTTAAAGACTTGGCAGTTCTACTAAAGGGCAGAGGTTGTTTGCATGTATTTCTCTCATTTCTGTTATTAAGTGGTACTGTTGTTTTACTTCAGCAAGCCAAATCAAATAAGAACAAGAATTTTTTGTTTGTTTGTCTTCTGTTTTTATTCTTCTGCATGCCTATTGTTACAAGGAACTTAGCTAGATGTTAAAGAGGGTAGAAAAGTCAATCATACATAATTTTGGCCCCCAAATAATTTCTATTTAGTAGAGTAGTTAATATATGAAAATTTTAAATGAGCTTTTATTGACTATGCCTTTGACTGCGTGGATCACAATAAACTGTGGAAAAATTCTGAAAGAGATGGGCATACCAGACCACCTGACCTGCCTCTTGAAAACATGTATGCAGATCAGGAAGCAACAGTTAGAACTTGATGTGGAACAACAAACTGGTTCCAGATAGGAAAAGGAGTACATCAAGGCTGTATATTGTCACCCTGCTTATTTAACTTATATGCAGAGTACATCAGGGAGAAGGCAATGGCACCCCACTCCAGTACTCTTGCCTGGGAAATCCCATGGACAGAGGAGCCTGGTAGGCTGCAGTCCATGGGGTCGCTAAGAGTCAGACATGACTAAATGGCTTCACTTTCATTTTTCACTTTCATGCATTGGCGAAGGAAATGGCAACCCACTCCAGTGTTTTTGCCTGGAGAATCCCAGAGACAGCGGAGCCTGGTGGGCTGCCATCTATGGGGTCGTACAGAGTCGGACACAACTGAAGCGACCTAGCAGCAACAGCAGCAGCAGAGTACATCATGAGAAATGCTGGGCTCGAAGAAGCACAAGCTAGAATCAAGATTGCCGGGAGAAATCTCAATAACCTCAGATATGCAGATGACATCACCCTTATGGCAGAAAGTGAAGAGGAACTAAAAAGCCTCTTGATGAAAGTGAAAGTGGAGAGTGAAAAAGTTGGCTTAAAGCTCAACATTCAGAAAACGAAGATCATGGCCTCTGGTCCCATCACTTCATGGGAAATAGATGGGGAAACAGTAGAAACAGTGTCAGACTTTATTTTTCTGGGCTCCAAAATCACTGCAGATGGTGATTGCAGCCATGAAATTAAAAGACGCTTACTCCTTGGAAGGAAAGTTATGACCAACCTTGATAGCATATTCAAAAGCAGAGACATTACTTTGCCAACAAAGGTCCGTCTAGTCAAGGCTATGGTTTTTCCAGTGGTCATGTATGGATGTGAAAATTCGACTGTGAAGAAAGCTGAGCACCAAAGAAT
This sequence comes from Bos indicus, assembly GCF_029378745.1. Lineage (NCBI taxonomy): Eukaryota > Metazoa > Chordata > Mammalia > Artiodactyla > Bovidae > Bos > Bos indicus. The sequence goes on along the minus strand of NC_091760.1, from coordinate 91,157,310 downwards.
TGATGCTTTTGAACTGTGGTGTTGGAGAAGACTCTTGAGAGTCCCTTGGACTGCAAGGAGATCCAACTAGTCCATTCTAAAGGAGATCAGTCCTGGGTGTTCTTTGGAAGGAATGATGCTGAAGCTGAAACTCCAATACTTTGGCCACCTCATGTGAAGAGTTGACTCACTGGAAAAGACTCTGATGCTGGGAGGGATTGGGGGCAGGAGGAGAAGGGGACAACAGAGGATGAGTTGGCTGGATGGCATCACTGACTCGATGGACATGAGTTTGGGTGAACTCCAGGAGTTGGTGATGGACAGGGAGGCCTGGTGTGCTGCAATTCATGGGGTCTCAAAGAATCAGACACGACTGAGCAATTGAACTGAACTGAACTGAAAACTGGTAAATATCCCAAGTAAAGTGTAGATTAAATTCTGTCAGTTTAGGAAGATTCCCTCTTAGCTCAGTTGGTAAAGAATCTGCCTGCAATGCAGGAGACCTGGATTTGATTCCTGGGTCGGGAAGATCCCCTGGAGAAGGAAATGGCAATACACTCCAGTATTGTTGCCTGAAGAATCCCATGACAGAGGAGTCTAGCAGGCTACAGTCCATGGGGTCACAAAAGCCAGACATGACTTACCAACTAAACCATCACCAATTTAGGAAGAGGAAGAGATTACTTTCAGATGGAAAGATCAAGGAAGACTTCTTGGAGTAGGTGGCATTTGAATCAAATCTTAAAGGAAAAATCAGACTGGCAGTTATGAGAGATAATTTAACCAAACTAAGGAAAGCAAAAACTGAGGAAGTAAAGTCACTAGATAAAATCCAGGATTGCTAGATAAATTCAGATTTCAAGTAAACAACAACAAACTTTGGTATAAGAATGAATCATGTACTATTTAGGACATAATTACAATAAAAATTATTTGCTGTTTACCTGAAATTAATCTTTAACTGAGGCTCTTGTATTTCTATTTGCTATGTCTGGCAACTCCACCTAGAGAGAAAAACACATGTGATATAGTGGGAAAAGAGGGTGGTTCAGGTCATGTTATGGATTGAATTCTGTCCCCCAAAATGATAAGCTGAAGTCCTAGCTCTTAATACCTCAGATTGTGACTTTATTTGGAAATAGGGTCTTTTTAGAGGTAATTAAATTAAAATAAATTTATTAGGGTGGATCTTTAATTCAATATGATTTATGTCCATACAAAAGGGGGAATTTTGGACATAGAGACTAACATGCATAGAGGAAAGAGGATATGAAGATGGAGGCAGACATTGAAATTCTGTTGCTATAGGCCAAGGAAGGTCTGGAGCCACCAGAAGCTGGAAGAATTAAGTTAGGAGCCTTCTTCCATGGGTTTCAAAGGAAACGTGCCCTGCCAGCTCCTCCATTCAGACATTTAGCCTCCAGAACTATGAAAAATTCAATTTCTATTTTTCTAAGGCACAGAGCTTGTGGTATTTCATTATGGAAGCCTCAGGAAACTGATAAGAGTTGGCTACATCCAAAGGTAGATACCAGAAGGAAAAGATAGGAATATTTTGAGCTAAGGCAAGATTATAAGGGGCCTAGAATCCTCAAGATGGAGAAGGCAATGGCACCCCACTCCAGTACTCTTGCCTGGAAAATCCCATGGACGAAGGAGGCTGGTAGGCTGCAGCCCATGAGGTCACGAAGAGTTGGGCACGACTGAGCGACTTCACTTTCACTTTTCACTGTCATGCATTGAAGAAGGAAATGACAACCCACTCCAGTGTTCTTGCCTGGAGAATCCCAGGGATGGGGGAGACTGGTGGGCTGCTGTCTCTGGGGTCACACAGGGTCGGACATGACTGAAGTGACTTAGCAGCAGCAGCAGAATCCTTAGGAAAAGAGTTTAAACTCCCTCTGTTTCCTGTACATTTTAAAATGGAAAAAAACTTACTGTTGGTTTCTATAACCATGGCCATAAGAAAGCTAAGCAATGGCCCAAGCATATCTTATTTTCCTAGAACATTTATTTCATTTTTATATGAAAATAAAGCAAAAAGAAAAGGATATATGCAAACTATGCACAGGTTTTTAGAACAGAAAAAAATACTTGAAATAAATGTTAGGTTCTATTTTCTGCTTTAATTTAGGCCCCTGAGTCCTCAGAAATAATATTTTCTATTCTTTCTTCATCATAAATACTTTAGTGAAAAAGTCTGAGAAGCAGTAGTTAGTGAAGAGCCACAGAAATTCTAGAAAAAATATTCAGAGAACTTTAACTATAAAGCAAAATGGTACAGTAACATATTCCTGTACTCAAGAAGTTTGCAGTCAAATTCTGTAAACAAGAGACAAGAAGGAAATGTAAATAAAGTTAAATAACTATTCAAGATAAAAACAAAAACAAATGTTAAGGGAGGTCATTATAAATTAAACAAATCTACTTCACTACAGATATTCAGAAATACTACAGTGATCAGAGAAAATATCATGATGAGATTATTTCTTTTTTTGGCATAGCCTAGAAAGATGGAACAGAGTAGGAAAGCATGTGTAAAATCATTTCATTATTATTTGTAATTAAGCTATGTAAAATCTCACTCAATATTTTTTAAAAATCTGAAGTATCTGTGAGTACTTCAAAATATCAAAGTATATTCAATCATGGGTTTATGTCATTTTGATAATCTTGAGAATGTATGCTCAATTAAAGATGACATAGAAGTCAATTTAACATATTCTTCAACCTTGTATTCAAAGCATGAGTTATGGGAAAAACACCACTTAAGAAACAGTTTTTAGAGAGTCAACTATGGAATGTTGCTAAGTTAGTATCTTTGCTGAGGGACTTGAGGGTATTCCAGCTTATATGTAAAGTTATCTAGCTTGCAAGGCACTGGAAATGTGATGCTCAAATGAATCCCTTCACTATCCCAAAAACTGACAAAAAAAATAAGAAATACCCAGAGAAAAACTGCTTATGAATCTCCCTGTGACTGGATAGTATTTAATTACAAAAAACTATTTCTTTGAAGAATGAATCTTCTATCTTTACCAGAAAGTTATTTAATTACAAAAAACTATTTCTTTGAAGAATGAATCTTCTATCTTTACCAGAAAGTTGTATCTTTACACAAATAAGCTTCATAAACAATAAATTTAATGAAAAAATAGAAAAAAGATAAGAATGAAAAATATGAATCATGGAGTGACCAGCATTATATGTCATAAAGTCCTGTACACTCTGTGAGGAATTCACTGCAATTCTTTTTTTCAATCATTTTAGGTGTTGGGAAGCAAGGAAAATAAAATTAGTTGTAGTTCTGCTTCTCAAACTATAATGTGCATATGAATCACCTAGAATCTTCTTCAGATGATTCTAATTCAGGAAGTCTAGCCCAGGATTCTTTATTTCTATAAAACTTTCAGAGCTTCCAATGCTGCTGTGTTATGGACAACACTGACTATCAAGAAGGTTTTAGACATATTTAACATCTGATGCTGTGAAAGTGCTGCACTCAATATGCCTGCAAATTTGGAAAACTCAGCAGTGGCCACAGGACTGGAAAAGGTCAGTTTTCACTCCAATCCCAAAGAAAGGCAACGCCAAAGAATGTTCAAACTACCACACAATTGCACTCATCTCACACACTAGTAAAGTAATGCTCAAAATCCTCCAAGCAGGCTTCAGCAACACGTGAACCGTGAACTTCCAGATGTTGAAGCTGGTTTTATAAAAGGCAGAGGAACCAGAGATCAAATTGCCAACATCCGCTGGATCATAGAAAAGCAAGAGAGTTCCAGAAAAACATCTATTTCCGCTTTATTGACTATGCCAAAGCCTTTGACTGTGTGGATCACAATAAACTGTGGACAATTCTGAAAGAGATGGGAATACCAGACCACCTGACCTGCCTCTTGAGAAATCTGTATGCAGGTCAGGAAGCAACAGTTAGAACTGGACATGGAACAACAGACTGGTTCCAAATAGGAAAAGGAGTACGTCAAGGCTGTATATTGTCACCCTGCTTATTTACCTTATATGCAGAGGACATCATGAGAAACGCTAGGCTGGAAGAAGCACAAGCTGGAATCAAGATTGACAGGAGAAATATCAATAACCTCAGATATGCAGATGACACTTCTGCCATAGCAGAAAGTGAAAAGTAACTAAAGAGCATCTTGATGAAAGTGAAAGAGGAGAGTGAAAAAGTTGGCTTAAAGCTCAACATTCAGAAAACGAAGATCATGGCATCTGGTCCCATCACTTCATGGGAAATATATGGGGAAACAGTGGAAACAGTGTCAGACTATTTTTCTGGGCTCCAAAATCACTGCAGATGGTGACTGCAGCCATGAAATTAAAAGACGCTTACTCCTTGGAAGGAAAGTTATGACCCACCTAGATAGCATATTCAAAAGCAAAGATATTACTTTGCCAACAAAGGTCTGTCTAGTCAAGGCTATGGTTTTTCCAGTGGTCATGTATGGATGTAAGAGTTGGACTGTGAAGAAGGCTGAACACCGAAGAATTGATGCTTTTGAACTGTGGTGTTGGAGAAGACTCTTGAGAGTCCCTTGGACTGCAAGGATATCCAACCAGTCCATTCTGAAGAGATCAGCCCTGGGTGTTCATTGGAAGGACTGATGCTAAAGCTGAAACTCCAATACTTTGGCCACTTCATGCAAAGAGTTGACTCATTGGAAAATACTCTGATGTTGGGAGGGATTGGGGGCAGGAGGAGAAGGGGACGACAGAGAATGAGATGGCTGGATGGCATTACTGACTCGATGGACATGAGTTTGGGTGAACTCCAGGAGTTGGTGATGGACAGGGAGGCCTGGCGTGCTGTGATTCATGGGTTCACAAAGGGTCAGACATGACTGAGTGACTGAACTGAACTAAACATCTGAGGTTACTACTTTTTTTATTCAATTGTTTGTCTACTCTTACTGGCTATGTGTGCAGTCCTTTATGACAAGAATAGTATCTTATTCATTTGTGCAATAAAAGATAGCTGGATAAATGATCACATAGGATTAATTTTCTTTGACAAAGGAAAAGTACTGTTCTAAAAAAGAATGTACCACCTCTGATCATGTTTGTACTTTGATGGAAATCGTGAGAGAATAAGACCACTTCTAGCCAACATATTTGCTGACACTTCAAGGGAGAATCAAGTATAATAAAGTATGATCTATCCTGTCGAATATTGTGGAAAGGATGAGATTTAGAAAAGAAAATAGTTTTGAACCTAACGAGATTAAGGTTTTTGATCCACATCTATCACCAAAGTAACAAGGGAAAAATTATTTATACTTTCTGTCCTCAGCCCTTTCATCCATAATATAAGGTTTTAAGTTTAAATATATGTATTAAAATGTCAAAGGTGACCACCAGAAGAATAGAATAGGGGTGTGTAACTCAAATCCACTATAAGAAAAGAAAAAAAAGGAACGTTTTTCTTTTTTCAAGTCCAAGAGAGGACAAGAAAGAGATAAAACACTATCAACAAGAAAGCACAGGAACCAGAAATCATAACAAAAGAGACATGGAATAAACTTAAACACAATAGGAGTAAATAAAAATGGATTAAATTACCCCTTGAAAAGACAAAGAGTAATACTGGCTAGAAAAAATCCATTTCTAAGCTGTTAATCAGTTACAAGATAAAACAAAGTGACATAGAATGACTGAAGCTAAAAAAAAGTATATCAGAAAAATGATAACAAAACTAAGCATGTAAAAGTAAGCATGTACTCACACTAATTAATTAGTATTATTATCAAGTAAAATACAAAATGTATAGTATTAAAAATTATGTTTCCATGCTAGTAAAATCATAGAAAATTCAATAGTTATGAATTGCTAATCATCTAATGAACAGCATTTAAAAAGATAAAGAAAATACTCATGGATGGACAAGAAAAAAATGAAACAAATCTACAGTCATAGAGATTTAAATAAAATTCAGAAATTACCAAGTCAAATTGTCCAAAATAAGACTAAAGATGAATAGCATATTTTAAAGTAATCATAACTGATGTCTAGAGAAATTTATTTATTTTAGTTGTAGTAAGAATACTCAACATAAATTAGGCTTACCACGTGTTAAGTGTACAAGCAACACTTTTAACTATAAGCACAACAGATCTCTAAAACGTATTCATTTTGAATAACAAAAATTTACATCCATTTAATAACTCCCTATTTTATAGCCAAAAAAGAATACCCAATCTTTTAAAACACAAATAAAATATTTTTTAAAGACCACATTTTTTAAAGACCACATACTAGATCACCAAGAAATCTTAATAAAATCTTAATAAATTAATTAAATAAAATAAAATTTTAAAATAATTATACTAAATAAGTAATAAAATTAATGGTGTTTAGTCATGTCCGACTCTTTGTGACTGAATAGACTAGCCACCAGGCTCCTCTGTCCATGGGATTCTCCAAGAAAGAATACTGGAGTGGGTTGCTATTTCCTTCTCCAAATAAAATTAATAAACAATGATAGAATAGATAATTAATAATTACATAAATTGTAATACATCTCCATGACACAAATAATTTTTCTGATAATATGCAAAAGAACCAATATATGATCCAGTGGAATTAAACAGAAAAAAACTCCTGAGTTGAAGGGTAAATAAAAGTTTTTTAAAATAAACAAATGTATAATGAGTGACAATGCAACCAAATGTGAAAATGTCTGAGGATGAAATTAACTGCATTAATCATCAAACAAGATATATTGAAATATAACTCAGTGATAGAAGAAAAATACCAAAATAAATTCAAAACAATGCAAGAATAATCTAGTAAAAGTAGAAAATAGACATAATGAAGGTAAAGGCATAATATAAAAAATAAGGGGCAGAAGAGGTAAATGAATTATTGATAAAAACTATATATTTATTATTGAGAATACCTATTGGCACTCTGAAAACTTAAGGAAATTCTGAATGGTACACACATTGGAATCCTATATATGTAAGGAGATGGAAAGTTTCAATAATTTAAAATTATTTTCCCCAATCATTCCATAAATTCAAAGTCCTCTTAATCAAAACAAGCTTCTTCATGAAATTTAACAATTCAAAAAATGATCATAGTCAAAAGCATTTAGAAAAAAGGAAACTAAGAGATGAAAATTTGTATAAGTACATGAATTGAAACCCCATGAAACTCATGTAGGAATAAACAATTGAAAGGAGTGTCCCCAGCAGATCATGTGTATATGTCAATGTAATTTATGGTAGAGGTGATATTTCAAGCCAAGTGTTGGCTTGCTCGATAAATGATCATTTTACAGAAGCAAAATAAATCTGTATTCTGTGGCAGAGCATGCCAGTTTGCTAAATCCACGTCTTCTTCCAGGGGATGCAGTATGACTCTGTGAACGGTCCTCAAGGATATCACTAGAGAAGTAATCCAGATCACCTGCAGACACAGCTCAGAACAACTCATGCACATTTTCCCCTCACACTGAGAGTATAATATACAGCACAGGGAGCCCAGTCAATAATATTGAAATAACCTTGGTGTAATATATGAAAATATCACATCACTTTGCTGTACATCTGAAATATTGTAAGCCAACTGTGTGTGTGTGTGTGTGTGTGTTTGTATGTGCTCAGTAATATCTGACTCTCTTTCAACCCACAGACTGCAGTCCACGAGGCTCCTCTGTACATGAGATTTCCCAGGCAAGAAAACTGGAGTGGGTTGCTGTTTCCTCCTCCAAGGGAATCTTCCCAACCCAGAAATTGAACCCACCTCTCTTGCATTGACAGGTATATTCTTTACCACCAGCACCACCTGGGAAGACCAACTATACTTCAATTTAAAAAATAGCAATAAAGTAAAATTAAAAACAAAATATTAAACTAGGGCTGAAAAGGAAAAATGAAAACACTCAGGCAGGGAGAGAACAAGATGGCAGAGGAGTAGGTGGACATGGAGTTCACCTCTCTCCACGGATGCATCAGAAATACAGCTTCAGACACAGAAGTGCAAGCAGAACACCAGCTGAGAGCGGACAGGAGTGCCTTACCAGCAGAAAAGGATACATAGAACCACACAGAACTCAGTAGGATGAAGGAACTAAGGGAAAAACAGGAGTGTTAGTAGGACTGGACCTGCCCTTTGCGGGTGGGGGAACTGAAGCAGGGATCCGATCCCTGTATCGGGGCAATTGTCTAAGTCAGAGGAAAAATATTTAAGAGTGAGAGTGAAACAGCTGATCTGTGGCAGTCTAAATGGAATGAGAATCAGACAGTCCTTGCCACAGCCATACATATCCCAGACAGGGTCACAGGTCCTCTGGAAGGCGCAGGGACTGGGAGCTGGAGTTTAAGGACTGTGCATCAATCTCAGGGCAAGGGCTGCTGTTGATTGCAGAGAGACAGATCGAGTGGATATGAGGGAGGAGATTGTGATGAGAGACGCCTGTGGAGGAAAGCCAAGCAGCCATGGAAGCAAGGCAATACTGCTGAGTATATGTAGGGGGTGGAGACATCACCATGGCCTCTCTCCCCTCACACGCCAGCATCAGCAGCTGAACAATAGAGAGCCTGGCCCATCAAATGTTTGACGCACTGAACTACAGAGTAGGACCCTACCCAACGTGCCCCTTTAAGTGCCTGATGTGCCAATCTACAGAGTAGGACCCCAGATAGGGGCATCCCTCTGTGTGCCTGATGTGCTGAACAACAGAGAAGGACCCCAGGCAAGGGAGCCCTCTAATTACCTGGACAGGCGGAGCTATGGAGAAAGACTGGCCAAAGAGGCTTTCTGATTGCCAGCTATAAGAGGCTCAGAAAAAGACTCTGATAGGGCCATAACTCCTGCGGTGGAGGCAGTCTGTGTCCCTGCACACTTTGCGTCACCAGGGCCACAAAGAAAGAAAGAAAGAAATCAAAGATGAAATAAACAGATGGAGAGATATTCCATGTTTCTGGGTATGAAGAATCAATATTGTGAAAATGACTATACTACCAAATGCAATCTACAGATTCAATGTGATCCCTATCAAATTACCAATGGCATTTTCACAGAATTAGAACAAAAAATTTCACAATTCATATGGAAACACAAAAGACCCTGAATAGCCAAAGCAGTCTTGAGAAAGGAGAATGGAGCTGGAGGAATCAACCTTCCTGACTTCAGACTGTACTACAAAACTACAGTCATCAAGACAGTATGGTACTGGCACAAAAACAGAAATATAGACCAGTGGAACAAGATAGAAAGCCCAGAAATAAACCCATGCACTTATGGGTACCTTATTTTTGACAAAGGAGGCAAGAATATACAGTGGGGCAAAAACAGCCTCTTCAATAAATGGTGCTGGGAAAACTAGACAGCTGCATGTAAAAGAATGAAATTAGAACACTTCCTAACACCCTACACAAAGATAAGCTCAACATGGATTAAAGACCTAAATGTAAGACCAGAAACTATAAAACTCTTGGAGGAAAACATAGGCAGAACACTCAATGACATAAATCAAAGCAAGATCCTCTATGACCCACTTCCTAGAGTAATGGAAATAAAAACAAAAGTAAACAAGTGGGACCTGATTATACTTAAAAGCTTTGGCACAGCAAAGGAAACTATAAGTAAGGTGAAAAGACAACCCTCAGAATCTGAGAAAATAATAGCAAATGAAACAACTAACAAAGGATTAATTTTCAAACTATACAAGCAGCTTATACAACTCAATAACAGAAAAACAAACTACCCAATCAAAAAATGGGGAAAAGACCTAAACAGACATTTCTCCAAAGACATAAAGATGGCAGACAAACACATGAAAAGATGTCCAGCATCGGTCATTAATAGAGAAATGTAAATCAAAACTACAATGAGATATCACATCACACCAGTCAGAATGGCCATCATCAAAAAATCTACAAAACAATAAATGCTGGAGAAGGTATGGAGAAAAGGGAACACTCTTGCACTGTTGGTGGGAATGTAAATTGATACAGCCATGATGGAAGATGGTATGGAGATTCCTTAAAAAACTAGGAATAAAACCACCATATGACCCAACAATCCCACTCTAGGCATACACCTTGAGGAAACAAAAATTGAAAAAGATATGTATATCCCATTGTTCATTGCAGCACTATTTACAATAACTAGAACATGGAAGCAACCTAGATGTCCATCAACAGATAAATGGATAAAGAAGTTGTGGTACATATGCACAATGGAATATACTTAGCCATACAAAGGAACACCTTTGAGTCAGTTCTAATGAGGTGGGTGAATCTAGAACCTATTATACAGAGTCAAGTGAGTCAAAAAGAGAAAGATACATATCGTATTCCAACACATATATACGGAAGCTAGAAAAATGGTACTGAAGAAAAATGGTATTGCTTACAGGGCACCAATAGAGAAACAGACATAGAGAATAGACTTGTAGACATGGGGAGAGGGGGAGAGGGGAAGAGAGAGTGAGATGTATGGAAAGAGTAACATGGAAACTTACATTACCATATGTAAAATAGATAGCCAAGGGAATTTGCTGTATGGCTAAGAAAACTCGAACAGGGGCTCTGTATCAACCTAGAAGGGTAGGATTGGGAGGGAGATGGGAGGGAAGTTCAAAAGGGAGGGAATATATGTATACCTATGGCTGACTCATGTGGACGTTTGACAGAAAACCACAAAATTCTGTAAAGCAATTATCCTTCATTTAAAAAAAAATAATTAATTTAAAAAATCACTCAAGCAGGCCTTGCAAACCACATTTGCTAAGTAGCAGGGTCAAACTGGCCTGGATCCCTGAGTCACCCTGTGAGCTAAGCTGTTGCCAGTCTGCTCAAACTCTTCTAACAAAGTACCAAAAATTGAGTGGGTTAAACAACAAAAATTTATTTCTCACAGTTCTAGAGATAAGGGAGTTCAAGATCAAGGTGCTACCACATTCAGTTTTCGGTAAGGTCCCTCCCTCTCTTCCTGGCTTGCAGATCCAAAAATACACATGTACTTTAGATAACAATTCTGCTTCTAAATGTCTAATATTTTAAATACAACCTAATTCTACATTATGGGAAGACAGAATTAAAAAATGTTCTCTGAAACATTGTTTATAATACCCCCTCCAAATGTAAATGATCTAAATATTGTTTCATGAAAGAAAGGTTAAATTATGCTGTATATCCATATGATGGCATACTAAAAAATCAGATACATCAAAATGCAATGACATGGTATGACTTCTGATACACATGCAGATGAAGTTACCCAGAAGCAATGTGGATATATTTTTATTTGTATTATATATTCATATTTATATTTTCTTTATTTATTTTTAAGAACATCTGCTTATATATGTACATGTGTGTCTATATAACAAGATATGCAGAAAGGGAACCTCTGAGGAACAAACAACAGGTCACAGAGGCCATCTCTGGGAACAGGAACCAGGAATGGGACTAGTAACCATAAGAGACTTTTATATTTTGTACTATGCATGTCTAGGCCATCCCTGGTGATTCAGACAGCAAAGGATCTGTCTACAATGTGGGAGACCCAGAGGTTCAATTCCTAGGTCAGGAAGATCCCCTGGAGAAGGGAAAGGCTATTGACTTCAGTGTTCTTGCCTAGAGAATTCCATGGACAGAGGAGCCTGGTGGGCTACAGTCCATGAGATGGCAAAGGGTCAGACACAACTAAGTGATTAACATGCATGTCTACATTGCTCATATCTTATACTAAGATACTATATCCAGGAACAATGAACTGGTTCCAAACTGAGAAAGAAGTACACCAAGGCTGTATATTATCACCTTGCTTACTTAACTTGTATGCAGAGTTCATCATGTGAAATGCCAAGCTGGATGAAGCACAAGCTTCAATATTGCCAGGAGAAATATCAATAACCTCAGATACACAGATGACACCACCCTTATGGAAGAAAGCAAAGAGGAACTAAAGAGCCCCTTGATGAAAATAAAAGAGGAGAGTGAAAATGCTGGCTTAAAACTCAACATTCAAAAAACTAAGATCATGGCACCTGGTCCCATCACTTCATGGCAAATAGATGGGAAAACAATGGAAACAGTGACAGACTATTTTCTTGGGCTCCAAAATCACTGCAGATGGTGATGCCATGAAATTAAAAGATGCTTGCTCTTTGGAAGAAAAGCTATGACCAACCTAGACAGCATTTTAAAAAGCAGAGACATTACTTTGCCGACAAAGGACCGTCTAGTCAAAGCTATGGTTTTTCCAGTAGTCATGTATGGATGTGAGAGTTGGAACATAAAGAAAGCTGAGCGCCAAAGAATTGATGCTTTTGAACTGTGGTGTTGGAGAACAGTCTTGAGAGTCCCTTGGACTTCAAGGAGATCAAACTAGTCAATCCTAAGGAAATCAGGGCTGATGTTGAGACTGAAGGATGCTGGATCCTTTGGCCACCTGATATGAAGAACTGACTCATTGGAAAAGATCCTGATGCTGGGGAAGATTGAGGGTAGGAGGAGAAGGGGCCAACAGAGGATGAGATGGTTGGGTGGCATCACCGACTTTATGGACATGAGTTTGAGCAAGCTCCAGGAGTTGGTAATGAACAGGGAAGCCTAGCATGCTGCAGTCCATGGGGTCTCAAAGAATCAGACATGACTGAGAATTGGACTGACTGACTATATCCAGGTGTTATTTATAAAAATTTTTTCTTAAATTCCAAAAAATGAAAACCTGGTGTAATCAATGTTTTTCTCAGTGCATTCCACAAAACACTGGTTCCTGGGATGTTTCTTGCAAAATGGGTTCCGGGATCAATTATATTTTTTCATTCACATGTTTCAATTTTCTCTATATGAGACACAGCTCTCCATCAATGTCAAAAGAAATTCTTCAGCTTCCAGACAGGAGTAGTTTGTGAAGTAGCAGTCATTGACTGTTGGGGCAAACATAACTAAACATTTCAGAAGAGATCACAGGCATTTCAAAGCTAGGAAGAATCAGTGTGACTGATTCACAGCTTCTGAAGGATATCTGTAAGGTTAGATATCAAATGTTTCCAACTGCCTTTGAAGAGAAGCTATTTAACTTCAAGCAATATGTAATTCAATTAAGGAGGAAAATGAAACCAAAAATGTACCTAAATAAAAAACACAGAACAAAATTCAAGAATCTCTCAATGTGAGCCTAGATTATACTGTTAGTTCTATGAAGGTACAAACATAAGCCAAAATAATGAAAAACAGCATGTCACCTTGATGTTATACAACTACAGGCTGTAAGAGATTCAGAAGAGATTTTAGATGTCACATGTGAAAAAATCCTTAGCTTCAAACTAATAAAAAATAAAGACTAAAAAATGTGGCATGTGATGATAAATATGTTATTTATATTCAGTTCGTTTTTAAAATGTATGTACACTGAATATAACAGATTTCTTTTGTTTTCCTTTTTCTTTTAAATATTTGCTCCAAAGCTCTTTTCAAATTGATAGTGTCTCTTAAAATATACTAGCCTTCTGAACACTGGGATTCTCTTTGCTCCTCAAAAATCCCAGGCACACTCTGCCCCAGAGGCTCAATAGTCTTGTGCTATCCTTGTTAGAAGCTTCTCTGACAGCCACATGACTCGTCCCTTCTTGCTCAATGGGGCTTTGGTTTGGTCTCCTTTTAAAAATGAGACTCTTCATCTTTGTCCAGTACTCCCAGTCCTCCTTCCCTGCTTCATTATTTTTCATAGCACTTATCATCTACTGACATACTCTGGAGTTTACTTATCTATTTGTTGTCCATCTCTTTCTGTGAGAACTTAAAGCAGAAATTTCTTTTTTTTCCTGCTTTCTTTACTCTTTTATCACCAATCCCTGTAACGGTGCCTAAAACACATTAAGCTGTAAATAAATATTTGTTGAAGGAATAAATAAAGAGTGTATCTTGAAATCAATGATAGCTATGAGTTGCAGGAATAAAATAATCTCTTGGAGATTCATAATAAATTAAATTCCCTGAGGCAATGCTGCTTTTAAAAAGCCATTTCATTTTGATGAAAGCTGTGTTTCCCAAAGTTAGTTGGCTATGACACATTTTTCCCCATGGAATATCAAAGTATAATATAATTAATATACTATGTAAAAATTTTTAGAAAAGAAGAATCATGCTAAAATTCCATTACATTCTATAATTCATTAAAAAAAAATACTGCTACCTTTGAGTCCTTCTAATCCTCTTTCTTTCTCATCTATCCTCTTGCTATTTCCCTCCTTACCCAAGTCTTTTTTGGGTCTGCACACAATATAGTATTACTCCAAGACACAGAAGTGATGGAATCTGGAACGAAGGACACAAGATGCAAATTGAAAACACATTTAAGATGATTTTAAGTGTATATAAAAAATAAACTTGCAATAATACTGATACATAAAAATGCTTTCTTGCTAAGTGTATTCTATGCTACACCTTAGAATTTAGTCAAGATCCACCAGGAAAACAAAAACAATTTTAGATTTTTATAACAGAGAACATTTAATGCAAAAAAATCGTCACACAGGTGATGGAAAAGCTGAGAATCCAATCTAGGGACAGTGAGGCAGTCCAGAGATGATAGACAGCAAGCAACCCCTGTGACACTGTTGGCTGTAGATAAACCTCTGGAGCCCAGAAGCCAATCATGCCTGGCAGAAGGGGGACTACCACAGAGGAGATTCAGCCAGTACCAGAAACACTGCCCAAAGAGATTAAAGCATATTCTTCCTTCTTCACCCCTTCACCCTTTTGAACTCCCAAAAGAGCCTCCCATTAGCTGAGTTTGTTGACATGGGAGCCTGGGGAACATAGCCTGCAGGATTCCACCCCGTCAAGACACACACTAGGAAAAGTCAGGAGAGGCAAACATTCCCAGGACTGGTTCAGCTGACATGTGTCATTTACTACAACCAACACATAAACACTTGCCTTGATGTTCCTATAACAGTAAGTCCAATCAAAGATTACAAAGAAAAAGAGAATCACATTAAATTCAATTCACTCTCAAAGTCATGTTACTAATTTTAATATTCAATAATGAGTTTGTCAACTCTGTGCAACTAAGTGGATATAAATTATCAACTGCATTAGTCAGTTCAGTTCAGTGCAGTTGCTCAGTCATGTCTGACTCTGTGACTCCATGGACTGCAGCATACCAGGATTCCCTGTCCATCACCAACTTCTGGAGTTTACTCAAATTCATGTTCATTGAGTCAGTGATGCCACCCAACCATCTCATCCTCTGTTGGCCCCTTCCCCTCCTGCCCTCAATCTTTCCCAGCATCAGGGTCTTTTCAAATGACTCAATTCTTTGCATTAGTTGGCCAGAGTAGGAGTTTCAGCTTCTTCCAATGAATATTCAGAACTGATTTCCTTTAGGATTGATTGGTCTGATCTCCTTGCGGTCCAAGGGACTTTCAAGAGTCTTCTCCAAAACCACAGTTCAAAAGCATCAATTCTTCACTGCTCAGCTTTCTTTATAGTCTAATTCTCACATCCATACATGACTACTAGAAAAACCATAGCTTTGACTAGATGGACCTTTGTTGGCAAAGTAATGTCTCTGCCTTTTAATATGCTGTCTAGGTTGGCCATAGCTTTTCTTCCAAGGAGCAAGCATCCTTTACTTTCAAGGCTACAGTCACCATCTGCAGTGATTTTGGAGCCCAAGAAATTAAAGTCTTTCATTGTTTCCATTGTTTCTCCACCTATTTGCCATGAAGTGATGGGACCAGATGCCATGATCTTAGTTTTCTGAATGTTGAACTTTAAGCCAAACATTTTCACTCTCCTCTTTCACTTTCATCAGAGGCTTTTTAGTTCTTCTTTGCTTTCTGCCATAAGGGTGGTGTCATCTGCATACCTGAGGTTATTGATATTTCTCCCAGCAATCTTGATTCCAGCTTGTGCTTCATCCAGCCCAACATTTTTCATGATGTACTCGACATGTAAGTTAAATAAACAGGGTGATAATATACAGCCTTGACATACTCCTTTCCCAATTTGGAACCAGTCTATTGTTCCATGTCCAGTTCTAACTGTTGTTTCTTGATCTGCATACACATTTCTCAGAAGGCAGGTAAAGTGGTCTGGTATTCCCATCTCTTTAAGAATTTTCCACAGTCTGTTGTAATCCACACAGTCAAAGGCTTTGGCCTAGTCAATAAAGCAGAAGTAGATGTTGTTCTTTGGAGAAGGACATGGCACCCCACTCCAGTACTCTTGCCTGGAAAATCCCATGGATGGAGGAGCCTGGTAGGCTGCAGTCCATGGGGTCGCTAAGAGTTGGACACGACTGAGCAACTTCACTTTCACTCTTCACTTTCCTGCGTTGGAGAGGGAAATGGCAACCCAATCCAGTGTTCTTGCCTGGAGAATCCCAGGGACAGGGGAGCCTCGTGGACTGCCGTCTATGGGGTCGCACAGAGTCGGACACGACTGAAGTGACTTAGCAGATGTTTTTCTGGAACTCTCTTGCTTTTTCAGTAATCCAATGACTGTTAGGAATTTGAACTCTGGTTCCTCTGCCTTTTCTAAATCCAGCTTGAGCATCTGGAAGTTCACAGTTCGCGTACTGTTGAAGCCTAGCTTGGATAATTTGGGGCATTACTTTGCTAGCATGTGAGATGAGTGCAATTGTGCAGTAGTTTGAACACAACTGCAAATGTGGAAGCAATTATTGATCAAATGTTTTAATCACATGTGCCAATATAACTAGTACTCTACCACAGAAATTTACATTTCCAAGCATGCATTCTAAAAATACTAGAATCTGAAACTGCCATAATAAATATTACTTTAATAAATTTTGTTATTTTCTATAATGTATTATTACTTTTAGTCATTGTAGCAATATAACTTCTTAGATCATTCTTTTTTTTTTTTAACTCCAAACTGGCTAAAACTGCTTCACATGGAATTCTCACAAACCATATGCAACCCATTTGCAAGAGACTATGAGCTGGAGCAAAATGACTCAAATATAGCAATTTTAAAAAATGTTAAAGGCAACAAACTGAAAACAAGTTTATTTAAAAATACCCTAGATGTGGATATTTTATTTTTAAAAACTAGCTTAGCTGAGAAAAAGCAAGAAGTCATCTTACACCAATAAAATACAAAGATGGCTTTCATGCTGTGGTGGTTATTTTCATAAAAATTTGTGATGTAATCTATGGGTAGAGCCACAAACCATCACAGCTAAGAATGGATGTAACTATTATCCAGATTGATCAGTTTCATTGCACTCATTGACTTAAATGTATTTCTAAAAGAAATTCAATGTGGACTAAAATGAAAATACAATGGGAAAAAAACTGACCCGTTAGCCCGGAATTAAAGCTCGGTTAATAGTAAAGGGATAAAAATTAAACTTACTGAAGACCATTAAGACTGAGCTTCCTAGGATCTGAAACAAAAAGGCAAATGCTTGGTTGTATAGTTCTCAATGTCAAATAAGAAGAAATGTATATACTCTTGATGAAAAGGGCTGTAGAGTTTTGGTCACGTTTTCAGCTTTACTCGGATTAAGCAGTGACAGCATCACACTGAACTCTGACAAAAGAAAGTTGGCCTGATCTCAATCAAAGTGCTGAAGTTCTGTGAAATAGATTCAAAGGATATTGAGCCAATTCCTTACTTACAGACTCAGTGTTCTTTGTCTGAGTGTTAATCATCATAATGTCATCAAATTCCTATTTCAATTCACTTCTTGTAGGTTTTTTAAAATTTCTGATTATATGTCTTGATTTTTTTTTTTAATTATATTTTTGCTTCCAGGACAGCAAAGTGGTTATTTTTGGGTCTTTGGAAAGCTGTCATGACAACGCTTTCAGTAAAAATCAGGCTATGCATGATTAGGAACAACTTAATAATTCAAGAATTCAAAATGGATAATTTTGCATTGGAAAACAGAATTGGAAATCCCAATCATTTTTGGTACTCAGTTTAATTTTGGTGGAGTGAGAGCCTTCATAAGGTTTAACATGGAAATAGATCACTATTGCCATCTCCTGGTGAGTAAACCACATGACCACAATTCAAGTCTTTCTGAATAGCCATATATTATGGGAAGGCAAGATTACCTCATAAATAGGCAATAAAGTATTGAATATTTATTGTAAGACCATCATTGGATTTTTATTCTTCATTCGTATAAGACCTTTACAAAAATCCATTGGAGTTGATAAATAGTAGCATTTGTTTTATGAGCTCTTTATGTTGAACAGAAATTCTGCTTGTTATGACTTTTTAAATTAAATGCATATGATGGATCTACCTGTGATTGAAACAAATATTAGAGCCGCTTTAAAGAGAAAACCTAGAAAATGTTTCAAGGCATTGGGGAAAAGGAGCCAGGACTGTACTACCACATGCAGCCAAGAAAGTGACAGGTAGCTTTCTATTATATAATAGAGCTGATGGGATGGATAACAGCTCTGACAGTATTAATCCATCTTTCTGCTGTGGGGGCTTTCACAGGAGATGAATGATACTCCCCCCTCCAACCTGCCTTGTCATCTTGCTGTGTTTTTCTTTCAGTCCTCTCCCTTGCTATTGTTCTTTAAAATCATCGATTGCTGATGCTGTGAACTCCCTTTTCTCCCTTCCTCACATCTGGACATCAGATCATCAGCTGCATCTGAGCCTGGTTCATATACTCCCTGTCTGAGATGCCAGCTGAGCTATTTATGAGCTCAATGTGACTGAAGTCTGCAAGCTGTACTCCAGGGTGCCATCCAAACTCCTGCTGCAATTGAGTGAAAAGGGAGAATGAGATATGGCTTCAAGTCATTACCCTTCGTATCAAAATGTTACATCACATATGGTTCTGAGGCTTGACAGGTCACCTGCTCAAACTAATCATTTCTTCAAGGACGAACATGATAACTAACTTCCCCAAGATAGGCTGAAAGCAGGCAGACAATTGATATTAAAAAAAAAAGTTCTGAAGTCATTCCTCAGAGGAGAAAGAAATTCATCGTTGCTACTGATGTTGTTATTGTGGTTTTACTTTCATCTCATTTTATCAGAGATTTTACCTAACCTAAATTCCATTCCCTCTCACTAGCTCAAGATCACTAAGCTTTTATACTAAGGTAAAAAAGGAATGAATGTTTGAGAAATCAGCCCCGACGTGAGCTTTGAAGCATGAAATCACTCCAGTTAAGTAGCTAGGTGGTCCTCTGTAACAGTTTCACATTGCCTGTCTGCCACATCTCTAGTCGAGCCAAATCCCTGAAGAACAAGCTGGATGGACAAAAGGAGAGGATCTTCCGTACCTATACTTAGATCACCCGATGAGGCCAGAGTACCGAGGGCAAATCAAAGGAAATGACCCTTCAAAAATGCTCCATTTCTGTATTTTAGCTAACCACCCCAGCCTAGGAACATTCCCCCTTCAAAGTGAAATTCAGATACATCTGTGAGAAGAAAAACCTCATGGATAAGAAATGAATTTTGAATAGGGAGAAGGAGGTCAATGTAAATAAATTACAGTAAAAATAAGAAGTTAAAATCATAAAATGAGAAAATCCAAACATTTAAATAAATAAGCCAAGCAGTAATAGCATTAAAAGTTCACACATACAGGCTGTAATCATTTTACATAAATTAAAGCATTCACTTCTCACAACAATCCTATTATCTCCATGTAACAGGTCAGGAAATAGAACACAAATATTTGGAAACAAAGTTAGGCAATAATAGGAGTGGACAGAAGATTCCAATCCAGATAGTCTGGCTCTTAACCACTATGTTCTCCTAATGCTCCTAAATTTATGTCTTTGTCTAGATCTTAGAATTTCCAAAACTCTTTCTTTCTCTTCCTCCCCTCATGCCCTTTTATAAGTTGAACTATTGCCATAAATGGAATATGCATTTATTCCCCCATTTTACACTTAGGTTCACCAAATCTGTCTAAGGTCAAGGAACTGCTAAGTGGCAGAGCCAGTATGTCAATTCAGATCTCATCTTTATCTCCTGCATATCTCACTACCTCCCAGGGTGTGATGGCCATGAAAATGCACTGCTCAGACCTCCTACTGCACAAATGTGTTTTCCTGACAGCCTCAGCTCTTTCCTGTGGATCCACCACCATATCTGCACCAAGGTCACACTTCAGAGCTGCCTTCCCCAGAGACCAGGCACAGCAGGGGTACTATCGCAGGTTCCTTCCCAAATTGAAGTAGGACTATTCTGTTAGGAGGTGGTGGTGATGGTGGTGTATTTGCTAAGTCGAGTCTGACTCTTGTGACCCCATGGACTGCAGCCTACCAGGCTCCTCTGTCCATGGGATTTCCCAGGCAAGAATACTAGTATGCTGTCACTTCTTTCTGCAGGGGATCTTCCTGAACCAGGGATCAAACCTGCATCTCCTGTATTGGCAGGCAGATTCTTTACCACGGAGCCACCAAGGAAGCCCCTACTCTACTGGGAGTCTTTGGCTTAAAGTCTCCCCATGACTCTGGTTGAAACTTTCTATGAAAAGTTTTAACACTGCTCCTATGTAATCATCTTTCCTTCCCTCTCTCCTTCACAAGCTAGAGTTTCTTGAGATAAAAATAAGCAAGAGGCTATAGCAAGGGTGTATAACCAATAACAAGCAGACTGTCTCAAAATGGAATTGATTGCGAGTCTCCAGGAAAACCTAACATATTTCCTTCAACTTTGAAATAATAATAAGACTTAGCAAAGAACACTAGTATCCTTTCTCAAAGGAAAGAAAAAGGTTAGAGTTCTCTGACTTCATGCATCTCAGTATACTGTAAGCTGGTTTAAATAATAACTAGCAACATATTTTTCCTCATGATAGTCTGATTTATGATGACCTGAGTTACTTAGCTCTCTGACTTATATCTATCAAAACTTGTTCTCTTTTTGAAGATCTTGTCTCTTATTTGCCAAAGGGCTGATCTTGCATTTTCTTTCAGGACTACATGACCCTGGAAACTTAGTGGCAATTTCAATTCCCAGTTCCCAGATGTGTAGCACACAGGGAAAATGGTAACACTAGAAATGTGTCTTGTGAAGCAGTACCATTAAGCTGATGAACCACATTGCAAGTCAAGGGATGTAAGAGGCTCTTGTGAGTTAAGCTTCAATAGTACTGATCATAGCCATTGAATACACAAAGCATTTCAAATCAATATGACACCCTTGTCAATCAACACGATTGTACTTGAATAGCATACAAGTCTTACTAAATTTTCATAAAGATCTGGCTCTATCATTATAGATTAGCACTAGTTAGAAACTCTGACAAAGGAATAAAATCCTCTAACATCTCTGTACTCTGTTTCAATGACCAAGACAGCAATGAATCATTGAAAAAGTAATTGAAAAACCAAATTGTGTGGCACTGAAAAAAATGCAAACACAAGGATATAAACAAAGTGCTATTCTGTTGAAAAAATTACCCTACCTAATTCAAACTGCTAAGAAATTCATCTCCTACTTATGCAGTGACACTACAGATGTTGGCAATAGAGCACAGAATGAATAAGTGTGAGAACAGCATGCTATGATGAAGTATAGGGTAGTACCTTAAGGAAAGATACAGTATGGTATACCTCACACCAGTGTGCCCCGAGTCCTTCAGATATCACTTTGCTAAATAATCAAGTTTTTGATCAACGAGATTCAAATTTTTTGTCAGAATCAGTAAAAACAAAGAGCTTTCTCCAGAGTCAGAAATCAGTAACCACTGGCCACTTCTAGAATGTGGAAATATTATTCAAAACCTACAAAGTAGATAAGACTATTGACAAAGACTGAATGACAGTTTAATTTATAATCAAACTTACTATCAGAAAATCTGAAATTTAATAAGCATAATTTAGTTTTTAATCAGCAATGGTAACAGTAAGTATGACAGCTTTATTTGCATGCAGCTATTTTAAGTGAGAGCTTATTCTACTTGTACGTGCAAACGTGTATAATCGATAAGGTAATGACCTATTCAAGCAAAAGATTTTAACAGATAAACACATTAATAGTTGCACACTTATTTATATTCTTAACTCAGTTCAATTAAATCAAAAAGATAAAAATTCCTTGCTCAAACACTGACAAAAATTTTTTAGCAAACCTTAAACTACTATAAAAAATAAAGTCTATTAATTTCAAAAAGCAGCACATGGGAAAAAAAGCTAATGAAAGACATAAACAGAATGGAAACTGTCTATACAGGTCTTTACTAATGTAACTACCAATTGGCACAAAGTCCTTGAAAAGTGGACCAGTAGGCTTTACTAGTACCCAAATCACTGACTGCTTAACTAAATCTTAAAGAGGGCCTGTCTACTGTTGCAAATTCATTCAGATCAGATCAGTCTCTCAATCATGTCTGACTCTTTGCAACCCCATGAATCACAGCACACCAGGCCTCCCTGTCCATCACCAACTCCCAGAGTTCACTCAGACTCATGTCCATCGAGTCAGTGATGCCATCCAGCCATCTCATCCTCTGTCGTCCCCTTCTCCTCTTGCCCCCAATCCCTCCCAGCATCACAGTCTTTTCCAATGAGTCAACTCTTCGCATGAGGTGGCCAAAGTACTGGAGTTTCAGCTTTAGCATCAGTCCTTCCAAAGAAATCCCAGGGCTGATCTCCTTCAGAATGGACTTCTTGGATCTCCTTGGATCTCTCTCAAGAGTCTTCTCCAACACCACAGTTCAAAAGCATCAATTCTTCGGCGCTCAGCCTTCTTCACAGTGCAACTCTCACATCCATACATGACCACAGGAAAAACCATAGCCTTGACTAGACAAACCTTTGTTGGCAAAGTAATGTCTCTGGTTTTGAATATGCTATCTAGGTTGGTCATAACTTTCCTTCCAAAGAGTAAGCGTCTTTTAATTTCATGGCTGCAGTCACCATCTGCAGTGATTTTGGAGCCCAGAAAAATAAAGTCTGACACTGTTTCCACTGTTTCCCCATCTATTTCCCATGAGTGATGGGACCCAATGCCATGATCTTCGTTTTCTGAATGTTGAGCTTTAAGCTAACTTTTTCACTCTCCTCTTTCACTTTCATCAAGAGGCTTTTTAGTTCCTCTTCACTTTCTGCCATAAGGGTGGTGTCATCTGCATATCTGAGGTTATTGATTCTTCTCCTGGCAATCTTGATTCCAGCTTGTGCTTCTTCCAGTCCAGCGTTTCTCATGATGTACTCTGCATATAAGGTAAATAAGCAGGGTGACAATATACAGCCTTGACGTACACCTTTTCCTATTTGGAACCAGTCTGTTGTTCCATGTCCAGTTCTAACTGTTGCTTCCTGACCTGCATACAAATTTCTCAAGAGGCAGATCAGGTGGTCTGGTATTCCCATCTCTTTCAGAATTTTCCACAGTTTATTGTGATCCACACAGTCAAAGGCTTTGGCATAGTCAATAAAGCAGAAATAGATGTTTTTCTGAAACTCTCTTGCTTTTTCCATGATCCAGCGGATGTTGGCAATTCATTACATAGAGTTAAACTGGGGTGAGAGGATTTACCCTTCTGATAGCAAGCTTGATATTACAATGTGCAAAGATAGTTTCCAGAAAGAATACAGAAAAACTTCATAAAGTAACCTTGGTTGTTTAATACTCAGGAACTCAATCTTTCTAGGTAATTCAAAATAGATAATTGAAAATTATTTCTGGTGTCTTACTGTCAAACCAAAACTGAAAAGCATATAATTATCAGGGTCATCCTTCCTCATGCATTTCTCATACCTTTACATGAACGGCATTCTATCCACTCTTTATAGCACTCTGAGCATTTCTCTTTTTCCCAACATTTCTAAAAATAATTAACACAAATCTACATTTTTTAATCCCTTAAACATTCTGTAGGAATCATTCCTTTGAGTCTGCTGATCTGAAAATAGCCCAACTTTCAGGCTACACAATTAACCATATTCTCAGCTTTTCTAATTTAGCTTTTCACCTTCCTTTCATGGACTAACTCTTTCTGTATGGTTAGAGCTGAGCTTTAAAAAAAAAATAGTTTTCAAAAGCTTCCACTGTTTTTCCCTTTGGGTACTTGCTACTGGTGACCTTCACTGTGCATGTATATGTAATTTTGTAATAAAATTTGATGTCTTTATCATGCTGAATTTTCCATTGACTTCTAAAAGCTATCATCTTTAAATTATCTCCATCAAGGCTGTCCTTTAAATTCTTGTTTGCTAATGCAAAGTAAGTACTTTGCAAGTACTTCCTTGCAAAGTAAGGAAGACTCCTCCCTACTGATATTTCTTCTGCATAGATGATGATGCTTCTTCTAAAAGCCTCTTAAAACCAGGCCAGAAGTATTGTCAGTCACTGGGAGGAAGCTCAAAAAAAAAAAATAAAGTCTGACACCATTTCCACTGATTCCCCATCTATTTCCCATGAGTGATGGGACCAGATGCCACGATCTTCGTTTTCTGAATGTTGAGCTTTCAGCCAACTTTTTCACTCTCCTCTTTCACTTTCATCAAGAGGCTTTTTAGTTCCTCTTCACTTTCTGCCATAAGGGTGGTGTCATCTGCATATCTGAGGTTATTGATATTTCTCCTGGCAATCTTGATTTCAGTTTGTGCTTCTTCCAGCCCAGCGTTTCTCATGATGTACTCTGCATAGAAGTTAAATAAGCAGGGTGACAATATACAGCCTTGACGTACTCCTTTTCCTATTTGGAACCAGTCTGTTGTTCCATGTCCAGTTCTAACTGTTGTTTCCTGACCTACATACAGGTTTCTCAAGAGGCAGGTTAGATGGTCTGGTATTTCTATCTCTTTCAGAATTTTCCACAGTTTATTGTGATCCACAGTCAAAGGCTTTGACATAGTCAATAAAGTAGAAATAGATAGTTTTTCTGGAACTCTCTTGCTTTTTTGATGATGCAGTGGATGTTGGCAATTTGATCTCTGGTTCCTCTGCCTTTTCTAAAGCCAGCTTGAACATCAGGTAGTTCACAATTCACATATTGCTGAAGCCTACTTGGAGAATTTTGAGCATTACTTTACTAGCTTGTGAGATGAGTGCAATTGTGTGGTAGTTTGAGCATTCTTTGGTATTGCCTTTCTTTGGGATTGGAATGAAAACTGACCTTTTCCAGTCCTGTAGCCATGCTGAGTTTTCCAAATTTGCTGGCATATTGAGTGCAGCACTTTCACAGCATCGTTTTTCAGGATTTGAAATAGCTCAACTGGAATTCCATCACCTCCACTAGCTTTGTTCATAGTGATGATTCTTAAGGCCCACTTGACTTCAAATTCCAGGATGTCTGGCTCTAGGTGAGTGATCACACCATCGTGATTATCTTGGTTGTGAAGCTCTTTTTTGTATAGTTCTGTGTATTCTTGCCACCTCTTCTTAATATCTTCTGCTTCTATTAGGTCCATACCATTTCTGTCCTTGATCGAGCCCATCTTTGCATGAAATGTTCCCTTGGTATCTCTAATTTTCTTGAAGAGATCTCTAGTCTTTCCCATTCTGTTGTTTTCCTCTATTTCTTTGCATTGATCACTGAGGAAGGATTTCTTATCTCTCCTTGCTATTCTTTGCATTGATCACTGAGGAAGGATTTCTTATCTCTCCTTTGCTATTCTCTCCGCATTCAGATGCTTATATCGTTCCTTTTCACCTTTGCTTTTCGCTTCTCTTCTTTTCACAGCTATTTGTAAGGCCTCTCCAGACAGCCATTTTGCTTTTTTGCATTTCTTTTCCATGGGGATGGTCTTGATCCCTGTCTCCTGTACAATGTCACGAACCTCAGTCCATAGTTCATCAGGCACTCTATCTATCAGATCTAGTCCCTTAAATCTATTTCTCACTTCCACTGTATAATCATAAGGGATTTGATTTAGGTCATTCCTGAATGGTCTAGTGGTTTTCCCTATTTTCTTCGATTTAAGTCTGAATTTAGCAATAAGGAGTTCATGATCTGAGCCACAGTCAGCTCTCAGTCTTGTTTTTGTTGATTGTATAGAGCTTCTCCATCTTCGGCTGCAAAGAATATAATCAATCTGATTTTGGTGTTGACCATCTGGTGATGTCCATGTGTAGAGTCTTCTCTTGTGTTGTTGGAAGAGGGTATTTGCTATGACCAGTGCGTTCTCTTGGCAAAAACTCTGTTAGCCTTCGCCCTGCTTCATTTCGTATTCCAAGGCCAAATTTGCCTGTTACTCCAGGTGTTTCTTGACTTCTTATTTTTGTATTCCAGTCCCCTATAGTGAAAAGGACATCTTTTTGGGGTTTTGGTTCTAAAATGTCTTGTAGGTCTTCATAGAACCGTTCAACTTCAGCTTCTTCGGCATTATTGGTTGGGGCATAGACTTGGATTACTGTGCTTTTGAATGGTTTGCCTCAGAATCCAACAGAGATCATTCTGTCGTTTGTGAGGTTGCATCCAAGTTCTGCATTTCAGACTCTTTTGTTGACCATGATGGCTAGTCCATTTCTTCTAAGGGATTCCTGCCCACAGTAGTAGATATAACAGTCATCTGAGTTAAATTCACCCATTCCAGTCCATTTTAGTTCACTGATTCCTAGAATGTCAATGTTCACTCTTGTCATCTCCTGTTTGACCACTTCCAATTCGCCTTGATTCATGGACCTAACATTCCAGGTTCCTATGCAATATTGCTCTTTATAGCATGGGACCTTGCTTCTATCACCAGTCACATCCAAAGCTGGGTATTGTTTTTGCTTTGGTTCCATCCCTTCTTTCTTTCTGGAGTTATTTCTCCACTGATCTCCAGTAGCATATTGGGCACCTACTGACCTGCGGAGTTCCTCTTTCAGTACCCTATCATTTGATAGATATCCTTTCAAACAGTGTCAGACTTTATTTTTGGGGGTTCCAAAACCACTGCAGATGCTGATTGCAACCATGAAATTAAAAGATGCTTACTCTTTGGAAGGAAAGTTATGACCAACCTAGATAGCATATTCAAAACCAGAGACATTACTTTGCCAGCAAAGGTCCGTCTAGTCAAGGCCATGGTTTTTCCAGTAGTCATGTATGGATGTGAGAGCTGGACTGTGAAGAAAGCTGAGCACTGAAGAACTGATGCTTTTGAACTGTGGTGTTGGAGAAGACTCTTGAGAGTCCCTTGGACTACAAGGAGATCCAACCAGTCCATTCTGAAGATCAGCCCTGGGTGTTCACTGGAAGGAATGATGCTAAAACTGAAACTCCAGTACTTTGGCCACCTCATGCGAAGAGTTGACTCATTGGAAAAGACTCTGATGCTGGGAAGGATTGGGGGCAGGAGGAGAAGGGGATGACAGAGGATGAAATGGCTGGATGGCATCACCGACTCAATGGACATGACTCTGAGTGAACTCTGGAAGCTGGTGATGGACAAGGAGACCTGGCGTGCTACGATTCATGGGGTCGCAAAGAGTTGAACACGACTGAGTGACTGAACTGAACTGAACTGAACTGGGAGGAAGCTGGAGAGGGAAGAGTTCCTATGAAGAAAGTCATAGCGTGCAGGATTTCAAGTGTTGATGGGTTAAATTTAGGAACATGTTATACTCATAGCTCTTCATAATATTGTGTTCTGGCCTATGGCTATGAGTGTGTATGATGAAAACCCCAAGACTGAAAAAACAATTTTTCTCCAAACTGTCATACTTTGTTGTTATTTCTTATGCAAGTGATTCTTGGTAAATGACACAAAGTTTGAGGGTGTGTGGATGTATTACATCTCTAACAAAAATGTTATCAAGTTATCAATCTGCAAATTAGCATAGGTCTTTTTCAAATTAGATATCATATACTGAGATGACAGGTTGTCATTTCTGTTTCCAATTGGGGTGAGATCTCCAGTAGATCAGTCATGTTGTGTTTGTCTATTCATCACTAACACAATTGTTGCTTTTTTTTTAAATTTTTTGTTTAAAATTAAAACAAGAATTAAACAATTTTGTTTAATTTTTTTTTTTAAATTTTTTCCAAGCCATGTGGCATGTGGGATCTTAATTTCCCAGCCAGGGATTGAACTCACACCCCCTGCATTTGAAACACAGAGTCCTAAACACTGGATCACCAAGGAAGTTCCCAGTATGTTATTTTAACATCCTTCTCTGGCTCAAAATACAATGCTTGCATCAAGACTAATGCTTATTGTACTTACACTTTTGGGAGAAGAAATTTTGGATTTAGAATGAATTTCAACATGTTTAATGGCTCCCTGTTGAGCAAAACTGAAATCCAAAGTCCTTATCATGACTTGCAAAGCCTCTGAGGCTCTTGTGGTTTTCAGTTCTGTATTCCCTCCCACTCCACAGTGACACCAGGGCTGCAAAACCCCACACAAACACTCTAGCCACTCAAGAGTACTTCTTGGTTCTTTTCGCATCACATCTTTTGATTATGCCTGAAATCCTTCTTTGCTTTTTATGCTTGATTGATACTTAATTCACTTTTTCTTCCCAACTTAAATTGCCTCCATTCTGAGGGTTCCTTGACACTTCCTCAAAGTTATATTTGCCCCCTGTTTGCTATACTACACACTTTGAATCTATTTTCACATCTAGCTTTTGTCATATTTTATTACAATTGCTTATGGATTTCTACCTCTCCTTCACATGGACAAGCTCTCTTAAAAACACGTACACATACTCTAAGCTCCACCAAGGCAAGTATTGTAGCATTCTGTTCTGTAGCCTCTTTACTTTGCATAAAGTCAGAAAAGTGGTTTTAAAATGTTTATGAATAAAATTACAGAGCAATTGTTTTCAAGTTAGAATTTACTCTTCCCCTTACAACTATATGCCATTGGTGAAAACACTTAACCTCTCTGAACTTCAGTTTCCTCATCTGTAAAAAGGAGAAAAATGCTTCAAGATTGTTGTGAATATGATATTAAATGTTTTCCATGGAGCACAGTAGAGAGTTCTTTAAAATGTATTATGTGAGCTAGTCATATTATTAAGTATATAGCTAGAGGGGACTAATAAAAAGATGCTTATGTTATGGTTTCTTTGAAATGCTAGACTGAATGAGAATAAAGTATTCAGCTTAGTCTTAATGATTAAGTTACAGAGGACAATCTAATTTGCTCCCAAGAGACTTTTTATTTTAGAAACAGCCACAAAATGAAAAACAAAAACAAACAAAAAAAAACACAAAAAACTAACTTACTTAAAAAGTAGAATTACTTCAAGACACAATTGTATTTTTTTCCCCAAATATTGTAATGAGAAACAATATTAGGCACTGCCGTTACACTTTAGCAGAGGATTTGTTTATAATCAAGTTTAAAATCTGACTACACTAATTTCATTAGCATCTTATTTGTGCTTGGTTCACTTAATGTTATTCAAACATTCTATTTGAAATGAATCTCCTGAGATTTATTTTTCCCCTTGAAGATGAACTTACTTTAATGCTTTCACAAGGGTTGAAGTGTGGACATAGTAGATAGCTAATGGGCATGAAAACCTGTAGCACAGCATGAAGCAGAGAATGAGCCCCTGCTTGTGTATATAAATGCCTCCATTCTGTGGGCTTCCATGGTGGCTCAGCGGTAAAGAATGCGCCTACAGTGCAGGAGACACAGGTTCCAGCCCTGACTTGGGAAGATCCCCTGGAGAAGGAAATGGCAACCCATTTAGAACTATACTTTGGCTTGCTGAAGACCCTACACCTGAGCCATTTCATTTGAGGGTTACATGGGCTGGAGAAGAACTTGGTAATTTACCCTATCCCCAACCACCAATGGAGGGTGTGACTGAAGCTGACTAGCTGTGTGGCTCTGGGTTATTCAACCTTGCAGACTCAATCATTAGCATAGTCAATATGCCCTGAGGCAGAAAGATCTTACCTCAAACCCACTTTGGTAAAAAAAGTCAAAGGAAACTTCATTCGTTTAATTATTTCTTGGGGTTAATGTTCCAGGGGACTTTAAGTTCCAAGACAGGAACATTTTAGTATTGTGTTTGACTATGATAATTTATAGTTCATGGGGAGAATGGGAAAACACCTCAGTAGAACTGACTCACTTTCTTAAAAGATTCTTTTTTTTTTTTTTTTTTACTTTTATTTATTTATTTATTTTTTTTTTTTTTAATTTTATTTTATTTTTAAACTTTACATAATTGTATTAGTTTTGCCAAACATCAAAATGAATCCACCACAGGTATACATGTGTTCCCCATCCTGAACCTTAAAAGATTCTTACAAGAAGATCATAGTCAACGACTTACAGTATTGATCTGTGTGTACTCCTCTGAGATTCTTACAGTCATTTTAACAATGATCTTTGTTTCCTTACATTGCCATACCATGCACTCACAAAATCAGCGTTAGCAACTATGTAACCTAACTGTTGCCCTCTAAATCCAGGTAACTAGATGGTTTATAGAACTGGCAGTGATCTTTCTCACTGCATATAAAAATATCTACTGATCTACATTTTTAACTATCAGATCAGTGGCTCAGTCGTGTCCGACTCTTTGCGACCCCATGAATCGCAGCACACCAGGCCTCCCTGTCCATCACCAAGTCATCTAATATCCTTAATATGCTGTTGCCTTTATGCAAAGTTAGATAATATCAGTTCTTTTCTTCATGAGTTGCATCCTTGTCTATTTGGGAAAAACATTGATTTTTTTTTCTCCCCATGGTTTTTATATATCACAAGCTGACATTTTTTATGCTGTTTTTTTAGCCCAAATGCCATCAAATATGTCAAGTGCCCATGGGAACATTAGACTTAAGGGCTATCTCTGCTATATAAGTAGTCTAAGAGTAGCAAACAATGAACTGTGTATGTTCAATCCAGACATGAATCACATTTCCTTCTTCAATTCTCCCTCATCTGCCAAGTTACAAAAGGAAGTTAGATATATATGATCTGGATACAGACTTGGTTTATTTAGGATTTTCCACTTGAGTCAGATATTACCTATCTTGCTCCTCAGTCTCCACTAGCTCTTAATTGGATAGTCCAGATCTTAAATAGTCTGATGTCTTGGGATATGGGGCATGCAGGTGAAAAGAGGTAGTATGATTTGTGACTAATGTCCTTTTTTTCAGTGATTAAGAATTATTACTTTACAATACTGTATAAATTTTAAAAGTAAATACATAATAAATGAAAGAAAAAGAATTATTACTTACATAGATTGAATAACTTTTCAATGAAGCTCTTCACTCTCTTACATAGGCTGGATATTAGGTAATGTTTTCTAAAGGAAACCATACAGATAGCTTGTTTATAAAATATTTTAAAAAGAGAAAATTTTGATTCAAACCAGTTAATCCTAAAGGAAATCAATCCTGAATATTCACTGGAAGGACTGACGCTGAAGATGAAGCTCCAATACTTTGACCACCTGATGTGAAGATCTGACTCATTGGAAAAGACCCTGATTCTGAGAAAGACTGAAGGCAGGAGGACAAAGGGATGACAGGATGAGATGATTGGATGGCATCATGGGCTCAATGGACATGAGTTAGAGCAAGCTCTGGGAGTTGGCGATGGACAGGGAAGCCCGGCATGTTGCAGTCCATGGTGTCACAAAGAGTCGGACACAACTGAGTGACTGAACTGAACTGATACAGTTGAATACTAACAATACTTGCAATAAATGCATTTAACAGAGAAGGAAATGGCAACCCACTCCAGTGTTCTTGCCTGGAGAATCCCAGGGATAGGGGAGCCTGGTGGGCTGCCGTCTATGGGGTCGCACAGAGTCGGACATGACTGAAGTGACTTAGCAGCAGCAGCAGCAGCAGCATTTTAAATAAAAGTGTCAGGTAGTGATACTGCTTGACATGACTTCATGACAAGAGCAACTGTATTTACTTTACTCGCAGTATAGTTTCCACTGTGCCCTGGAGATAATGGGACTGAAAAAAACAAGTCCTCACTAATTCCCTCGCACTCAGCATAATAGTCAGATGTATACTGAATGGTGTTTCTTTGGGAAGAAATGTGAGCAATTTTTATTTCAACTATAGGGAGACAGTAAAAGGAAAAATCTTCAGATAAAAAAAGTGAATTTAATAGCATTAAATTATTATATGCAGTGTCTACACATCCACTGTTGTTAATGTTGCTCTGTTGTTTCCATTATAAATTTATATATTTACAGAATAAAAATTCTTACACAAATGTTGCTGTAGGTTTAATCATTGTAAGCAAATTGCCTATGCTAAAAAATGAAATATTTCCATAAATCAGTAGGACATGTTCATTAAATTTCAAAGGAAAGATAAATTCAAAGTAACTTAGTTAAAACAAAAATGTCCTTAAAGTTTTTAGTGTCTCTTTTTAAAAAACTGCTCATAGAAATTTTTCACTGTTTATAAGTGTTAAGCACAGAAAATAAGATTGAGACAAATTTTAAATAGGCACAGATAATCTTTCAAAGAGGTACTTTAGAAATGTAACAACAATGTAATTTAGAGCAAATGTTTAGTTTTTAATATAATTTCTTCCAGTATATTTATGCTTTTCATTTGACTTAGACTAGAAGACTTACTTGTCATTTCACCTTTCTTTTTGCAGTTGGTTTTATTTTCTGGTTCCAATGCATTTCTTTTTTTTTTCATTTTCTGACATTAGACTTGGCAATTCATAGACTAAAAGCAACAAAGAATAACATCCCAACATGTTGAAATTTTACAAAAGATTTTTTGTTAGGCTTCACAAGCATTTGATAAAATAAATGTAAAATATAGGATGGAAAAAATAAGTACAAAGTCTTTGCAAAGCAGGTTATATTTTGCAGTTTTCAAATGCCATTATATTTTTTCTTTCTTACAAGAGCAAAGTGGATGATCATTTCCCAAACATGGAAAATAAAGCTCCATTTCTACTTCAAGTGACTTATTTAGGGTCTGTTATCTATCTTTCTGTTCAAGGGTAATTTGCCAAAGAGTCAGCCAATATTAGCCAAATATAGTTAAGTTAAGGAAATCAAAGTTGTTTTTTTTTTCTTTAAATATGTTACAAGAGTTTCAATAATATAGTATATGCCAAGTGCAAATACTAATACATAAGTTTTTTCTCACCAATGCAGGCCTTTAATAATAACTGTATCATTATGTTAATAAGAGCTAATAATTATTCAGTAATATGATGTTTCTGGAACTGTTAAAAGTGTTTTGCATAGATTAACACATTTCGTCTTTACAATGATTCCATGGATAGGAACCACTGTTTCCAACTTCTAGATTAGGAAACTTGGACACAGAAAACTTAAACAGTTTGACAAAAGTCACAATATGACAAATTGAAATGAGAACTAAGCAGGTATAGCTCCAAAGACAACACTCTGAATCACTGCTTCTGTAAAACTGCCCTTTGGACACTCTGTACTTCAAAGTCTTTTATATTAAGATTTAGTTCCTTTAATGGCAGATGAATTATAAACAAAACTTGAAAATGTCTAATAATTAGCAAAAAAGTTGGCAGAGATTCTGTAAAAGGGGGATATAACAGGATATATATATATATATATATATATATATATATAACAGGATATAACAAACTGAGAAGCTCCCCAACATGGAAACTATGTGGCTAATAAGTAAGAGTCAAGGACTGTAAGTATAAGCAGAATTCTAAAACAACCTGGACACAACAGGGTAACATGACAGCAGATTTAAATGCCAGGTCATGATGGATTCTTTCTTGTTATTATTTTCAACCTATTATTTAACTATTAATAGCAGACAGTGGGGGCTTCCCTGATAGCTCAGTTGGTAAAGAATCCGCCTGCAATGCAGGAGACCCTGGTTCAACTCCTGGGTCAGGAAGATCCACTGGAGAAGGGATAGGCTTCCCACTCCATATTCTTGGGCTTCCCTGGTGGCTCAGCTGATAAAGAATCCACCTGCAATGAGGGAGACCTGAGTTCAATCCCTGGGTTGGGAAAATCCCCTGGAGGAGGGAACGGCTACCCACTTCAGTATTCTGATCTGGAGAATTCCATGGACTCTGTAGTCCATGCAGTCGCAAAGAGCAGACCACAGCTGAGCCAGTTTCACCTTCACCAGGCTTCTCTGGTGACTCAGTGGGTAAAGAGTCTGTCTGCAATGAAGAAGACCCGGGTTCAATCCTGGGTCAGGAAGATCCCCTGGAGAAGGAAATGGCAACCCACTCCAGTATTCTTGCCCGGAGAATTCCATGGGCAGAGGAACCTGGTGGGCTATAGTCCATGGGGTCACAAAGATTCAGACACTGCTGAGTGACTGTCACTTTACTTCATAGCAGACAGTGACAACCTAATTATCACCACGAGGAGCAAAATTACAAGAGAACCAGATGGATAGAAGGCAACTTCCTTCTGACTATGAAACCTGCTTCCTGGTGGCTCAGACCACAAAGAATCTGCCTGCAATGCAGGAGACCCAGGTTCAGTCCTCATGTGGGGAAGATCCCCTGAAGAAGGGAATGGCTGGTTACCCACTCCAATATTCTTGCCTGGAAAATTCCACAGACAGAGGAGCCTGGAGGGGGTTACAGTCCATGGTGTCTCAAAGAATTGGACACAACTGAGCAATTAACACTTTCACTTTGTATTTCCCAGGTGATGCAGTGGTAAAGAATCTGCCTGCCAATGCAGTAGATGCAAGAGAATGATAAGTGATACTAGTATTCTTGCTGGAAAAAACCCTTGGACATAAGAGCCTGATGGGCTACATTCCATGGGGTCGCAAAGTGTCTGATACGATTGAGCTTATGCGCACTCACACACACAAAACCTGTAATCTGCTATGGAGATAAAATGTGTGCTTAAAAACATGGTTCTAAAAATGCATGCTACATAGCACCAACAAGAAACAAAATGAACAGCACCATTCATAAAGGGAGCCTTCATGGAAGAGAAAAAATAATAATAATAATGTTTTTGAAATGAGTCTACTAAGCGCCTCTTAGGTACCAGGCACTGCCTGTTCCCTGGGGTTACAGTAAGGTCAAAATAAGACCCCTAGCTAAATTCCAGTCGGGGAGGGAGATAGACAGATAGATAACAAGATATGGCACAGCCTAATAAAAGGATAAAGAATGACAAGCTGAGCTATTTTAGTAGGGAGGCAGGGAAGATCTCTCTCAAGTTGTGATATTTAAAATGGGACTTAGATAAAAATGAGAACAAGCCAGTTAAAATTCTTTAGTTAATGATTTCTAGGCAAAAGGAGGAGAAGGCAATGGTACCCCACTCCAGTACTTTTGCCTAGAAAATCCCATGGACGGAGGAGCCTGGTAGGCTGCAGTCCATGGGGTCGCTAGAGTCGGACACGCTTGAGCGACTTCACTTTCACTTTTCACTTTCATGCATTGGAGAAGGAAATGGCAACCCCTCCAGTGTTCTTGCCTGGAGAATCCCAGGGATGGGGGAGCCTGGTGGGCTACCGTCTATGGGGTCGCACAGAGTCGGACACGACTGAAGTGACTTAGCAGCAGCAGCAGCAGCAGGCAAAAGGAACAGGGAAAGGAAAGTACTATGGGCCAAAAAGGTACAAAATGAAGTCAAAAGGTGACCAGGGTCAGATGATGTGATGTCCCTACATCACGTAGGGATGACTTGTAGGCCATGGAGGGGTCTTTGCATTTTAGTCTAAGGGAGACAGGAAGCTACTGGAGGGCTTGGAGATAGGGGCTTTACCATGCATGACCTTGTCAGAGGCTCACAGTGACTTTCAGTGAAGACTACACAATAAAAGCAGGTGTAAAAAATAAATGAGAGGCTACTATTCAGTCCTGGGAGTGAAGATGGTAGTTCTGACCAGGGTGTAAGCAGTGGAAATTTCAGAGAAGTTGAAATACTCCATATTGAATGTGAAGCCAGCAGAATGTGCTGATCAACTGGGAAGACCAAAATAGGACAAAAAAGAAAAGATACAGCAAAAGTCACAGGTGGTGCAAAAGAACAGCACTCATGCAGTAAAAACTCACAAAGTAAACCAGTTTGAGAGCAGCCATTGCCACAGCCTGACCAAGCGGTGCTTAATCACTGAGACATATTTCATTACAGAACTGTTCTTGCCACATGTTTACCCAGACATAAGATTGTATATGTTTTCATACTGCATACATATACAAGTATGCATATACATATATAATTGTGTATATTTAGTTACCAAATGGGCTTCCCAGGTGGCTAAGTTGTAAAGAATCTGCCTGTCAATAGAGGAGACACAGGTTCAATCCCTGGGTCAGGAAGATACCCTGGAGAAGGAAACGGCAACACACTCCAGTATTCTTGCCTGGAAAATCCCATGGACAGAGGAGCTTGGTGGGCTACAGTTGATAGGGCTGCAAAGAGTCAGACACAACTGAGCGACCAAAAAATAGTTACCAAATACATCATTCCTATTTTCTGAAGACTAGAATTCCCTTTTCAAAAGAAGTAAAAATAGTATTAGTATTCCAAAAACTTTAACCCCAAAAGCATTAATAAAAAAATGAATCTAAAATGTCAGCATCTTTCCTGCTACATTGTCAATTTAGAGTTGTTACTTTACAGTGATTCATTCACTATCAAGCTTCCAATCTTACTTTAAAAACAAGCTACTTGGCTCCCTCAAAGAAGGCAAACACAGACCCACTAAACATGCATCAAGACATTTGTATCCATTCATTTTCCCCCAAATGCTTACTCAGGCCTAATGTACATCAAGTATTATACAAGGTGGTAGGGTAATAGAAATGGATGATCACATGAGTCATGGACTAGTGGTCTCAATGTCTGGAAGGAAAGCAACCTTGAGTACATAATTACAAGTGATGGGCTGGAAGCAGAGTGATTTAAGGAAATATAAGGTTCCACACAGCACCTGCCACTAAAGGAGCTGGGCTCTACCTGATGAATACATTTTAACATGATACAGAGTTTCATTTGTTCAGGAAGCTGATTGTTTATTCTCCAGAGGAAGCCTTCCCAGTGATTTAAAATCTGTACATGGGCATTAAACATTAACGACTTCAATATGTCTCTGGGAGTGAGAAAACAGTAAATAATCTCAAATGGGTTTTTCGGGCTTTTTTTTTTTTTTTTTTTTGGTTATTTTAACCTGTGGCACAGAACTTGCAACATGTCAGTACTCAAAATATTTACTGAAGAGTACATGAATGAATAATTGAGTCTCTGTGTTTAGAGAAAGAAAGGAATGAGGGAATAGAATTTTCAAAGCAGAAAGAAAAATAAAGAAATTGTCAAAAGTAAGAAAACTTCTCAGCTCTGTTTTGATGTTTTCACCTCTCACACACATCTTACATCTACATTCTTCATAAATGTGTTGAACTATGAATTGAAAAACCAGAGATTTTATCTTGTTGCTTTTTAACACAAGATAAGTTCTTAGAGCCTACAATGCACAGCAATATCTTCAGCTTTTTACTTAAATGCTACATTTTTTTAAAGAGACTTCATTTTGCTTTATATCCACTGGTCTTAGAGACTGAAAAAATAGGAAAGATTTTTTTTTAATTAACAGTAAGAGAAAGCTAATTTTCTTATGAAAACCCTCACTTTACCATACCCCAGACACACTTCTAATCTCCATGTTTTCTTAGAGATACAATAGGTTCAAAGAGCCTTTGCAGCGTGCTGCAATGGTTACCATGGATATATTTTTTTAACTTTAGTGAACAGTGTGCTTTCAAAGACATAATCTGTCAAGGCCTTCGGCAAAGCAAATTATGTATTTCTGAGATTTAAAAAGTATTTTTGATGTCTTCTTTTTTCCCATTAAATAGTTTAAAATTTAGAAAATTACAGAGTTTAACAGACACTACCTCTCATTCAGCTAAACAATTTTTTATATTTTGCCAGTTTGTTTCAATTGTTCTGTTTACTGAACAATTAAAATATTGACATAGGAAACTGAAATTTCTGTGGTTTTTTTTCTTCCCTATAGCCTTTATGATTCCAGCCTCCCTCCCCTTCATCATTTTCAAAGGAAAAGATTTGGCATATTTCATTCCACTTCATGTTTTGACTTCTACTACATATACTGTATCCACAAATAAAGTATTTTTAAAATTATATGATTGACCTCTTATTGTATCAACCAGCAATTTTTTTTGTTACCCAATGTTAAATTTTTGAAATATATTCATGTTGATTCATATAGATTACCCTTGTTTGAAATGCCAATTATATCATATGTCAAATTCTTGTATCTTCTTAGATTTCACTTCTTACATAGATCTTACTTCTTACTTAGATCTTACTTCTTGTATTTTACTTAATAACCTATTCTGGTCCACTGATATACTTTCTCCTACACTAAAACCATGTTATTTTAATTGCAATATAATAAATGTTAATATATGGAAGGCTCTATTCCTTTCTCATAATTGTCTTGGTCATTCTTAAAACTTCCTTCTTTGTATCACCTTTGGAATCATTTTTCTAGTTTAGAATTGTTATTGAATTTATAATGTATTAATACTTGAAGTTAACATATTTTTGATATTGTGTCTTATCTACACTATATCTTTTCTTTTATTCAGGACTTTCTTCATGTTCTTCAGTAATGTAACTGTCCCCACACTTTTTTACTAGATTTCTTTCCAGATTATCTAATAATCTTTGCTGTCTCATAAAGTATCTATCTATTACATTTTAAAATGACTATTGTTGATATAGTAGAATAATGGGCAATATATTTTGATTGGTGTGGTCAATAGAATCATGGCCCTCCACCCTAAGGATGTCCACATTTTAATCCCCAGAACCTAAGAATATGTTAGGTTATATGTCAAAAGGGAATTAAGGTTGCATATCAACTTCAGCTTATAGTTAGCTGACCTTGAGAAGGTGAGATAGTGAGATTGTGTTGATTTATCTCAGTAGGTCCTTTGTAGGAGCTTCTTTGGTGGCGTGGCAGTAAAGAATCCACTTGCCAATGCAGGAGACATGGGTTCGATCCCTGGATCAGGAAGACCTCTTAGAGAAGGAAATGGCAACCCATTCCAGTTTTCTTGCCTGGGAAATTTAGTGGACAGAGAAGCCTAGGGGGCTATAGTACATGTACTGTACTCTATGTACTGCAAAGACTCAGACTTCAATTATTGCTACCTTGAGAGGAATGATATTATTTTATAAGTCATATGATGTTGCCTGATTGGCTGATGCTAATTGTAAGGTAAGGAAATCCCTACTTAGTCTTTGTTCTAGCAGTCAAAACAAATGTCTTATTCAGTGTCTCTTGTTTGACATTTACTAGTCACCTCAAACTTAATATGTCTAAATTAGTATTATTTTCTCCCCAAATCTTCTCCTTTCCTAGCTTATCCATCTCAGTTAATGGCACCATCATTTATTCAGGTCCACACTTTTTCCTGCGTTTCTCATATCCATATTACTGGCAAATCCAATGAGCCCTAACTTTAAAACTAAGATATAATTAGCCCTTCTACCTCCCTGGCTCATACTAACTCCGACAAACCACTTCCATCTCTCATCTGGATTTCAATACTTCCCTTGATGCTCTTTTTTGCCCCATGAGTCCATTTTACCAGTAAGCAGAATGACCTTTGAAAAAATGTAAATTATTTGATGTCATTCTTGTGCTCAAATTTCTCCATTGGCTTTCTATCAGATTCAAAATTCAATCTAAATCCTTATTATGACCTTTGATATTCCATGTTATCTGACCTCATCTCCTACTATACTCTACGTCACTTAACCTGCCTCAGACACACTGCTTTCTCTGATGTTTCTTGAGCATGTCAAGCTGTACCAACAATAAAGTTTTTGTACTTGATGTTTCCTTTGCCTGAAACCCTTCTCCCTCAGATTTTCTAATGGATTATTTCCTCTGCTCATTCAGGTGTCAACCCAAATGCTCCCTCTTCAAAATGCAGTCCCTGGCCACATCATCTAAAATATCTAAAGAAATACACACATCTATGCAAAATGCCCTCACTCATAGTTCTTTACTCCTTTGTTTTTCTACATAGGACTTGTTACTATCCATCAACATTATATAATGAAAGCAGTTTGTTTTTTTATTGTTTTCTTAATTACTGTAATGTAGGATCCTTGAGGGCAGAGATTTTTCTGACTTATTTATCATAGCATCCCCAGTGCCTGAAAATGTATCCATCATAATGTGTAAATTATGCTAAAGCAACATTTTTTAAAACATGTTAAATTTAATCAAATACTTTATCTGTATCTAAAATATGATCATGGCTATTATCTATGTGGTGAATTACACACTCAATTTTTTTAAGTTTTCTGTTTTTGCTTAAAAAGAATCTGTAAACATTTTTTAGATCTACCATATCAACTAATTTAAATGCTTACTAATTTTATGTGCCTGAACCATTTAGTTTGTTTGAAATATGTTCTATTGAGATTATTTTTGTAGATCTTTTGCTTTCGATACATAAATCCAGGACAAAAAAGTGAATTGTGTGCAAGTTCTGAACTGTAGTATTTTATATTTTTCTCCTTTCTTTATTTTGCAAAATTTCTCTCCAATCTTAATAATGTATTTTTCTCTTCAATTTTGTCTCATTAATATTACTAGACAAGCTATATTTTGATTAGAATTTTATAGTACATTTATTTCTTTTATTTAAAACTTTTCTGTACTTTAAGTGTTCTTCAGAATGAGCATTTTTCTGAATTGTATTTCAACAAAATATGGCTAGTCTTTATTTTTATATACAAAAATTTAGTACATTAGTAGTTAAGTGTGCAATTATTTTTAATCTTTTTTATTTACCATTCTTTATTTTTATCTTTTCATTTTTTTTTAACATTTGTTGGATTAATTTTTTCTTGGATCTCTTTATCTCACATACATATAACTTTCCCAAACATGTTAAGAAAAAATGTGAGTTTTCAAATTTTTTAGTGTTTACTCTTAAAGGTTTATAAATGTTTACTCTTAAATGTTATAGGGCTTCCCTTGTAGCTCAGTTGGTAAGGAATCTGCCTGCAGTGCAGGAGACCCAGGTTCGATCCCTGGGTTGGGAAGATCCCCTGGAGAAGGAAATGGCAACCCACTCCAGTATCCTTGCCTGGAAAATCTCATGGACAGAGGAGCCTGGTGGACTGCAGTCCATGGGGTCGCAAAGAGTCGGGCATGATTGAGCGACTAACACTAACTAACTAACTAACTTAAATGTTTAGCATTAACAATGACTTCATACAGTTCCAACAAATTCTAAAGTTACTCAGTATATTATTTCTCCTCCTAAATAACAAATAATTAATATGCTTTAGCTACCTTCCAACTCCTCTGCAATCATACTCTAAGACTTACAGATGTATTTTTTATTATCTTTAATAGACTTACCATCATTTACTACTCTTTTTGTCAATGAGTATTTACAC
The DNA here is from genome assembly GCF_029378745.1 of Bos indicus. NCBI lineage: Eukaryota > Metazoa > Chordata > Mammalia > Artiodactyla > Bovidae > Bos > Bos indicus. The sequence continues at coordinate 91,116,040 of NC_091760.1, read as the reverse complement.
CATCACATTTCTTTCCTTGAATTCATTTTTTTTTTGTTTTTGCTGAAGAACATGTTTTAGTAATGTTTTAGCAAGAACTTTTCAATTATAAATGCTCAGCTTTTGTACTTCTGAAAATATCTTATTTCTTCCTTACTCTTGAATGATAATCAAGCTGGCTAGGATAACTTCCTCCTGAATGAATGCAAATAATTCAAAATCCTCTGAAAAAATAATCTTTAAATGGTTTTGAAAATGCCCAAAGTGATTTAAAAAAATAAAGTATCCCTAAAGAACAAAAAATATGAAACAAAGTAGATACATATGGATCAAAACTATATGGAGATTCTTTTTAAATCATTTATTAATCTTGGAAATGAAAATAACAACATTAAATTATGGGAGGTATGCTAATTTGGCCAAAACCATAGACAAAATGAAATAATTGGAATATCTTACTAAGAAATTGACCCAAAGTACTACATAGAATATATTAAAAAATAGATGAAATTGACCCAGAGTACTACAAAGGGATATATAGAAAAAGATGAAAAATCTGAAAGATGAGAGAAGAAGCACCAGGTAAAGATTCAAAGTTTCAATATAACTGTAATGTAAGTATCAGAAGTAGAGGGTGTAGGGAATAACGTGTTGAATTTATGGCTGTCTGTCATGGAGTTGACTTTTTCTTGTGCTTTGCAATCTTAATTTTCAAGCTCACATTTTGGGGGATTTCTTGTAAAGTTTATTGTTGCTGTGGTCATTTTTGCTTTTTGTGTTTATTTGTTTCCCTCTCCAATTTCCAAATGCTTGGTCTGTGGTTTTATAGTTGTCTCCATACAACTCACAGGAATCGACTTCAGAAATAAGCCTTAAAATGAATGCCTGAGCCTTTCTTCCCTGAGGTTTCCACAAACAAAGTTTCTGAATTAAGTGAGCACTTTGGCCAATGACCCAATATGCCTCCATCTCCCTTTCTTTCCTTGCTTTAGAAAGTAGCTCAACTCAGGTACAGTCAGATTTAGTCCTCCTCAGATTAACACCACTGATATGACTGCAGGTCCTATCGGAGCCAGTCTGGTCCTGTGAACACACAGCATTGAACACCAGCTACCTCTGCTTGAGTCCTCATCTGGGGCCTGCTTCCAAGAGCCTGGTCTTAGAAGTCTGTGGGTTAAGTGCCTACATGCTGCATTGTGTTTCTATTTGGTTTGTGAATCACAAAATCATCTTGCTGCTGCTGCTGCTGCTGCTAAGTCGCTTCAGTCATGTTCGACTCTGTGCAACCCCGTAGACGGCAGCCCACCAGGCTCCTCCATCCCTGGGACTCTCCAGGCAAGAACACCGGAGTGGGTTGCCATTTCCTTCTCCAATGCATGAAAGTGAAAAGTGAATGGGAAGTCGCTCAGTCATGCCTGACTCTTAGCGACCCCATGGACTGCAGCCCACCAGGCTCCTCCGTCCATGGGATTTTCCAGGCAAGAGTACTGGAGTGGGGTGCCATACGCTAGATTAACCTATTTTCCTCCAAAATGGGTAAAGAAAATCAAAGAAATGGATTCCTATATTGTCTTACTTCCTATGATTGTGGTGATAGTAAAAGATATTCTCGAAACCAAAATTTACACTACCAACTTTAACACGGATCAATAGTGTCCATTTCTGCTGTACCCGCTGCACATGATGCTGTCCTCAGTAAGCAGACTCATAGATACACTTACTGCTCATGAGAATCCTCTGTTCAGTATGAGTTAGTTGTGATAGTTTTCAAACACACTGTGCCAGTATACATACTAGTTATGATGCTTTTGTTGTTTAAATCAATGTGCACTGATTAAATATAGGTACCAAAACATTTTATTTCTGTGAAAATTTAGTTGAAAGTTTTCAAAAAGCTTGGATAGCAAAAGTTGCTGAATAAAAATGCAATCAAATTATATGTGGGTACGGCAATGCAGAAAATTTAAGGAAACCTAATAAAAACCTAGAAGTTTTCTTTGCCAATGTCTTCAAAATTATGTTCTTCTCTAAAGGACTGAACTGGAAATTACATACTGAACTCTATATATGATTTATAGTCAATAGATCTATCCTCTAAGAAAAAAATTTAACTCTACTTAAAAATACTGTAAATTAATGTGCCAAAAATATTTACCATGGGCCTGTAAAGCATGATTCTCTGCTTTAGCTAACTTTTTTGATTATCCAAAGACATACCAGTCCCAAAAGCTTTTATTATATTTCTAGCAACATCAGAAGGGTATTGGGAAGAAAATAAACTGGTGGAATTTCTTCTTTACAAAGACAGAAATAAGATGAAAATTTTATCTAATCTAGAAATGAAATTTTTTTCTTCTATCATTTCAATGCTCAGTGATGTAAATGGAGAAATGAGAGGCTGTCAGCAATGCTTTTTTTGTGACAGAGTGTGCTTGAGGATTAGTCTTATTTTGAAATTGTGTGATGTGGGACCAGGCAATACAAACTCAGGAAAGAATAAATCACTCCAAGCCCTTGGGAATCAAGACATAAGCACAAATGTCAGAGTGTCGGGGAGGATCTGTGGCTTAGTAAAGACTTAGGGTGAGAATCCAAGGAGCTGTTTCTGTTATACAAGCATGCACTGCGGGTGCTGGCTCAGTACTACAGGTTAGCCTTTGCGGGACTTTTGGACAATGTCCTTATGGTTATTTATTACCTTAAAAACAATCTACATTGAATTTAGTCTTGAGGAGAATATAATCTTTAGGAGATTTCACCAAATTTTTTTTAAAAATTTAGAAAAGAAACTACTTTCTTTTTTTTTTTAGGTAGGACTGAAATCTATACAAGCAAAATAAATTTGATTTTGTTGTAACAAATTGCTGTGCATGAGACTACTAATTTCAGAGATTTGTTTCTTTCATCTGTAAAATAACTAGAATCTACAGATATCAAATATGTGCTAAGTCATTTCAGTTGTGTCCAAATTTGCAACCCCACAGACTATAGCCCACCAGGCTCCTCTGCCCATGGAATTTTCCAGGCTAGAGTGGGTTGCCATGCCTACCTCCAGGGGATCTTCCCAACCCAGAAACTGAACCCCTGTCTGTTTTGTCTCCTGTATTGGCAGCTAGGTTCTTTATCACTGGTGCCACCTGGGAAGCTCAAGATATAGAACAATAATATTTCTAAAATCACTGGACCAGTTCAACCACTTCATTTCTACATGAAAATAAAACCTGTTATGAGAATCATGACATGCTTTCCCTAAGTAGAAAATAATTTAATATTTTTTAACTTGCAAACACAGATGTGGATCAATCCTTCAAAAGAGCCTGTTCTAATGACTATATTACCCAGGTGTATGAAAGCTGAGGGGATGAGGAAGGAGAAGGCAGGACAGACAATCTCTACTTTTGATTCTTTTTGTACCAAGTAAACTACCCAAATTTGTGTAGACTGAAACATTTATTGGGATCATGTGACCAGGGTTGCAGTTTATTACATTTCTGGAGCTGTTTTTATTTAATTTTATGACCTCAACAATCAAAACACAACAATATGCTATACTAGATCACGTATCAACAAGGATGTAGAGAAACTAAGACTCTAATTTGCTGCTAGTGGGAATTACATTGGAACAACTACTAATAAAAATAAAACTGAAGATATAATATGCCCTTTAATCCAGTAATCACATTCCTAGGTACAGATTCTAGAGAAACTTTCCCATGTGCTATTGCAACATTTACATATTCACACACATACACAAAAATGTAATTAACTTAAAAATCTAGCATCAAGAAAATGGGTAAACAAATTCTGATCTGGTCACACTTAGGAGACCCTCTCTTGTAGCTAAAATGATTGTACTAGAAGTTGAAATAGAATATCTACAGCATGAAGCATTTTTAAGAAGACTGAAAACATGCACATACACATATATATAAATATTTTTGCTTACACACATATATATTATATGTATGTTACATACATAGAAATATGTTTATTTTTAAATATCTTCCCAACCCAGGGATCGAACCTGCATCTCCTGTGTACCCTGCATTTCAGGCAGATTCTTTACCCACTGAGCCATTGGGGAAGTCAATTTAAATATATAATATATATTACATAAATATTTATATACTTAAATATTTAAATAATTTATATAATTTATATAAATTTAAATATTTATATACTTAAATATTTCTGTAAGCAGAAATTTACATAGAAATAAGAAAACACCACACTTAGGATAATGATTATTTCAATAGAAGGAGGAAAAAGAAAGGATTCAGGAATGAGTACACACGAGTTTAGACTGTATCTACAGTATAACATTGTTTTAAAAGTGTAAAAGAAATACTAAAATAAAGTTGGCATCTTATATGAGTTAGCAAAAGTTTGTAATAGTTTCTTGTATGTTTACTGTTCTATTTCTTTACTTTTGTCTATACTTGAAATACAACTGATGCTTGAACAATGTGGGGGCTAGGGCACTGCCCTTCCATGCCATTGAAAATCCACATTTAATTCATTGTTAGTCCTGCCTATAAGAGTTTCTCTCTACCTGAGATTCTGCATCCTCAGATTCAGTCAATCAGGCCTCATAGTACTGTAGTATTCATTACTAAAAAAAATCTAGGTATAGGTGGATTCACACAGTTTAAATTCTTGCTGTTCAAGGATCAGCTTTGTTTCACAATTATAAAATACACTCACTGCCTACTTTTCCTGAGTTGAAGATTTGGCAAACATTAATACCTAAAGCTTCACAGAAACAATAAAACACACTAAATGACCAAGAGTCAATGTGTCGAGTACCTTTTTTCCAGAGCCTATATGATTCTACTACAGGAAGTAAGCTACATCCTACAACATTGTCTTTAATGGTCCATTTAATTTTTTACATTTTCATCAGTATCAGGTATACGTCTGATATTGACTGCTTGCTGAATCTTTACATGATTGGAAGATATTCCAGAGTCAGTGTAAAGAAATTAGGGGTCTTTGTGTGGAGACAAAAATAAATGGAAGTTTTTCATTCACAATTTCCCTTGTTGTGAGGTAGGTAGCTCCAAGAATACCAAAAATAAAATTTTCACGTTGGCAGCTAGAAAACGTGAAAGTGGTAAAGCCAATCTGTAGGTCTCTTCCCACTGCTTCTTTCAAAAGAACAGAGCGAAGGCGCTGACCAATTGACTGTTTTTTCAAGGTCTACTGTGAATATCTCAGGTTGTTTGGGTCATTTAGATTAAGACTAGGAGAAAATTAAACTCATTTTAGGGAGACTTTAATCTGCTATAGAGGAACATAAATACTAAATTATATATCCCAGGCACTGGTTGTTTTTCTCCTCATTTTCTCTAATACTATTTCTTTTTTTAATTGGGAAAATTTTAATATCCACATTTCAATTAAAGGTTTATACTCCCTGCACTAATCTAAATTGAGAGAATCTTGACTATGCTACTGACCATTTTACCTAATGTGGAATAGGCTTATTTACATTTCTTCTATCTCTGCCTCAAATGTTAACTAAAATTCACAAAGGGAGAGTTATATGTGTCTCCATAATACTTTATTTCTCATATACATGATTTTAGCTTTTTCAAAGCCCTATATTTACATAATTCCTAAGATTATGTTCACAAGAACAAAATCATTTTTAAAGCCCTGAACATTCTGCTCTAATAGCTCAGGGGGAAGCATGTTTTCCCAAGTATCAGTGTGGAGGAGTTGATGATAAATTACATAAAGGGAATAAAACTGGTTTCAGAGGAGATGAATAACAAGACTTCATCTCCCAGATGTTAACACCTGTCTTCTGCATAAGCTGATGGGCAAGAACTGTGTCTATTTAGATGACATGCTTGACCGACGCTCAGGTCTTTGGGACTCTCCATCCAGTCTTAGTCTTTCTGAGGTTATAATGTCTCCTTGCTAGATCAAAAGAAGCTGAACTCAGCTGTGTGGGGGCAGCTCTCCTGAGCATTTCTCCTTTTTGACATAGAACCTTTGATTCAAGGAGGAAAAAAATGGTACCGTGCACAGGCTTAAGTCAGTTTTTGAACTTTAGCTCTATTTTTCACAAGGCTAAATTTCTCTCAAAGTCTGAGGCACAAAGCAGACTACTCCTTTTCTGTTGGGTTGTGCTTTCAGGCTTATTCCCAATTCCCTGGAGTGCACCACTAATAGTAAAGCAAGATTGAGGATTCCAGATAAGTGCCAGTTTCCCTGTCATTTGGGTCACTGCTATTACTAAATCTATAGAACTAAAACTTCGAACAAGTGTCTAAATTGTTGTTTTTGTTAGTACTTACAAAACGTTAATGCTGCCTTGGTCACAGCAGTCAAAATGTGTGTTACTAAGCAGAGAGATCAAAGAAATCAACTGAACACCTAAGAGCACTCACTGTGTGTTGCATCACTCAATTTCCATGCAAATACTGCAAACTGTTATCATCTGTTTATGCAGAGTCCTGTTAAATAACATGGCCAGGGCACACACTCTGTAATATAAAATGCTGATTAAGCATCCAATGATTTCCAACTATAAAACATTAACTTTTCCATTCTGTTATCCTTTGTGTAGCATTTGGGTATTAATGATTGAGAGAAAAAGCAAAAACATTATGGTCCTTTTTATACATCAATAAAATATGCAATACGCTTACCAATGTGCTAAACTTACAGTGATTTTTAGGACAGCATTCCATTCTCTCTCAAGAAGGCTTACAATCTAGTTCAAATAAGCAAAGTATAGTATTGGTTGCAGACTTACTTTGGAATTGAAAACAACTTTAAAAGTTAGGTTGATTAAAAACTGTGGATATTTGAGCAAAGTGTAAAGCAATCAAAGCACCCAGAATTTGGAGAGCTGAGAGCCTAGGTTCCTGAAAAAAGCCAGCCTCAGAGAAATGAGTTCAATATTCCATATGCAATTTTCCCTCAAGGTATTTGGCAGTTCCCAGCTGTGCATATGCAGTATGAAATGCCAAGATCAGGCAGAAAGCAGCTACTACAGGGCTATAAAAATAAGCAGAGTTTCTGTAATTTCACAGTTCTTAGAAGACAAATATTGTAGTTCAAGGTTCACCAAGGAGGAGGGGAATTGACTACAACCCTGGTTGTCTATTAAGATACCTGAAAGATTCTACCATAGGAATAAAGAGAGTCCTCTCTCTGTAACTGACAGAATAAGAAGCAAGGGATACATTAAAAAGTGTGTCTTACGACCATAACAAAATTAATCAAAAAATAAATGGCAAACAGATAGCTAGATCATCTTAAATGAATAAAATGTAGATATCATCTGGGCCAAAGAAAAATATAAATCGATACTTAGAAAATACTTGGAAAATATAACATATTTCCACTTTAAAATGTGGTGTGTATGTAACCTTAACTACATAAATTTTTAAAAGGAGCAAGGTTGAAAATCAATTATCTAAAGTTCCACCTCAAGGAGCAGAAAAACAGTTTTAAAAGAGCAGAAATCAATGAAACAAAAGCAAGACATATAAAATGAAAAAAATTAACAAATGCAAGAATTAGTTACTAAAGGTGAATAAAAGTAATAAGTTCCTAACAAACTGATGAAGCAGAAAGAGAGAGAACACAAATTACCAAAATCAAGAATGAAAGAGGACACGTTATTAGGTTCTACAAAAATTAAAATGGGATGCCAACAAGCACTTGAAAAGATGCTCAATATCTATAATCACCAGAGAAATGTCAATCAAAACCACAATGAGATATCACCTCAGACCTGTCAGCATGGCTATCATCAAAAAGAACAGAAACAGCAAATGTTGACAAGGATATGGAGAAAAGAGAACCCTCGTACACTGTTGATAGGAATGCAAATTGGTGCAGCCACAATGGAAGACAGTATGGAGGTTTCACTAAAGCCAAAAATATGACCCAGAAATTCCACTTCTAAGCATATACCCAAAAACAAAAATCAAAAGCACCAATTCAAAAAGATATATGTGCCCAGAATTCATAGAATTATCTACAAAATAGCTAAGACATGGAAGCAACCTAGGTGTACATCAACAGATGAACAGATAAAGAAGATGTGGTATATATATACACACAATGGAATACTATTCAGCTATAAATGAAGATCAAAATTTTGCCATTAGTAGCAACATGGATGGACTTAGAGGACATTCTGCTTAGTGAAATAAGTCAGACAATTACTGTACGCTTTCACTTGTATGTGGAATCTTAAAAAAAAAAAATGTGAATGTGTAACAAAAAAGAAGCAGACTCACATAGAGAACAAACCACAGGTTACCTATGGGGAGAAAGAAGGAGGGGGAATCTAGGGATGGGGCAGTAGGAAATACAAACTATTTGCTTTAAGAAAGGCTCAAGGATGTACTGTATAATATAGGGAATATAGTCAATATTTTGTAATAACTGTAAATGGAGAGTAACCTTAAAAATTATATAAATATTAAAATTTCAAATAAAAATAAATATTTTGTGGGTAATATGTAGATATGGCAAGATTCATAAAACTGGAAGTTTATGTTTCTCTTCACTAGGGTAAAGAACATTATGGATTTGCAAGTCAAAGGTTTCTTAAGGAAAATGCCACGCTTCCATGGTGCCTGTGAATGTGATGATTAAAAGGGTAGGAGAGATAAAGAATAAATCACTTTACCTCAAAAAGTATAAAATGGTAATAAAATATATTTTAATAACTGTCAAAAAGAATGATATTGAAATTAATTAATTATTAAATGGACAAAGTTCAAGGAGAAATAGAAAATCTGATTAGGTCTATATCTTATAATAAAATTTAATCTGTATTTTAACAACTTATTACAAAGATAACTACAGGTCATTATAACATTACTAGTAAATTCCGTTGAGTATTTAAGGAAATAAGAACAATTTAATACAAAGCATTCTAGAAATTTAAAAAAGATAAAACACTTCCAATTTATTCCAGGAGGCCATCTTAACCTTAATGATAAAGATGAGAAGAATATAAAGAAAAGAAAATCACAGAACAATGACAAATAATGATGCAAAATTGCTAACTGAATATAACAAATTAAGTTCCAGTTTACACTCTTACTTCCCTCTATAACTATTAACAGCTTACTGAAATATTTTATTAATACCAGCAAAGTAAGTTGGACCCCAAATGTTTCTTTCTTTTTGCATTTATTGAGATGATCATAAGAATTTTCATTTTTAGTCTACTAACATGGTAGATTACATTTATTGACTTGTGAATGTAAAAGTAATGTTATATTTCTGGGATAAAGCACATTCAGTTATGATGTATTATTCCTTTTTATATTGCTGATTCTATTTGTTAAGAAGCTTTGCATCTATGTGTTTGCAGACAATTCTCCATGAGTTTTTCTATACATCTTCTGAGTTCCTCTCTGCAGCTTTCTTCCTTCATGTACTTTACCTTGTGATTTATAGCATCTTTAGCTTCCTTAGATTTCTAGCTCTGCCTCTATTTTGGGACTGTCATCAAGTTCTTCCTGGATTCCCCCATCCTTTTGTAGAAACCTGGAAACTCTCCAGACATTCTGCTGGGGCAAGCATCATGTGGGGATGGGTCAATGTCTTTTACTGACTGATGATCAATGTTTTGAGAGGCATTGTTTTGTATATTTTGTCTTTTTTTCTTGTTTTAGTTGTTTCAGTTGGGAGAATAACTCCAATTCCTACCATCTATATTGTACTGAAGTAGAATTAGACTTTTATTCCATATTTAATCTTATTTTTCAAGTAAATCTCCCAAGCTTCCTCTCTCAGCTAAAGACTCCACCATCCACACAGTTGCTCGTACCAGAAACTTGGTGTTGTCCTTGGTTCTTCCTCTTTGTTTACTTGTATAATCAAAGTCAGTCTTACCAAGTCTTCTCCAAAATATAACAGTAGGGCTTCTCTGGTGGTCCAGGGGTTAAGAATCCCCCTGCCAATGCAGGGGTCATGGCTTTGATCCCTGGTCTGGGAAGATCCCGCATGCTGCGAGGCAACTAAGCATGTGAGGTGCGAGTACTGAGACCACGTGCCCAGCTACTGAAGCTTGCCAGCTTGGAGACCCCACTCTGCAACAGGAGAAGCCACCACGATGAGAAGACTGAGCACTGAAACGAAGAGTAGCCCCCTTCCACCGCAACTAGAAAAAGCCCACACACAGCAGCAAAGACCCAGAGCAGCCATAAGTAAATAAACAAAAATACACCAACAATATATTGACTTTTGCCATTAATACTGCCACTGCCTCTAGGTCAAGTCACATGTAGGTATGTGAATTTGCATAATATGACCTCTGAAAGGCATCAGTTTTCCAGAATCCATAAAGGAACTATGATAGTTTCAGATAAGCTTCTGAAATTAAAGGTAAATGTAGGAGATTCTATATTAATGCTGGTCTATATGACAATGAAAACAAACTTCATAAGAGTAGGAAAAAAAGGAACCTAAATTTTGATAGAAAGGGGAAAGAGGAAAACCAACCATACCTTCTTCTCAATGTATTATTGTAATCCGAACAGAACTATTTGCAAGAATCTAGCTACCAAGAATATTAGTTCAAAAATATTCCCTACCATTCCATCCTCAGTCCCACTCATTGAGAAGAAAACAGCTTGAGAAATAGGGGCAAAAATACTCCTTAACATTTAGGTACAGAGAAATCATTCTGCTACACATAGAATCATCATTTATAGCTGAAAGTTCATAGGCATCTGCAAATTATTTAGTATGCTATTCATTCATTCAATTCAATTCATTCATTCATAGAGTATCTTTTGGCACCTACTATGTTCCAGGATCTTGAGTTCTGGAGTTATGATTATGAATAAGACACAGTCACTGTTCTCAAAGTAGTTTATCTTCTAATAAAGAAAATATATTTATGAACACAGAAACAAGAAACCACCTTTGGAAAGCTTATTTTGTAAGGGATAATACATCTTTTCTTTTATTTCATACACAATCTCAAACTTTAAGATTGAAGGTTCAGAACATGAGCAGGTATTTCCACCAAGATCATGTTCTACTACAAAAGAACTCTAAGAACAGCATTGTAGCCACTTACACAATCAAAATGGTTCAGATATCACTTATTATTTCTTCCTATATCTTGTATTTGGGCCTATGAGTGCTTGTTCTGCTGGAGACAGCAGCTTTTCTCTTTTGGTGGTGTGTTTAGGAACGGGGGCCTCCCAGGTGGCACTACTGGTAAAGAAGCCACCTGCAATGTAGGGCACAAAATGGATTCAGGTTCAATCCCTCGATCAGGAAGATCCCCTGAAGAAGGGCATGGCAACCCACTCCAGTATTCTTGCCTGAAGAGTCCTCATGGACAGAGGAGCCTGGCGGGCTAAAGTCCATAGGGCTGCAAAGAGTTGACACAACTGAAGTAACTGAGCACACATGCATGCATGCATAGGAACGGGCTAATGACCCACTTTGTTCATTTTGTGTGAAAGTATTTAATGTAGACATGTGCTAAAGAAAACTAAATTTTAATATATTCTGGTGTTTATTTTCTGTTTGGTAGTTTTAACTTTCTAATCTGGTAGAATGTCTTCGTGATAATATCCACTAAAAATATCAGAGTACCCACATCAGGCCTTATGCTAAAGATTTAACCTGCAATATCAATTCAGATCAGTTCAGTTCAATCGTTGTCATGTCTGACTGTTTGTGACTCCATGGACTGCAACACGCCAGGATTCCCTGTCCATCACTAACTCCTGGAGCTTACTCAAACTCGTGTCCATTGAGTCAGTGATACCATCCAACCATCTCATCCTCTGTTGTCCCCTTCTCCTCCTTCTCCTGCCTTCAATCTTTCCCAGCATCAGGATTTTTTTTCCAATGATCAGTTCTTTGCATCAAGTGGCCAAAGTATTGGAGCTTCAGCTTCAACCTCAGTCCTTCCAATGAACACCCAGGGTTGATCTCCTTTAGGATGGACTGGTTGGATCTCCTTGCAGTCCAAGGGACTCTCAAGAGTCTTCTCCAACACCACAGTTCAAAAGCATCAATTCTCTGGCACTCAGCTTTCTTTACTGTCCACATCTCATACCCATACATGACTACTGGAAACGCCACAGCTTTCACTAGAGGGACCTTTGTTGGTAAAGTAGTGTCTCTGCTTTTTAATATGCTGTCTAGGTTTGTCATAGCTTTTCTTCCAAGGAGAAAGCATCTTTTTAATTTCAGTATCAACTACGACTGTATTTAATGACTTATTTATTTAAGACACAAATTCTGGAGGTAGGCTGTTTGGTATTGTACAAGCTAAAAAAATATCAAAAAGAGACATTGTTCTTTCTGTCTTTTTATTCCAATTTAGATTTTGGCTTTTACCCACAGGATGTTAAGATAGCCTCTGTACTTCTATTATCAAAATCATTTTTTATTACCCAGCCATAAAAAAGAATGAAATATGCCATTTGCAGCAACAAGAATGGACCTAGAACTATTATACTAAGTGAAGTAAGTCAGAAGAGAAAGGCAAATTCAATATGATATCACTTATATGTGAAATCTAAAATATGACACAAATGAACGTATCTACAAAACAGAAATAGACTCACAAACATAGCGAACAGACTTATTTTTGCCGAGGGGAAGGAAGGTGGGAGAGGGATGGATTGGGAGTTTGGGATAGGAATCATGGAGTAGGGCGAAGGAGATGCCAGGTGAATGAGTGAATTATATAAACTTTCCTGGCAACCTTACCTTACCCAATATCTTTCTCTCGTCTCCCAGCACCCTACTCTCTGCACCCCGCGACCTAGAGCAAAGAAGTTTGTGCGGCGAGTGAGGGCCAGAGAGGAAAGCGCGCCCGCGGAGTGCCTTCCAGACCGCTCTCCTATCATTTCGCTAAACTGGAGTCATATAGCCACTCATACTTGTAAAAGGACCAAGGCAGCCAGGCAGTATCCCTCACTGGATCCTTACACAAACTTGGTGATGTGGATTTTCAGGTGTTATAATATTGTTTTCATTATTTTCTGATCTTACAAAGACCAAAATCAAGAAGAATGCCTTAATTATTAAATTTTTAGTTGTATATGTGGCCGGGAAGCAAAGCATGGAAGCAGGTAAGGCTATCTGATCACAGAAACCATGAAGGATTTCTTCTTTAATTTTTTTTGATTGAAAGATAATTGCCTTACAATGTTGTTTCGGTTTCTACCGTACAACAATGCAAATCAGTCATAATTATATATACATTTCCTCCCTCTTGAGCCTCCCTCCCATAGTACTGGTGAACTTATTTGCAGGGAAGGAATGGAGATGCAGACATAGAAAATGGACGAGTGGACACAGTATAGGAAGGAGAGAATAAGATGAATTGAAAAAGTAGCACTGACATATACACTATTATGTGTAAAAAAGATACTAGTGGGAAGCTGCTATATAACACAGGGAGTCCAGCCTGGAGCTCTGTGATGACCTAGAGGAGCTTCTTCTTGATTCTGCTTTAAGAAACAGACATGAGAGGAGCTCAATGAGGAAGGATGACTAAATGTAAGGTGTGGTTCTGGATGGAGCATGGGACAGGAAGAGGTCATTAGGCAAAAGCTAAGATCTAAACAAAGTGTGAAATTTAACTGACACTAATGTTTCAGTGTTAGCTAGTTAGTTGCAACCAATATACCATATCAGTGTCAGATGTTAACAGTAGAGGAAACTGAGTATGGGTAAATAAGAACTATTAATTTTCCTGTAAATCAAAAGCTGCTCTAAAAATTAAGTTTATTTAAAAGAAAAAAAAATCAGTCTAATACCTAAAATCATCCACTTGAACTCTTAGAAAAAAAATAGCATAATTGAAAGAGGTTATCAATGAGTATAATGAGTATTTATATACTGTTCAAACTTCAAATTTATATATATATATATACATACATATACACACATATATGAATGCACAAATTAGTCTCTGAACACTAAAGATTTAGAAATTCTAGAAATTCATATGAAAGCACGTCATATTGTATAACCAGGAAAAGACATTTAACACAGTAGAAAAGTCATTTAGTTGAACAGTGATTCCAATTAAATAGAAATTAAAGGCTTAAAAGCAATTACAAAGGGTTTTATAGTCTTCACAAAGTCATGTACTTTTTATTTAATTATGTGGATGCTTTAGTTTAACAAAAATAGATAATAAATTAGATTTAAGTATTCAAGGAAAGGCCAAGCCTCACCTGGCCTCTTGTTGTTAACTGTATATCTACCTCATGGCATAGTCTATTTAAAAGTGTATTAAAACATTTATTTTCATTAAATTAATATAAAGTGTTCTACAATTAATGTCTTGACACAGTGTCAATGTTGTAAGTAATACTCAAAATATGACTTTCTATATTAGACAGTGAAACAAAAGATGGGGAGAAAACTCAATTTTTGTACCATATTGAAATGCTTGGGAATACCGCTTGGTACTGTCACTCACCAAGTCTCCATTTTTCTCACGTATTAGACATAATCTCCTCCAGGAGATCTTCCTGACCCAAAGATCAAACCTGCATCTCTTATGCTTCCTGCATTGGCAGGTGGGTTCTTTACCACTAGTGCCGTCTGGAAAGCCCATTAGACAGAGTACCTAAATAATCAGGTTGTAGTGAGAATGAATGACTTAATACTGTAAAATGTCAGGCATATAGTTTTATCTTTGTGACAGGGCTTGACAACTGCACTTCTCTTCACAAGTTATCCAGATGACATTATCTTCACTGTGTTAGTGAAAGGGCCTTACTTCCATTAACACAGAAGAGAAAGCAAAGACTTGCATCGCTTAGCACATACACAGGGCAGAGCCTAGAGCTCAATCCTTTAGGACAGAGTTGGCAGCAGGCATCAGCTCAGAGTCCTGCTGCAGGATTGGCATGTAATTATGACAGCCTTTTCCTTCCAAGAGTTTTAGAGCTGGAAAAGGCTTATGCCTGGCAAAGACTGGAGAAGGACTGTCTCAAATCCAAGGGGAAGCAACTGTGTGGAATTAATAAGGAGAGAGTCCAATTCAGGTGGCTCAGTGGTAAAGAATCTGCCTGCCAATGCAGGAGACACAGGAGATGTGTGTTCAATCCCTTAGTTGGGAAGATCTCCTGGAGTAGGAGGCAACCCACTCCAGTATTCTGGCCCAGAGAATTCCATGGACAGAGAAACCTGGCAGGCTACGGTCCATGGGGTCACAAAGAGTCAGACACGGCTGAGCACACACACATCAATAAGGAGAAAAGCCATCGGAAGTACCAAGTGCCTTGGTGGATTCTTTGCAGATGATTCCAGCTTGGAACATCTGCTCTAAATTTTCTGCTTTGGTCCACATCTTAGTAGGCAATTTAGATTTGCACAAAAGGAAATGGCAATGCACTCCAATGTTCTTGCCTGGGGAATCCCAGGGACGGGGGAGCCTGGTGGGCTGCACAGTCTATGGGGTTGCACAGAGTCGGACACGACTGAAGCGACTTGGCGGCAGCAGCAGCAATCATACTTCTAGCCAATTAGTCTGGCAGACTTATTGCTGTGAGACTATTTACCCATTTCGTGGCCAGACACATGACTCCCAATGCTTTTTCACTGAATAGCTATAATCTTAGGATCTTCAAAATCAGTTTTTTCATTTATTAAAAAAGGTAATAACTTCTACAAGATATGTTTGTCATAATGACAAAATAAAAGAGATAAGTGTAAGGAATGTATCACATCCTTGGGCAATAAGCAAAATAGCTTTATTATTATAATGATCATCAGCAAACTGTAGTAAAATTGGTAAAGCCTGGTGGAGAGGGGACAGACAGCAGAGATTCCTGGGAAGAGAATTTCAGGTATCTGAAATCAAGAAGAGAGCAGCAACAGAAGTGTCATATAGACTTAAGAACACAGAGGGTTGGTACTATCAGAGTGCATGGTTGGAGCTGAGAGAGGAAGCAGCTAGTACAAGTCATGTTTGGAAGGATAAGGTGAAGAGTCACACCATAAACTTCACTACAAGACACACCACTGGGGTCATCATTTCAAATATCAGAGATTCTATGATGGATACAACCAGAGCTAAATGCCTGAGTATGTGATAAAAATTAGACTTTGATTTTTTTTTTTTAACTTTTGCTTGTGCAGTGTGCATCTTTATTCTCTAAAGTTTCGTTTTGATATGATGGAAATAATCCAAAACTAGATGATGGTGATGGTTGCCAACTCTGTAAATATACTAAAAGCCATTGAATTACGTACTTTAAAGGGGTGAAACTTTGATATGTAAATTAAATCTCAACAAAGTTGTAAAGATGTGGAATGGAAAAAAATAACTTCCTGCTAAGTTATTGAGATTTCTGGGAAGCAATATAGAATAATGGAAAATGAGAACTTTATAATCTGAGAGACCAGGACATACATTTTAGACAGCCATTTATAGCTTAGTGACACTACATCTGTGTCACTTGGGAGCTGAGAAACTTGATGGTGGAAAGTTACTTGACCATTCTTGGATTATTATTCTCATTGCTACAGTGAGGGATAATGCTCTTCTGGCAGTGCCACTGCGAGAATTGCAGGAGAAAACAAGTAAATATACCAGCCTATTATATCCATGATAGTCGCTCAGTAAATCACAGCTATCATTTCAATTTTATTATTATTCTTCAAACAACAGCACTCTGATATATTAAAGTTAATGCAAAGCAGCATGATAAACTTTCATGTTTCTGAGTATATAAACATAAACCAGAGCAAGTCAGCTTTGGGTCAGGTCAGAGCTGGCAGTCTGACCCTAGGGCCATCGTCTCCAAGTCCTGCCCACCAATAACAGTGCCTGTTAGTCCTACTCAGACTGGCATATGCACAAACATTAAAAAAAAAATCATTTCTTGAATATTTCAGCCAGAGGAATGTGACACTGGACAAAACCTTGTTATTGTCATTCCCTCTACTGCAAACTTGATATTTCTCACAGAAAATATACCTGACAGACTTGCTTTCCAGGTCAGCAGAGACTTCCGTACTCATACAGACGCTGCTGCCTTGCATTATTCATTTCAGGAAGATGAGGCAAAGAAAAAGAAGCAAAATCCAGAAACTGAAATTTCCCATGAAGAACAGAAGCTAGCCACTAAATTCACAGGGCCTACCTGGTACAGGAAAAAAAAAAGGCCAATTACTGCTGAAATTGAAGAACCTTTTGAAACTAAAAACTGTCAAAAGAGAGCCTGAGATCTTGATTAATTGCTCTATTTCCCTTTACTCTATAGGCCTGGCTTTTTATAATAAACATACAGAAATCACCATAATGCAACAAAAATATTTAAAATTTAATTTAACTGCCTCTCAAAGTGTATGCCAATATTTTAGCATGGCTCTGGTGATATTTTGAAAGGCATTCAAACTACAAGTTATGAGTACCTCTTGCCTACCTGTCATTTTCAAAGAGGTTCTCTACCCTATCCCACACAACCACCTAATAAAGAAGTTATTGTTATCACTGTTTTCACCCACTTTTTGTTAATGAGGAATCAGACTCAAATAGGAAAAGTAACGTATGTAAAGTCACACAGCTAATAAGTCACAGAGACAAGACTCCAAAGCCAATATTCTGATTGGTGCTATTTTCCCAGTATAATCTCCAGAGTTATTGAGATTTCACATAACATGGGCACTGAATCTCAATATATGGGATTATAAAATGTAAATATGAGGGGAAATCTATGTTAAAATAGTGGAATAAGCCTGAATATGTATTCTCAGTTTCCCTAACTAAAAAATCATAGCAAGCAAACAAAGGAATCTTTTTTTTTTTTAATTACCTGGCAGCAATCAAAAAAAGGAACATTGTCATTGCCCCTAAACTTCAAAATTCATAGTCAACTATGGAAAGGATAAGATTTTATATTATTTTATGCAACTAAGGAAAGATAAGATTTTATAAGGGTTTACATGGAGGGAAGAGGAACAACACAACACATGGCAAAATTCCTAAGAACTCTCAGTAAACCTCTCAAATATAAAGAAAGAAATTGTGTGAGTAGTGTCTTTCTTCCAACTCTGGCTGAAGACTGATGGAAACACTAGTTGTGGAAAGTAGATAAATGAGGAAAGTGAACCAAAGGGCTGAAAATGAACCAGAGAAATAAAACCTCTCTGATCATACAAGGACCTGGAACAACTGGCTGAAATCTACATATTCCACCATGGGAATGGAAGTTCCAACTTCCCAACCAAAAGGAGTGAAATGTCATATAATATATTTTATAGACTTTCAGAAAAGTGTAGACCAAGGCAATCTGGGTACCTCTGCATCTGAGTTCCCCTCCTCCCCCTGACAATTCTCTAGGCTGCAGAAAAACTTAGAAAGCATAAGACAGGCCCAGTCTTCAAACTTTTGTTGAAGGAGAAAAGACACAATTCTCAAAGACAGTGAGACGCTACACCAGACTGAATAAAAGCCTTGCACAGAACCATCCAAGCAAAAATAAAATGACAGAATTGACATGGCAGCTAAACAAAGGTACTACAGTAAAAGGAAAAGGAAAATCTTTTGTATGATAAATGTCTAACCTAGAAAAAACGAAGCCCCATAGAAAAGAGAAATCATCGTACTACAGAACAAATTTGGGGGAATATAACTGGTACCAACAGGAGCTAAAAAATGATTTTGTATCATGTTTAGAATAAAAGTTTTAAAGGATATGAGGAGTTACAGATCAACTATGTATGTATGATATTGAGGATCCTATCTATTAAAAATTAACATTGAAAAAGTATTATTCCAAACAAATAAACATGTCTGCAAACCAACTGATATCACAGAAGAGCTTGAGAAAATTTCAGTGAAAGCACGTAAAAACAAAGAGAATAAATTAACAGATGCAAGTTAATAGACACCGAGGACAAACAAGTACAAGCCAACACAGTAATAGATGGCAGCCAATTAAAATACATAATACCAATATAGGCTTCCCTCTTAAAGAGCATTGATAATGAAATTTGAATTTTGAAATATATGAGGCTTGTGGAATACTTGGTATAGGATGTGCAACATCGAGATACATCCTGGTTAAGAATTTTGCGGACAGATGAAGAGTCCTCCATGTATCCGGGGAGAAAAAAAACAAGTCACATACAAGGGTGAGAAATGATAGTTTGGCCTCAGACTTGTCTACTATAACACAGTTAAGTCTACAATGAGTACAAGAAATTATTAACCAATGATATCACACTGAATAGAGCCACTGTACAAATATAAAGGAAACAGGAAAGGCTCTAGAGAAGAGAGTACCCATAAGCCCTCCTTTGAAAAACCACTTGGAAATGAAACATCCAAGAATGAGAAATGCTGGTATACACAGAATATGATTAAATATAGCTATAATAGGAAGCTACTGTGAGGATATAGTTATAGAATGTTACTTTTGTATACCTGGAACATGTAAAAATTATAACATAATAAATAAAATTGGATCTAAGAAGAAAATAGAATTATAAAGATCTACCTTTCATAACAGAGTCAATTGATACAGAATTAAATTGAAGCACAGTTTTGAAAACTTGATTCTAAACTTTTAATGTTCCATAACATTATTTTTTCATATCAGAAGAATCTTTTAAGCCAGGGTCCCCAACTCCCAGGCCACAGACAGGCACCAGTCCTCAGCATGTTAGGAACTGGACTGCACAGCAGGAAGCAAGCAGCAGACAAATGAAGGAAGCTTCATGTATATTTACAGCTGATCTCTCCACATCTCTCACATTACCACCTGACCTTCACCTTCTGTCAGATCTGTGGCGGCACTAGATTCTCATGGGAGTGTGAACCCTATTGTGAACTGCTCATCTGAAAGACCCAGGTTGTGCACTCCCTATGAGAATCATATGCCTGATGATCTGAGGTGGAGCTGAGGCTGTGATGCTAGCACTGGGGAGGGGCTGCAAACACAGATTATTATTAGCAAAGACGTCTGACTGCACAGAGACCATAATAAATTAACTGCTTGCAGACTCATATCAAACAAGCTCAGGACCCCCACTGATTCTGCATTATGATGAGTTGCATAATTACTTCATTATATATCACAATGCAATAATAATAGAAATAAAATGGATGGTAAGTGCAAAGTGCTTGAATCATCCTGGAACCACTCCTCCCTCATCCCTGGTCCATGGAAAAGCTGTCTCCCATGAAACTGGTGCCTGGTGCCAGAAAGGTTAGGGACCACTGTCTTAAGCAAGATCTCTTGTGAAGAAAAGTGCATAAATTTCTGCAAGGACTCCATTTACATAGGGGACTTTCTTCTGTAATGTAGAATAATAAAATTCAGTGTCTTAATTAAAATTACATGGCTGTATTTAATAAAAGTGTTTTTATACTAGTTTTTTCATGATATGTGTGTGTGTGTGTGTGTGTGTGTGTATCAAAAGGTTTCTGAAACAATATAGAACAAATACCAAAAAAGATTGTTTCTGAGTTCTAGGGATTTCTACTTTTTTCTCTTTCCTCATTCTCATAATGATCCTGCATCATGTTTACAAAAAATAAGGTGATTTTTGGTAATTTTAAACAAATAAAACAAGATGGAAGAGCCATGCAACTAAAGAATTTTAAATCCAGTGCTTTTAAAAAGATTTTAGCACTTACACAGCAATGCCTGAGGAACAGGAGGTTATCAAGACAAAAAGTGATCTGAATAAGTTAATTCAGAAGTTGTTTCTTAGAAATAAATACTAACAATTCCTTTGAGATAAATACTAACTGTTCACAAGTTGCTTCTTGGAGGTAAACACAATTTCTTATGGAAGAAATTAGCCAAGATTGATAGAAGTGAAAATGTTCTACAAAAATTTCAGGGAAAGTACAAAATATGTTCAATTAAAAAATTAATAGATTTATCTGGACCAATGATCCTGTACTTAGAATAAGTAAGAAAAAGGAGGAGAAAGGAAAGAGAGATAGAAAGGGGAGAAGGGACAGAAGGAAGAGGAGGAATGGCGGAACAGAGTGAGAAGGGAGAGAAGGAGGAAGAAGAGATGGATAAGATAAGCAAAAATTCTATTACGCCCTTATATGTTTTGCCATGTGCTAATTATAGCAATAGTATGCAACTAACACACATACACACACATGATATATTTAAATACAAAGAAGGGTAAAAAAAGGACACAGAGGTTTACAGAGACTAAGTAGCATATCCAAGTGTGTGAGGCTAGTAAATATTACAACCATACCATCTTCCCAGAAAGTACTAGGATACTTCTAAAATTGCTTCTAAACTGATATGAGACTTTAAAGACTAACCGTATCCACCTACCCCATAATCCCTCCTCATGGATAGTTCAAACTAACAATTCGAAGAACTTAAAAAAGAAAGTAGGGGACTTCTCTGGTGGTCCAGTGGTTATGAATCTGCCCGCCAAGGCTGGGAACACAGGGTCAATCCTTAGTGCAGGAATATCTGACATGCCTCAGAATAACTACTGAAGCCCACACCTCTAGGGCCTGTGAGCCACAACTGTGGAGCCCACAACTACCAAAGCCTGTGTGCCTAGAGCCAGTGTTCCACATCAAGAGGTCACCGCAAAGTGGAGCCAGCACGAGGCAAGAAGAGTAGCCCCCGCTCTGCAATTAGAGAAAGCCTGTGTGCAGCAGCGAAGACTCAGTTCACTGTAAACAAACAATTAATAAAAGAAAAAAAAAAAGAAAGTGGGACCCATTGACTGGGATTTGTATACAAGGAAAAATAAAAAGTAGAGATTGATTCAGATTGTCCATGTTTCATTTTCTCCCCTAGGTCAGACGGAAAGCTACTTTCGTTATCCAGGTGTTCACTCCCCAGCATGAAGGAGCTGACCAACTGACTGACTGTCATGAGCCCAACCCAGCAGCTGTTGGGTCTCCACTTTTGTCTATTTTGCTAGTTCTTACACGGCATAATTGGACTCACATTGGGTCAGGAGACATCATCTATGCAAACAAAAGGTATAACCCTAACCCTTGGCCTGGGCCCAGATGCTTATACTCCCCTGCCTACACCAACCAGATGTGCTTCAGTCTGTTCTGTGTTCTCCGAAGCTGTAGCTTCCTATCAGTGCACTTGATGTACAGATTAGTCTATGTTGTGATAATCTTTTAAAGAAGCTGTATATTTCCTGTGGGTGTTGGTGAGCATTTCTGACCTCTCCCATCTTCATTTTGCCAGACTGATGGCATCTTTCCCATCTGAAAAGTCACATTAGCAATAACAGCAGACTGGAGGGCAGCATATCAACAGTTAAATGTTTCCACCAAGATGTGGCACATCTGAGCAAGTCAACTCAGCAGGCCTCATTTCAAGGATAAAGTATAATTTCCCAGAGCAGAACTAAGGATCAAGAATTAGAAGTAAGTTCTTCTACAATCAAAATCATTAACTGATTTTTGCTTAAGTCCTAAAGAAAGGTGTGGGGGTATACTATTGTTAATTTTGCTATCTTCAGTAAAAAATAAAAAAATATTGAATTTATATAGTTGAGTATTATTAAACTGTACAAAGTTATGTTTTACTGTCAGTATTAAACTAAAGCATGTGCTATCTTGGAACAGAAATGAGTCATTTTTATGCCTTCCTCAAGCAAGTTTGCCATAACTTTACTTAAACTTTTTAGTACTGTTTTGAGTATATTTCTATAAATGTCAGTTACCAAAAATGAGTTTCAATGTAAGTGGTTTTAGCTTGTGTACAGCAATTCTGGCCTCAACACAAAAGAATAAAAAGGGCAGAAAGAACTCTGATATTTCTGGAAATCATGGACTCTTTTCCTGGGGCATTTGTTCTATATTCATAATAAAAGAAATTTTAAAAGGAAAAGAAGATGAAATTGTAATGATAGTATGGTAACTTCTCTCTATATAAATGCTGACATCTTGCTTCCTTGTTTATTGGTCTTTCACAGGTAACATCATCACAAATGAGAATTACTGAAATTTAAACAGCTGAAACAAAACACCTAAGGACCAAGCACACACAGGTGGAAGACAGCCACCTGCTTCATGTGTGACTTTCCCCTGTTGTTGTTCAGTTGTTAAGTCATGTCTTACTCTTTGCAACCCCATGGACTGCATCATGCCAGATTTGCCTGTCCCTCATTATCTCCCGAAGTTTGCTGAAACTCAAGTCCATTGAATTAGTGATGCTATCTAACCATCTCATCCTCTCTCAACCTTTTCTCCTCCTGCCCTCAATCTTTCCCAGAATCAGGAACTTTCCCAATGAGTCAGTTTTTTGCATCAGGTGGCCAAAGGATTCAGCATCCTTCAGTCTCAGCATCAGCCCTGATTTCCTTTAGGATTGACTGGTTTGATCTCCTGGCTGTCCAAGGGACTCTCAAGGGTCTTCTCCATTTTGAAAGCATCAGTTCTTCAGTGCTCAGCCTTCTTTATGGTCCAACTCTCACATCTGTACATGACTACTGGAAAAACCACAGCTTTGACTATATGAACCTTTGTTGGCAAAGTGATGTCTCTGCTTTCTAATGTGCTGCTAGGTTTGTCATAGCTTTTCTTCCAAGGAGCAAGTGTCTTTTCATTTTGTGGCTGCAGTCACCATCCACAGTGATTTTGGAGCCGAGCAAAATAAAATCTGTCACTGTTTCCACATTTCCCCCCATCTATTTGCCGTAAAGTGATTGGACTAGATGCCATGATCTTAGTTTTTTGAATGCTGAATTTTAAGCCAGCTTTTTTTTTTTTTTTTTTGCTTTCTCTTGTAGCACAGCTCTTATCCACACTGTGGAAGGTTGTTGGGATAAGTGATAGTGATATAAAGGAAAACTGTGTCTTTTGAGCCCAACCTTGTTGTAGCTAAGGAACGTGGGCCAAGTGTACAGGAGAAACATCCAACACTGGCCAGGAAAACATCTCTTTCAACATACTTTATCCATGACAGTTGCTATGATGTTCCACTTGACTGGGTCATAGGGTACCCAGATATTTGCTCAGCATTATTCTGGGTGACAGTGAAGACATTTGGGGATGAGATTAACATTTAGATAGTTAGACTGGGTAAAGCAGATTTCCCTCCCTAAAGTAGTGGCTCTCACACAATCAGTTGAAGGTCTAAATGGAACAAAAAAAGCTGACCCTCCCACAAGAAAAGGGGAACGTCTCCTGCCTGCCTAAGTGGGATGTGGGTCTTTTCATGCCTTTATACCTGAGCTGAAATATTGGTTCCTCCTGGGTCTCAAGCCTGCTAACTTTGGAACTAGGACTTGCACCATCAGCTCACCTGGTTCTCAGGCCTCTGGATGTGGACACCAATTGATATCCTGGATCTCCAGGTTGCCAACTGCAAATGCTGAGATTTCTCAAACTCCTTGATCATGTGGTCCAATTCCTTATCATAAATCCCTTTCTATCTACATACATCATATTTGTTCTGTTTCTCTAAAGAACCTTGACTAACAAGGTTGTTTGTCAATTGTTTTCTAATCAGCTAATGTTTCCAGGGTTTCCCAAGTGGCACCAGTGGTAAAGAACCTGACTGCCAATGCAGGAGACATAAGAGCCACGGATTCAATCCCTGGGTCAGGAAGATTCCCTGGAGAAGGAAATGACACCCCATTCCAGTATTCTTGCCTGGAGAATAACATGGACAGAGGAGACTGGTAGGCTACCGTCCATAGGGTGGCAGAGTCAGACATGACTGTAGCGACTTAGCACAAAGATTCCAGTGGCTGGATTATCTAACATAACAACAAAGTAAGACAAGACCCATCCATCATTGTTTAGACCACTGCTTCTCAAACATCCCTGTGCATATACATTCCTGGAGTTGTCAAAATGCAGATTCTGACTCACAGGTCTGAGGTGGGGCCTGAGACTCTGCATTTCCGACAAGATCCCAGGAGATGTCAACACCAGTGCTGCAGATGAATGTACATACTTTGAGCAGCAAAGATGCAGAGACTCCACCTCTGCCTCCAAACAAAGTAATCAGACTTCCACAGGCCTAGCAGTCTCTGCTGCATTACCATCAGTCTTAGGCCTTTTCCTACATCAATGCAAAGCTGTAGTTAAAAGTATAATTTGAGGGTCGTCTATGAGGGAAATGAATCTCCCTCACAATGGTTGGTCTCTGTTTTCACTATCAGTAAGCCACATATTGGCGCCTGTCTGTGCATGAAGAAGAAAAATAGAAATGCACAAAAACAAAAGCATTTCCCCTCGGGCAGAAGCAATCCACTGTTCCAAGTATTATTTTCTGGCTACATAACTGTGGCAGGAGGAACTTCATCCTCCAAGTGGAACTAAGTCCACGCTGCAGCACTCTGCTTCCTTAGAACATTCCCCTATCAATGTATTCTCTTGACAAGTACCTAAGCTTGCTTGCCTATCTTGACATAACAGAAAAACATGCATTTCTGAGCTACTCTTCATGGTATCAAGCGTATTTATTGAGAAGAAAATTATGCCATATATTAAAATAGTGCTTAGCCATGTTTGGAAAGAAAAGGCTTCATCTGTGACAATTTAAACATGCTCTTCAATACCCATAATAGAGATTATAGAAAACAAAACACCAACTCCATTTTCCATTAAGTCTTAGGTTAATAATTTGCAATTACTTGTCGTGACTTGACACAAGCGCTTGTTTAAGCAGTAAATGCTACCACATGTTTACCCAGTGGACACCAAGCTAATGAAACACAATAATATTTCACCACAAATGACAAGAGGCAGGTGCAACTTCTATGAAAAAAAAAAAAAAATGTTCTGTTTTACCCAGACTTCTAAACAGTCAGCCTCATGATTGCAGGTAGCAGCCCAGGTTAGAAGACTTGGCATTTCATCAGATCCATAACCGATGCTGTGGACTGCCCAGGATTTTAAACTGCTTTGTGACAGAAAATATCATGCAGGTATGAAACAAGGGAGTTGAAAGGTACTTTCACTCACTTTACATTATGAATTCCATCCAGCGAAACTATTCACTGCTGCTCTTTCCTTTTAACACCACCCTGAGTTTCTCATTTCCTTGGCTGCATAGGTAGGTGTTTTGACATTTGACACTTGCAAAAGGGACAAAAAGGAAGAATTTTCTATATAGACATTTCTGTTTTCCACTAATGTGAGAAAAAGAATTCTTCTGGAAAATCAGATGCTCTGATTAGAGAATCTTCATGTGTGATTGTAAGACATTTAAATAGGTATACCACTAAATCTAGACTGTGTACAATGTAATATTCTTTGATGATCTAAAGGACTCCTAATGTTCAGGACAGGTGTGTGGAAATATCAGTTAATAGCCTAGTCTAGCTGATTAAGTGCAACAGGACATTTTTACTGAGTGCCAATGCAATAATGGTACCCAGTTGCTAGATTGCTAAGATAAAGTGAGTTATTGGCTCACATAGGTATTATCTAACATCTGGATCTGGTGTTTCTCATACACAGAAAAATCATTAGCCTAATGAGTTAAGGTTGCTTGACACCTTATATACATAGGCTCATGTATTTAGGAAAATTACCTCAAAGATCTGGAGAGCGTCTTCAGGGTGTTTAAGTTTCCAGAGTCTTCAGTAGAACCAGAAAACGCATTTTCATCTAATGTAGTGTAGAAGTTTGGGTGCCATGAAGTGAGTAGTATAAAATAGTTTAACCCCAGAATTAACTCCACCTTCAGTCCTATGGGGCTTCCCTTGTAGCTCATTTGGTAAAGAATCTGCCTATAATGCAGGAGACCTGGGTTTGATATTTGGGTCAGGAAAATCCCCTGAAGAAGAAAATGGCAACCCACTCCAATACTCTTTTAGGACTTTCCTGGTAACTCAGCTGGTAAAGAATCTGCCTGTAATGCAGGAGACCCCAGCTGGATTCCTGGGTTGGGAAGATCCGCTGGAGAAGGGACAGGCTACCCACACCAATATTCCTGGGCTTCCCTGGTGGCTCAGCTGGTAAAGAAGCCACCTGCAATGCGGGAGACCTGGGTTTGATCCCTCAGTTGAAAAGATCCCCTGGAGAAGGGAATGGCTACCCAACCCAGTATTCTGGCCTGGAGAATTCCAGGGACTGTATAGCCCATGGGGTCTCTAAGAGTCAAACACGACTGAGCGACTTCCAGTCATTCAGTCCTACATTCTTATAGGACACTCACAAACACTAACCTACTCTCTCACCTGTCTCTCCCCCCTGCCCCCCAGCATCCCTACTTTAACATGCAGTAAAGCATTTCAGCGGAGAAGGCAATGGCACCCCACTCCAGTACTCTTGCCTGGAAAATCCCATGGGCGGAGGACCCCGGTAGGCTGCAGTCCATGGGGTCACTAAGAGTCGGACACGACTGAGCGACTTCACTTTCATTTTTCACTTTCATGCATTGGAGAAGGAAATGGCAACCCACTCCAATGTTCTTGCCTAAAGAATCCCAGGGACGGGGGAGCCTGGTGGGCTACCGTCTATGGGGTTGCACAGAGTCGGACACGACTGAAGCGACTTAGCAGCAGCAGCAGCAGCAAAGCATTTCAGAAACAATATAATTGATTTCAAAAATCAGCTTTTTGTATCTATTTAATGAAAATAACATTTTACAGCAGTTTTCATTAGTACCAATTTATAAGCTCATAAAAGTGAAGTGAACTAACATTACAGAGTGGCCACTATGTGTCTGCATCAGGTAGACACTTTATATGCATTACATGCATGATCTCACTTAATCTCTACCAAAAATCTGCAGGTCAGTAATTAATTCCACTTTCCAGAAAAGAAAATGGAGCCTCTGAGACTACAAACATGTCCCTGATTATATAACTGGTTATCAATGGAGCAAAAATATGAACCATATCCATAAAATTCTGGTACTTATTTTTGTCCTACATAGCTTCACATACATATGTCCTCACATACATATGATAAATTAACTAAAATAAAGTATAATTTAACTTTACCCTAAACAAGTTGCTTGGTTTACACTGCAGTGAGCATAAATATTACCTATAAGCCTGCCAATTGAGTTTCATAATGTGTGTATCTTTTATAAAAAGCATGTGCACTTAGCAATATATCATGACCATTTTCCATGTCATTAAATATGCTTCTAAAGATGATGCTCATGGCCACATGTTATCTATTTGTTCCCCATTGTTGAATATTCCTGTTATTTTGAAGTAAAATTCTTCAAAAATAAAAATTCTTTAAAAATAAAAAATAAAGAAGGCAACGTGAAGACCCTGATGCTGGGAAAGCTTAAAGGCAAAAGGAGAAGAGGGTGGCAGAGGATGAGATGGTTAGATAGCATTACGGACTCAATGGACATGAATCTGAGCAAACCCCAGCAAATAGTGTAGGACAGAGAAGCCTGGTGTGCTACAGTTCATGAGGTCGCAGAGTCATACAACTCAGTGACTGAACCACAATTGGAAATACAGAAAATCGAATCTTAGGTTTGCTATTTGCAAGCTCTGAAACCTTAAGAAAGTCATTTAACCTTTCTTGTATAATTTTTATCTGTAAAATAAAAGAATGCAAGTAAATAATATTTTGCACATATATTAGATTCTATGATTAAAAGAGTAGTACATAAGTTATTATAAGAATAGTACATAAGTTATTCTAAGACACTCCTGTCAAACTGGAGTACTGTATACCCAAAGACACATGCAGCCAGGGACTTTCTGGTGCCTTAAGGATTGATAAAGTTACCAGCCCTGTTATCTCGACGTCAACCAATCAGAGAACTGTGCATGAGCTGATCACAGACACAGGGACACCTCTTCCTCACCTGGCTTTTAAAAATGCTTCACCAAATGCTTACAGGAATTCGAGGGTTTGGGGCACAACTCACCCATTCTCCTTGCATGGTTCTGCAATAAACCCTTCTTTGTTCCAAACTCTGATGTTTTGGTTAGTTTGGCCTTACTGTGCAATCTGGTACACAAACTTACATTCAGTAACATTTCCATATGTATACCCTTGTGTTTCTCATACATGAGTATCTACTAAGATTAAAATATTCCATTCAGTAATGAAAATGCAAATATGAATGACATATGACTTTTATCCTCAAGAAGTTCAAAATCTATTGGCCAAAACTGAAAAGATCTTAAACACACAATGATAATGCTTCTAAGGGAATATTTTTCTCTTTTTTTTTCTTCTTTGTGTTTTAGAACTAGCCCAACTCATAAACTATTTGTCAGTTTCCCAGGATGATGCAGATACCAAGGCTAATATTTCAGCATTGATGATATGTTATGTTTCTGGAGAGATTTACTGTTTCTTCCCAAAAACAATGCCCATTTGATCTCACAGCAGGCGTGGAAAGTAAGTAAGCAGCAGTCATCCACATTCAAGAGCAAGCCAGAGAAATGATGTAACTTCTTCAAGGTCACACAATTAGAGGATGAAAGTTAGGATTCAAACTATTTCAGATCGTTGGTCTAATGTTTTCATTCTTTCTTTTGATACATACCAATTCTTTAACAATTTTGTTCAATTTAAGATTAGAATCAATAATCAGACCCAGCAGTTAGATTTAAGATTGATACAAAAAATAACCATGTACAGACCACATATTTCCCATAGTCTACCTTTTACTAGACTCAATTTTCCTAATCACTTTGAGCAGTAGAAAGATACAGCAGTACTGAAGAATGATCCGTTGAAGAAGAACATTTATTTACAGAATTAGAAAAGGAAAATCAGTAGGAAAATATTTTCCACACAGTAAAAAGCCTTATTTAGAAGAAGAATTTAACAATTTGGACATAAATAATTGGAGGTGTTTAAAGGTTGTGCTGGAGTTACCATAGTAAGACATGGGAGAGGAAGCTATGAACTGTTAACAGGAATGAACTAAACGGAGAAAGCAGATGACTCAGGCTAAGTGAGTAAAAGATTTTCTTTCAGCAGAACCTGGACTATACAGGACTCCCTCGGTGTTGCCATGCTTAAACACCCCCTCTGCTGTATAAACACATTATTTGAGAATGTGAAAGTGTTAGTCTCTCAGTTGTGTCCAACTCCTTGCAAACCCATGGACTATAGCCCACCATGCTCTTCTGTCCATGGGATTCTCCAGGCAAGAACACTGGAGTGGGCTGCCATTCCCTTCTCCAGGAGATCTTCCTGACTCAGGGACTGAACCCAGGTCTTCTGCATTGTAGGCAGATTCTTTACCATCTGATCCACCAAAAAGCTCAAAATATATAATAATACTTAAACAGTAAACAGAACAGAGCAATGCTTAGCTCCGTCAGTTGCACTATAGGGAAAGATTAAGGAGAAATTTGTGCAAAGGAAAAAGGATGACATCTTACGAATTTAAGGGATTTTTTTCTTTACTGTGCCAGCATGTTTGTTAAACTCCTAGACACCACAAGTCAGCTGGATCTCCTATTGACATTATCAGTTAACATATTAAACTCAGGATTTGGGGCATCCACACTGTCCTTTCTGCCTCTTTTACAGGATTGTCACTGGGAAAAACCTCAGGGCTAGGAGAAGTTTGCACAACTTAATGGGTTTGTCATGGGCTGTAAGCAATTGTAGCAGCAGCTACCTGCAGGCATCACCTCAGATCTGAGGCCTGCAAGCACACACAAAGGGTGAAAAGGGTTATAAAAGAGAGAGCTGACAAGGACACCCTAAGCTGAACATCACTGCCACGCTGTAGAAACACATGCCAACCGCCTTTCCAGGCCACTTTTGTGTTTGTCTAGTGGTCCAGTGTCTCTCTAATGGGAAGCATCACTGAGGTGTTTAAATTATCTACAGAAACTCCTGTGACATTGATTTTACCCTTTCTGTGAGCCAGAGTTCAGCAACAAAAACCTTTGCATGAAAGAGTCAGAAAAAATGCCAGAACTCAAAACGTCTCCTGGTCAATGCCTTATTTCCTTAGCACAGAGGGACAGCTTTGCCTTTGTCTATTACCAGATCTGTCCTTCAATTTGAAGCCATCTGTTCCACGAACTTCTGAGACTTGAGCCAAGGGAACTTTAAACCAAGAAACCATTTCACCAAATGTCAGTCAGTGTCGGGCATCTGGCTGAAATCTAAAAGCTCAGAACATGAAGTTTTAGGAGGCTGAAGCCTTTTCTCGAATTTTACAAAGTGTGGTGTGTACATAAAAATTTATATTTATTTTATGTTTCTGGTTACAAAATGATTTGATGTTCATCATAAATAGTTTAAAATGTAAAGAACCAGAAAAAAAAAGTAAATGATTCCTGATCACACCATACAGATATAACCACTATTATTGCGTTGTTATATTTCCTTGTCTCCTTTTATATCTTGCTTGCTTCATATACTCAGCACCATATTTTTATACTGAAGTGTATATCTGCTCCTCCTTATATATTCTCTGGGTCACTTAATAGTGAAATAAATATTAATCTATCATAAGGCAGTGTTTTATTAATCAATTCTAAACTGACATACCCATAGATTTTTTTCCAGTTTTAAGTAAAATAACTTAGAGAATGTCTTTGTTGGTGTAACATTGTGTGCATCTGATTTCTGCCTTAATTTTTTTCTAGAATCACTGCTATGATAATCATCAATGCGTATGTATAAAATTCTGAATCATTTGCCATGTTGACTTTTAGAAAGTCGGTACTCTCTCAAAGCACTGTATGTAGAGAAGGAGTTCTATCTCATCGTATACTGCCAACAGAATGAATACCCCAGGTATCTGAAAAGTATACAAATGTTATTTTGAATTCCCATTCCTGAAATTAATCATATTTCTGTTTCTCCTTCTCTTAACCTAGTCTCTAAAAGTTGCTTTCTTGCAATGGGAAAAGAACCTAAGTTCTGTGATACTCTGTTCCACCGTGTGCCCTAATCTCTGCCCACTGCCTGGCATTTCAGCACTTCTTAGGAAGGAAGCTTCCTGGTGGCTCAGTGGGAAAAAATCCGCCTGTAATGCAGGAGACAGAGGAGACCAAGTTCAATCCCCTGGAGAAGGGAATGGCTATGCACTCCAGTATTCTTGCCTGGGAAATCCCATGGACAGAGGATCCTGGCAGGCTACAGTTCATGGGGTTGCAAAGAACTGGACATGATTTAGCAACAGACTTTCTTTTCAGGAGGGAAAGGTGCAGGCATGCTAGTACTTGGAGACAATCTAATCACATCGAAACCACATACAACTGAATTTCTCAACATTTATACCTTCTTGTAATTCTCAGTTGTTGCAGGTTTCCTAATTTAAAAAAAATCCTATACATATCTTCTCATGTGTACTACCTTTATTATTTTTATAGTTTTCGTTTATACTTTATTCCACCTTGCAGCCTACCAGTTTTGGTGGTTTTGTTTTGAGAAATCAATCAGTACCTTCTCCAACCACCTTCTCTCCCCACTTTCACCTCCAAATGCAAAGCAAAAAGCAAAGTCAGCTTCTCCTGAGATTGTCCTATTAGCACCCCTCCTGTCCCCTGGAGACCACTACTTCCCAGAGGAATCCTCTCTTCCAGATACCAACTAAAACCCAGGTGTGTGCTCTGCTAGCCATGACTTAATCCCCCAGTGTGAGATGATAATCAGTGTATTTGCTGAATCACTCATGCTGTGACTCCTTTCACTTAAAGGTTTTAAGAGAAATTAAAGAAAAATAGCAGCTTTCAAAGATTCTAAAGAAATAAGGGTTTAAGGATACATAATGGGGGAAACACTTTGGGTCAGAGAGCCTTATTTTGGGCTCCCTTGGAACTTGCTTCCAAGTGCTGTCTTTTGAAAGACTGCTATTTTGCCCTGAAATGTAAATTTGAATCTCAAGTACATCTTCAATTTTCTTAGGCCCTCAGTTCCACAATTACTTCCATTTTTACAAACACAATCTTCTTTCTACGTGAACGGCCAGCATTTAGCTCTGCTTCTTCCAGTTGCTTTCAATTAGGGAGGAAGTTCACCTCCTGCTGAACTGGTCCTGCCCTATCAACTTTGCCATAAACTCAAACTCAAGAGCATTTTAAAACAAGAAGGAACTTTAATGGGACCAGATGAACCTCCAAGACCCAGGATGCTGAGAAATTAGGCAATTTACAAGACAATGCAGGTGATTAATGCCCTCCAGCACTCAAGCCAATGCTTCCTATTACAATTATATTATTTGCTTTGCTATGATTGAAAATGTCCTGTGAGATATATCCTAAAAGCTCAAGTGCGTTTTCTTTCACCTCTGTTAGTATCGCAGCCTCATGTTAACCTTTTCCTTTGTAACCAATTCTTCCTAAAAACTCATACAACTCCTGTGAAAAGGAATAGCTCCTAGGTCAAAATAAAAGTTACAAATACACAGGTGCAACCTCAGATGAGTCAAAAAGCGAGTGTGCCGCTGCCACAATCCTGCTCCTCACAATTACATTTTCTTTTCATCATGTGCTGTGCACCTGCTTTGAAGGGATGGGCTTCCAGGAAAGCAAATGATTCTTCATCTGAATCCACATTTATTCAGCTTAATGCACTTTATGCATATGCTAGTCTTTGAAACATCATGCCTCAAAGAGATGTGAGAATATATATATGTCTACTATTCTAATATATGTTCATTATACATATATATTTTAATAAAGAGCAAAAGTAGGAAAAAGCAGCAAAAATCTAATAGCTCGATGGTGTGGTATAAAGTACAATGGCACAGTTGTTTCTCCCTTTAGCAGAGATAATAGAGTTGTTCAAAACCAAGAATAGCTTTCCTCTTGGGTTAGGATTTTTACTTCATATAATGCGCAGGCTTTCAGTCTTGGCAGGTTTTCTTGTGACTATAAATGAAGTACAGTCATTGTCTTTTATGAAAAATAATTCTTGTACTGTTTGACTAACCAAAGAAATAGCATCTTAAGCACCAGGATCACATATGAAGGAAAGCTAAGCTGCCGAAGAGGAAAGGTCTTGTCACAGCAAGCCAAAGCATGAGATCTATGCAGGTCTGATGCCCAGACCCTCACCTAAATAAGAAAAAGAATGGGACCAGCTTGGTCTTCAGAATGTTGCAAGGCAGAGAGGGTGTTCCAGGTCTAAGAGGGACTGAAACATAAATGACTTCCACTCCTCCAAGACATGGGAGGCTGTCTGGTTCTCACTTTCATGGTGTCTACCCTTTAGGATTAACTCACTTTGAACTAAATGAACATAGTGTGTTTGATTTTACTCGTCCACGTGACCATGAGGAAATGAGAGAAATGCTTACACACAGAAATGGTGAGTTTTTTGTTTGATTTATTGTGACAGGTGATTTTACTTAATTGGATACTATCACTAATCTTAAAATTTTGCTATTGTACTAATCTAAGGCAAAACCTCATTTCTTGCTTAATAAAATGTTACTCTGTTCTTTGTTATATCCATGTTATTCTATTTTTTTGGACTTTCATAAAAATACATACGTTTTGAAAAAAGCCCATCTAATTCTGTAAATAATTATAGAGATATAAGACTTGATAAAATAAAGTGGAAAAATAAATAAAAATCAGAACCAAGTAAGTTAATTTAATATTAACATTAAGGCAAGGAAGTCAGTCATACAAATAATAGGATTTTACATAGTTTAATATTAAAGTTAAGGTGGCAGTTTGGGTTCAAGCTTCTGAATGCCCAATAAAAAGAAAAAGTTCACCAAATTTTAAAACATAACTGCTTATTTGACCCCATAGATTGTTCATAATAATTGAGGACTATATAGTTCGGTTACAAAGTATTATATTACGGGTGCCTTTGCATTTTTTGTTGTTGTTATTGAGTTGCTAAGTCGTGTCCAACTCTTTGTGACCCCATGGATTGCAGCACGCCAGATTGTCTTTCACTATCTCCCTGAGTTTGCTCCAACTCATGTCCATTGAGTCAGTGATGCCATCCAACCATCTTGTTCTCTGTTGACCCCTTCTCCTCCTGCCTTCAATCCTTCCCAGCATCACAGTCTTTTCCAATGAGTATGCTGTTCGCATGGGGTGGCCAAAGTATTGGAGCTTCAGCATTAGTCCTTCCAGTGAATATTCAGGACTGATTTCCTTTAGGATTGATTGGTTTGACCTCCTTGCCGTCCAAGAGACTCTCAAGAATCTTCTGTAGCACCACAGTTCAAAAGCATCAATTCTTCAACATTCAGCCTTCTTTATGGTCCAACTCTCACATCTTTACATGACTACTGGAAAAACCATAGCTTTGACTATATGGACTTTGGTCAACAAAGTGATGTCTTTGCTTTTTAATATGCTATCTAGGTTTGTGATAGCTTTCCTTCCAAGAAACAGGCATCTTCTAATTTCACGGCTGCAGTTACTGTCCACAGTGATTTTGCAGCCCAAGAAGAGAAAATCAGTCACTGTTTCCACCTTTTCCCCTTCTATTTGCCATGAAGTGATTGGACTGGATGCCATGATCTTAATTTTTAGAATGTTGAGTTTTTAAGCCAGCCTTTTCATTTTCCTCTTTCACCCTCATCAAGTCTCTTTAGTTCTTCTTCACTTTCTGTCATTAGAGTGGCATCATCTACGTATCTGAGGTTATTGATATTTCTCCCAGCAATCTTGATTCCAGTTTGTGATTCATCAAGCCTGGCATTTCACATGATGTACTTTGCATATAAGTTAAATAAATAGGGTGACAATATACAGCCTTGAGGTATTCCTTCTCCAATTTTGAACGAGGTAGTTCTTCCATGTAAGGTTCTAACTTGCTTCTTGATCTGCATACAGGTTTCTCAGGAGACAGGTAAGATTATCTGGTATTCCCATCTCTTTAAAAGAGACCTACTAGGACCTTTAACTTTTAGGAATGAATTGATAAAAATAATCAAATGTTCCAAGATTTGGGAAAAAAGTACTTTGTGCATTACAAATCTTAACAAATAAAGTCTTTTCATAACTGTGCCTTCTTAAGCAGAGTATATGGATCATAATTTGATCTTTCTTTCATGACTCAAAGTTACCACACTGAAAATTTGTCACTGTGCTCTGCAGTTGTTCTTTGCAGCTCTCCCATTTAAATATATGTTTGTTTGTTTCTACATTAAACCTCATTAATTATTCTTTGTCAGTCATTTTTTATGGTTTTCATTTTAACCTCATCTCATTTCTACTAAAAGTTAACCTTTATTTAGAGATTATCTGTGCCAGGACACTGTTTTCTGCATTTTATGTGCTTTTACTCCTTTAAAAACCCTATGAAGTTACAATTTCTATTCTACTGAGGAAACTGAGTTACAGAGTTACTGGGTAACTTGCCAAAGATTATTTGGTTAGCACAGTGAGGGTTAACTAAGGTAGAGTGGTTCAAGTCCATACCCCTTAGTACTTTAGACCTCTTTCCATGTTCACCAACTCTCAATACATTCCTACCGCCATTTCTTACCTTGGAGCCCTCTTCTGTTTTTTAATTTAATGTTGTGTGTTTACTGTGAACTTGGAAAAGCAAATGCATACTTTTTAGAATTTTGTGTAAAGGAGGAGTAAATATACTCTGAGCAAGGACCTAAGTGGACTGTTGATGAGTTTAATATATACTTTGACGTTTGTATTGTCAGCTCAGTGCTTCCCTTGGTCTAGACTATAAATGCATAGATATTTGGAAGTCTGATTTTGGTTTGGTGATGATGCTAATGCATTATTCTAAATCAGATCTAGTCTACTTATTAGAGCTTCAGTTCAGTTCAGTCGCTCAGTCATGTCCAACTCTTTGCAACCCCATGAATCGCAGCACGCCAGGCCTCCCTGTCCATCACCAGCTCCCGGAGTTCACTCAGACTAACATCCATCGAGTCAGTGATGCCATCCAGCCATCTCATCCTCTGTCGTCCCCTTCTCCTCTTGCCCCCAATCCCTCCCAGCATCACAGTCTTTTCCAATGAGTCAACTCTTCACATGAGGTGGCCAAAGGACTGGAGTTTCAGCTTCAGCATCATTCCTTCCAAAGAAATCCCAGGGCTGATCTCCTTCAGAATGGACTTCTTGGATCTCCTTGCAGTCCAAGGGACTCTCAAGATTCTTATCCAACACCACAGTTCAAAAGCATCAATTCTTCGGTGCTCAGCCTTCTTCACAGTCCAACTCTCACATCCATACATGACCACAGGAAAAACCATAGCCTTGACTAGACAGACCTTTGTTGGCAAAGTAATGTCTCTGCTTTTGAATATGCTATCTAGGTTGGTCATAACTTTCCTTCCAAGGAATAAGCGTCTTTGAATTTCATGGCTGCAGTCACCATCTGCAGTGATTTTGGAGCCCAAAAATATAAAGTCTGACACTGTTTCCACTGTTTCCCCATCTATTTCCCATGAAGTGATGGGACCAGATGTCATGATCTTCCTTTTCTGAACGTTGAGCTTTAAGCCAACTTTTATTAGAGCTTAGATGTATGTTTTTAACCAAATGCTTTGTTAAAGCACATATACTACTCTTATTGTAATAGATTTGTGATTTAATTGGTGGCTCAGACGGTAAAGCATCTGTCTACAATGTGAGAGACCTGGGTTCGATCCCTGGGTTGGGAAGATTCCCTGGAGAAGGAAATGGCAACCCACTCCAGTACTCTTGCCTTGAAAATCCCATGAACAGAGGAGCTTGATGCAGGCTACTATCCATGGGGTTGCAGAGAGTTGGGCACGACTGAGTGACTTCACTTCTTCACTTCACCCTTTAGGAACTGAAGTTGGGACAATCGTGGTGTGACCTCACTGGATCTTTCATGAAGAGATGATTGTGATGAGTTTCTTTATAGGTTACTATATTTATACCCAGGTCAGTTCATTTAAATGTGTGGGATTCATTTGGGAAATTTAATTAACAAATTTGTAAATCAGTAATCTGATTATCTTTGCCTGACTTAGAATAAGTCTAACTGTGACATAGTACATGCATACCTTGAAGAAGGACTAACTTTTTTTTAACCTTTGTTAAACTGAATTATATTACTCAGATAGTAAATTCTGAACCTCAATGTACTGAACCTGCACAAACTGAACCTTATTTTGTGAAATTACATCTTTTACACCACTGAGGAATGAATACATTAAGAAATATAATTATGTAAATTAGAATTGAGGCAAGTGGGAAGATTAAGCATTTTCAATTTACCAAGACTCATTTAAAGACAGAGAAGAAGGGATCAAGTTTAGTTCTCCATACCACAAAGATCACTAACACTGATAGACCTCAGAATTTTACAATCTGGTTCACCTATATTATTTTGACTCTTCCAAATATCCTTAAGTTATTTGCAGAAGGCATTTTTATTTCAACTTTGAAACTATAAAAACTAAGACCAGAGAGGTTCTGTGCCCTCCAGAAGTAAAGTCCACTGAGGCACAGTGATTTTAACTTAATAAGTTGAAGCTTATTGCTTCTGCAGGCAATTTGAGTTAAAAAAAAAAAATTATCCCATTTACAATTACTTCCCAAGTTGTTGATGCATCTTCATGTGTATGTATCTCCTTTATTTGATCTAAAATTCTTACTGAGCTGGGAATATGTCTTGGTCATCTTCATATCTTCTGCTTCATAACCTGATAACTTGCACATGTTGGGGCTCAGGGCAGCCCACACAAATTATGTCACAATGACATATTGATTATTTTGAATTAGAGTTTCATGGAAAACAGCCATTGCAAGAAGGAAGCTCTAATCTTCCTATGTTCCGATGAAATCAGGAAATAAATCTCCCATATGAAAGGTACCTTCCCTGTACAAGGAGGTAAAGAGACAGCCTCATCACTAGAGACAGGGAATTCAGGACTGAGAAGGCTGTATAAACAAACATTGTTACTTCTTGACTGATTTACTATCCCTTGCCCAAATTCTGTCTAAATTCATCACTAATTAAGTACCCAAGCCCAACTTTCTATATTGTCAATTCATCACAAATTTATTATTTCTGTCTTAAAAATACAAAAGCTGCCTGCTACAGCTATTTCTTAAGTCCTGTTTCCATTAAACCTCCACATGCACAAATTAAATTTTTAATTTTTTTCTCTTGTTCATCTGTTTTGTGTCAACATAATTATTAGACAACACAAAAGAATAAAAAAGATAAGGGGGAAATCCCACCCTTTCTGACACACACATTAACCTATATTTTGGACTATACTTTTAACAGATACTCATATAATTATTTAATAATCACATGTATACTTTTAACATGTACAATTCTCATCTGTTACTATTTGTCAGTGAGAAAATACTGTTTTCTCTACATTAAATCCTTTTTATAGGTAAAGCAAAAAATTATCTGGCTCTCTTTTATACAACTCTCCATTTGAGTTTTTCGAAATGACTTTGGACACTCTTTTATGAGTTTGTCTCAAGTTATTTTGTCCCATGTATGAAAATTGAGGCTCCTGGTAGACATATAAACTTCTGCTTTTAGTCAGAATGGGTAACTTATTCCTTAGCATCTAATAAAGTTTTAATTCTGTTTTGTTATCTTCTATAATCATTTCTTCATCTGTTTGGGGTTGCTATAATAGAATACCATAGTTGGGTAGCTTATATAATGGAAATTTATTTCTCCCAATTCTAGAGGCTAGAAAATCCAGGTTCGGGGTACCAGCAGATTTGCTGTCCAATAAGAGCCCACTTCCTGGTTTGTGGATAGCCGTCTTCTTTAAAAGCCTTCACGTGACATAGAGCAGAGAGAAGAAGTAAGCTCTCTCATGTCTTTTTACAAGGGCACTAATCTCATTTATTCCACTCTCATGACCTAGTTATCTCAGAAGGCCCCACTTCCTAACACCATCACACTGGAATTAAGGTTTCAGCATAAGAATTTGGAGGAGCACAAACATTC
The DNA here is from genome assembly GCF_029378745.1 of Bos indicus. Classification (NCBI taxonomy): domain Eukaryota; kingdom Metazoa; phylum Chordata; class Mammalia; order Artiodactyla; family Bovidae; genus Bos; species Bos indicus. Next base: position 91,076,316 of record NC_091760.1, on the reverse strand, counting down.
AACAGCAAGCTGGCATACTTGAAACTCCTAATCAGTTAAAAAAAAAAAAAAAAAAGCCACATGTTATTCAGGATTTTTAAAAAAATATAGAACTCATTTGAAATTAAAATGTAAATGATTTTATCTAAAATCCTTAAAAAGTATTTCTCTGGTCAAGATGACCTAATAAAGAAAACATAAGGGTGTACATGCTGGCCTCAAACATGATACATGCCAAGATGATTTTCATAAAAAAAGCAGAAACAAATTTTAAATGATCTGTATGATCTTATGGGGCATTCCCTATCCTACCCCCAGAAAATGACTGAAGATGAAAGTGACTCCTGTCCCAGTCAGTCAAAGGGGTCACCACATCACATGATTGCCAGCTTTTTGTGACCTCTGCCATCAAATGTTAACTACCACAAATTCTGGGCTTCTTGCCACTGTAACTGCCTCCAAAACATATTCTCTAATTTCCTTTATAAACATTTTCATGCTAAAAATAATGAAAAACGGAATGGGCATAATAATCCAAAAAGTAGTTTTGACTGTTCATAAACAAAGATTCCAATTTGTGGCCCCCATTTGCAACTAGCACAGCTTGGCCAATCATCACCACTAGCGTAAATTTAATGGTCCCTTCCATGTATCCTTTGCTTCAAAGCTCATTCTCAAAACATAATCATTACAGCCAAATTTTGTGACTCTATATTGAAATGTGAAAAACCATTTTGATATGACTTATAGGGCTGGCAAAAAAAAAAATCAAATGCTACCATGGTGATACAAAAGTAGCAATATGAAAACATAATGCCTTGGGTTATTTTAAGTTTCAGAAGCTCGCTTTAGCTCAACCAAAGCAGAAAACAATTTAAAATAATAATAAAGGAACAGAAAGAAGCTAGACATGAAAGAAAGACTACATACTGTAAAGTTTCGTTTATATGAACTGTTCAAAACAAGCATAGGGATAAAAAGAAAGGGCTGGGGATGGCAGAAGCGGTGAGTACTAATAAGTACAAGTTTTTCAGGGACTGATGAAACATTCTAAAATTACAAAATGGTGATGGTTGTCCAACTCCATGAAGTACACTAAAAACCACTGAATCATACATACACTGTGAAAGGGAAATTTTCATGGTATGTGAATTATATCTTGGTGAGAAAAAAAGATGGTGCTAGTTCAACCCCATACTGGTGAATGGAGTTTTGGATACATGGAACTTTTGTAGAAAAGTATAGTAAAGAATAAGAACTATTATTTCCATTCCATTAGTATGAAACATACAATTTTATTGGCAATGCTCTTGTGCTCCAGCATTCATACAATGATGTACAGTCACTGTTGGGGGTTGAATAGTATCCCCAAGAAATATATGTTCAAGTCCTAATTCCTGATACTTGTGATTATGACCTTATATGGAAACAGGGTCTTTGGTGCATATAGATAAAGTTATGCTGGATTAGAATGGGTTGTAACCCAATGATTGGTATCCTTTAAAAGGAGAGAAATTTGGACACAGAAAGGAAAAGTCAGGGGCATAGATTGGGGGCAGAATTGCATCTACAAGTCAAAAAATGCCAAAGACTGCTGGCAACTGCCAGAAGCTATGACAGAGAAGCATGGTACAGATTCTTGTTCAGTGCATTCAGGAGAAACCAATCCTGCTGACATCTTGATTTGAGATTTTCAGCTGTGAGATCATAAATTTCTATGTTCTAAGCCATCCAGTTTGTGGAAATCAGTTATGGCAGCCTCAGGAAACTACTACGGTAATACTGATATATTTGTTATTATAGACAAAGGGTTACAGGAATTGAGTCAAACTCCTGTAGTCTCAATTACTGTACATATAAATTGAGAATAATAATATCTGTCCATTCACCTGCTGAGAGAAAATGACGTGAAGTGCTTTATAAATACAGAATATTACTCCCTTAAAAATTAAAAAAAAAAGAAACAGAAACCACAAATAACTTTTAGAAAATTACTTTATTTTATACCATTAGGAAAAAATTTTTCCCTTTCTCAAGAACCTTAATGCCTTAGTTTAAGAGTAAGGTCTGTCAAATTCAGCACTATCAACATTTTGGGTCTTATATAATTCTTTGTTGGGGGGCCATCACGTTTATTGTCAGATGTTCAGCACCATCCCTGGTCTCTGTTCATTTGATACCATAGCAAAGTCTCCCTCACCAGTCTTACTCTAACTGTTGTGAAAACAAAAAGTGTCTCCAGGCACTACCAGGTAGCCCCCAAAGGACAGAATCTTCCCCTGATGAGAACCACTGGCTACAGAGTCAGGATGAAGATACCAATAAAAACAAATACGGAATTAAAACTTTTAGAAATAAAACTTTGAGTAATAGAGACAACGGTATTTATAGGAAAAGTGGACCATTTCTTTCTTAAGTCTTTTTAGCACTTAGCACTAATGAACAGCATACTATGTATGTATCAGGCACTGGCCTGTACTTCCTCACTTTGCTATTAATTTGGCTTCAGGAAGGTCAATCAGGTCTTCTCAAGACAGTTTTTCTATATATCACTGCAAAAGTAGAGTATGAGTTTGGACAGATGGATCTGATAGATTATTATTTCCTATTTCTGATAGCAGAAAAACCCTACTATTAAAAGGATTCAATACCAGCTGTATCACTACAGTTGTGTTACCAGTTGTGAGCTTGGGGAAGTCACTTTACATTCTAAGTCTCAGTTTTCTCTGTCAATGAATAAACCATTACATAATGTGTTAAGAATTAAAGATAGTATATGTGAAATACCTGGCACATTAAAGGTATTAATTACCATTACTTTCCACTAACAATTTACCTGCCATTAATATTTCCATTATTATTTTGTTCCCACAACCATTACTGCCGTTAACTGGGACAGAGGATCTTCTATATTTCTTTGCATCCTGAATTCAATCCAGTGTCAGATCAGATCAGATCAGTTGCTCAATCGTGCCCGACTCTTTGCGACCCCATGAATCGCAGCACGCCAGGCCTCCCTGTCCATCACCAACTCCCGAAGTTCACTCAGACTCACGTCCATCGAGTCAGTGATGCCATCCAGCCATCTCATCCTCTGTTGTCCCCTTCTCTTCCTGCCCCCAATCCCTCCCAGCATCAGAGTCATTTCCAATGAGTCAATTCTTCGCATGAGGTGGCCAAAGTATTGGAGTTTCAGCTTTAGCATCAGTCCTTCCAAAGAAATCCCAGGGCTGATCTCCTTCAAAATGGACTGGTTGGATCTCCTTGCAGTCCAAGGGACTCTCAAGGGTCTTCTCCAACACCACAGTTCAAAAGCATCAATTCTTTGGCACTCAGCCTTCTTCACAGTCCAACTCTCACATCCATACATGACCACAGGAAAAACCATAGCCTTGACTAGACGAACCTTTGTTGGCAAAGTAATGTCTCTGCTTTTGAATATGCTATCCAGGTTGGTCATAACTTTCCTTCCAAGGAGTAAGTGGACTGAGGACAAACCCTCTTGATAGTGGTATATGTTTATTTCATTTGAGTCACATAAACAAGGTCATTTTATTCATTCCAAATTAGAAGTTACAAATTCTTCTGAACATAAAGGAACTGTATATGAGGACCTTATTATACTTTGTACTTTCCTGGGCCATAAACTCAATTTTTCTATTTCTGTCTACTACTATAAACATATCCCTATAACTGACACTAATAATTCAGTTTCTCACTTCAATGCAACCCACCTAAAATTCTACTTAGCCGTCTTTCTATGGAAACTATCAGTAGCTGTCTTGTCTTGAAGGAAAATGTCCTCTTTATCATCATTGTGATCTGACATTCTTACACTAGATTAATGTATCATTAAACTTTGTACAACACCTTTAAAACAATTTCAATGTTTTTCTTCCTCCTTAAAAAGCAATATATATTCAGGGTATCTGATTTTTAAAATACAAATAAACAAAGATAATAAAATTTATAACAACATTTTTCTCCGAGGCATCTCACCACTAATATGCTAATAATATGAAAACCATGCATATTGTCAAATCAGGCAGTATTCGGAAATATGTAACATCTAATTTCTGCTTTCATAGGAAAGCACACAATGCTGTGGGAGCACACTCAAGGTTTCTGACCCACCTTTGGTCGATCATGAAGGCTTCCTGGAAGAAGTGAGTCCTGAAACCTGAGAAGGAGTTAACTAATCAAAGGAACAAGGAGGTAGACATAAACAGTCTAGGCAGGGGGAGAGCACGGCATGAGCAAAAGCCTAGTGAGAAAGAGTATGAGGTCTTGAGATCAATGTTCAGAAACGTGTAGTTAGGATGCTGGTGGTGGTTATGGTGGTGCTGGGAATTTGTAAATGATGAAGCTGATGACATGAGCAAGGGAAAGGGTATGCAAGACATTATAAACCATATCAAGCGATCTGATGTTTCTCCTGAGAGCAAAAAGCATCACTGAGACCTTTAAACAGAAGAAAGGTACATGCAGCTTTTTGTTTTATAGAAATCATTTTGGGGGAGAATGGATTAGAGAGAGGTATTTGTGGGGAATGGATTACGCAGAAGCCATACTGAAGCAGGGCAGTTAAAAGCCTGTTAGGCTAATTTGAGAGAGAGATGATGAGAGCTCAACTAAGATAATGACAGTAAAGTTGGAGAAAAGTGGATGGGTTTAGGAGATATTTAAGAGGTAAATTAAGCTTTTAAAAAATGGTAATTGCTTTGATATGAATGCTGAGAGAAAAAGGTGCCCACAGGGCAAAAATAATGCCCACAGAGGTTTCAGATTTAAATATTTGAGTCAAATTACCTCACAGAATCTCCATTTTCAAATCCCTAACAAATTGAAGCAGATTAACAAAAACTCATTCATATTCTCCATCTCTCTTGCTCCCCCTCATTTATGTATATACATTATCATTATAAATTGTGTACATGTATATATAATTATATGTGGAAATATACAAATGCATATACGTAAAATAAATAGCAAACAAACATGGCAAGGGGAACAGCCCAATGCTCTAAAACTCAAAAAGCAGCAGCCAAAGAGAAAACCCAAAATTCCTGGAGTAGAACAAAGAGGCACATGTATATAGACTTCCATCCTATGCCCCAAATCTGATAGATTTTGATCAGAAAAATAATGATAATTCTCACTACTACTCTCAACTCTAAAAGGAGGCCAAACAGTTGAGTAACGTGAAGCACAGAAGAAACGGCTCCTGACTGCTTTATAGAGGTAAAGTTTCCTGAATGGAAGGATGATACAACACCAAGGACTTTCCAAAGAGGAAGAACATACACACCTCAACAAAGTACCACAGAGTCCTAAAGAGTGCGTTCAACAACCTCAGGCGTAATCACAGATCCTCTACAGTTCTGAAGCCCTAAGCCTACCGCCACAGCCTCAGGCATACAGAGAATACAAAATAGAATACTATAGCTTTTTGGTTATGTAGCGATGGGCACATGGTTTATACATAGAGAGGTAGTCAAAAAGATGCCTACACTGTAACACAGCAAAGGAAAGACCTGCAAAGAGCCATGCAGGATGCAAAACGGGGTACAGCACACTTACAAATGCATGAAAGCAAATGAGCAAAAATAGAGAATTAGAAAAAAAAAAAAAATTTTAAGCCTAGAAAATGTAACCCTCGGAACAGAAGAGACTCCCTGAGGGAATATTGAGCCATAGAGTAATCTAATGAGAACATTTATATTACAGCTCTACTCAATGTAAAGATATTAAAATAACAGAAATGACATGCATGAGGAGACTGTAGTCCTTCAGAAATAAAGTTACTTGTTTAGAGGAGAACAAATTTATGAAATTTGTTTCAAATTTATGAAACAGCAAAGAAGAGAAAAGTCAATTAACTAATTAGGAGACATGACAAGGTGTAAACACTGCAAATGCAGGTGTGAAAGAGAGCATTTAAAACAAGAAAAGCTAAATTAAATTAATAAATCTGAAGAACAAAGGTTCTCCAACATGGATACCATTGGTAGCTCTAAATAGAAAATTCCACAAATGAGACAGAAATTTTAAAATGTAACCCAAGAAAGCTTCCCAGAAAGAAAAGAAAGAAAAGGGAAAAGGGAAGAGAAGAGAACAAAAAAATAATAATAATAAATTATGTAGAAGCAGCTCCCTCAGTCTTTTTTCTAGATCCTTATGAAGTAAATTCTATTATTATCCTGTTTACAGATGTCAAAACTAAGGAATAGAGACAGACAAATAATTTGGCCACGATCACACAATTTAAACACAGTGTGACATCAAGCAGCAAAAGAACACACACTCCAGGAAGACTGGAAACTAAAATAAGCGAATATACTTGAGGCAAAAGAAATAACCTTAGTGATTCTTCAAATAGGAATACATTGTTTTCTATAATGAGAGATCTCAAACTAGTCCTGACAGCATGCTACCATCTTCCCTACCCCTCCGTGGCCCTCTGCTTCTCATTATATCAGAAGCATATTTCTCAATATGAAAAGCAGACATTTTTAAATGATGTCCATGATTTTTTTTTAATTAATTTTATGATGTCCATGATTTTATGAAGCATTCTCTAAGCCACCCCCAACACCCATGCAGATGAAACATCACCCTACATTACCCCACAATGAAGCTCAAAGCCCACAGATCAGCTACATATTTAGCACTTCTGAACAGATTTTTAATCTTCATCTTCATACCTGAGAAAACAACCCAAGGATTACAGATAGCTAAACAAAACTTCTTTTATGAAAGAAAAATAGCAGGGGAAAAAAAAAAATCTAGAGGAGCCAGATTTCACAAAGAAGGAAATGTTCAAAACCTACCATTATATCATAAGAGAAATTTGACTCATGAAACAAGAGCTTCCTGATTTCAAAATTACTACAAAACTACAGAAATCAGAGTATAGTAATGATATAGAATAGACAAGACCCACTAATCTTAAGAAAAAAGGCCAGGCAATCCCAACTGAAGAATATTCTATAAAATATCTGATCAATAAAGCTGAGAACCGTTAAAGTCAAAAGAAAGAGAGAGAGAAAAAAAAAAAAAAAGGAAAGTCTGAGAAACGGTCACAGAGCAGAGGAACTAAGGACGCCTGATAATTAAATGTAATGTGATATCAAGGATGAGAAATGCTTCCATTGACAAAGAGCATTAGGAAAAAAGTAGTGAACTCTAGATAAATTATAGAAGGTAGTTATTAGTAATATACAAATGCTAGTTCCTTAGTTCTGACAAATGTACCATGATAAAGCAAGATATTAGCAACAAAGGATCCTGGGTGTGGAATATATAGGAATACTCTGTCTATACTATTTTTTTCAATTTTTTCCTATGACTCTAAAGCTATTAGAAATAAAAACTTTATGGGGAAAAAAGATGAATGTCTGCTATGATCTTCACCTATTGTTGAAAATAATTATTTCTTGGGGGGTAGGAGGTTGGCATCTTATGCTTTTCCATTTTCTTTTCTAAAATATTTTTTACTTTCATTAATGTTCTTCTCTTTACTTTATAAATTATTTATAGTAATCATGTATTTTTCCAAAACCATAACCTAGTTTTTCTTAAAAATAAAATTCAACTGTTAGGATGCCCAGGTTTCTGGCTTGAAATACTAGATGGATGGTGGTTACAGTAACTAGTTATTATTACAATAACACTACAAAACTAACCACTGCAAACTCGATGGCCTACATGGAACATTCATTTTTCTGGGGCTTCATAAATTGGCTCTAATTGGGTGGATTGAGCTTCAGGCAGTAGATTAGGTGTAAGTCAACTCCCTGTGTCTTTCATTCTCCTTGGACCAGTATCTATTAGTTTTTCTCAGAGCAACTGGCAAAAATCACAGGAGTATGAGAAGAAACAATACTTCTCAAAGCCTCAACCCCAAACTCACCACTTTTCACTTCACCAACTTCCCACTGGCTTTCACAAGTCACATGGCCTAACTCAGGATTGATCAGGCAGGAAACATATTCTATCCTCTCTAGTAATTAGTATCACAAAATCAGGTGGAAAAGAACATAGATGCAAAATTATAATGCAGAAAAGGTATGGAAAGTTAAATGCATTGATTCAATCTACCTTTTGTTGTTGTTCGGTTGCCCAGTTGTGTCCGACTCTGTGACCCCCATGGACTGCAGCATGCCAGCCCTCCCTGTCCCTCACTATCTCCCAAAATTTACCCAAATTCATACCCAATGCATCAGTGATGCAATCCAGCCATCTCATAATTTACTGAGAGGACAGCAAAGTCATTCCCTACCTATTTTTTATATAATCATTTCATCTAACATCTAGTCCCTTTGTAAGGCTTGGCAATCACAGGCCAGAGCTTGGGCTGGGGAAGCAACAGGCCCTCCAGTAGTCCCACTTGGACCTTGGACTAGAAGCTCATGACACAGGATGGTTGTTTGGTTTTTGTCCAGTTTTGTCTGACTCTTTTATGACCCTATAGATTAGGATTTTCGAGGCAATTGATTTTGTCCCTTAAATGAAATCAAGAGTAGGAACCTGAGTAGTCAGTGTCCCTAGAAAAATCAGCCTGCTCACAGAGTAGGTGCCCCCAACTCTTCCTCTGAGAGTGGTGATGAGCATTCAGATCCTTCCATGCCATCCCTTACAACAGAGCTTAATGAGCAGTAGAACCAATATCGACACTGCTTCAACATGAAGCATCCCATCAAAAAGCATTTTAAAGTTTTTAAATAACTATGGCTCTCTTCACATAGGCCCTGATCACTTCTTTCCCTTCCTTTTCCAAACGTACCTCTTCCTTTCACTTTATGAAAGTATTAGGCTAGGATTGTCATCTCAAGATAACTAAATTATCTAAATGCTAATTAACCATCACTTCCCAACCATGCCACTGTGGTGAACATCTCTAAGCCTCTATTTCCCATTCTGTAAAAAGGAACAGGTATCGATCCCTGGGCTGGGAAGATTCCCTGGAGAAGGGAATGCCTACCCACTCCAGTATTCTTGCCTAAAGAATTCCACAGACAGAGGAGCCTGGTGGGCTACCATCCATGGAGTCACAGAGTCAGACACAACTGAGTGACGAACACTTTCAATTTCACTTTTACTTCATTCCTTTCTCAAATAGCTATTTTGAGAATGGATAAGTTAATTTATGTACAAACACTTCAGAATATCTAAAGGGCTCTCCAACCGTCTTATGTCCTTATTTAATTAAAAATCAATTTGAGTCAGTGTATATGTTCTGGGAATTATTACAAAAACTTGATGATCTGATCAAAGGGTTAAAGAGTGGTAGTTTTGGTGTTTTTTTTGTTTTTGTTTTTTTCTTCTCTTGTCAAATATAATGAAGTGCAGAATTCGGTCTCATCAGTTTCTTTTGCCTTTCTCTGACAGCTAACACCATTGGCAGATATCCAGCAGGAATAAGTTTTCAGGCTTTGCCCAAAGGAAGACTGTGATGTTATTCCTGGGGTAAATTATTCAGCTTCTGGTACTCTGCTGTGGAAATTAATTTACAGCAGCATATTGCTAATAACTTAAGTTAATGTTTTATTGCTTTACAACTAATCTTATGTTTTTATTTATTAATAGCTGGTTTGTATTTTAAGTAAAGAAATGCCTTTCACTTTCATTATTCATTATTCATTTAGTGTTAGTTAAACTGAAGGTTAGATGCGACAGGAATGAAATTTTCTAAATAATAGGGTGGGTAAAACATTCCATTAATATTACGGCATTAACTTCACAATTGGATGTTTGTTACAGCCTAGTTACGTGTCTCTGCTATGGATTAGTTCTGTATACAAATTGTAGCTTTAATTAAATCAAAGAAGTTGGTAGCTATGCTTTATTTATGGATTTTGTATACCAGAATAATGTAGGTTTCAGTACTAATAAAAAATAAAAACTACTTTCTTTCATCTATAATTTATATTGGTAACTATAATAAGAATTCATTAATATTTTTCAATGCCCACATAAATGATGAATAGCTACTTGATTTTTTTAGAACATTAAAACAAAAAAGTAAATTAAACCATTAGTGGTGAATGTAACACTGGATGATTTGCATAACGTACATCTTGCTAAATAGAACTTGTGCCATTCACATACAAGTGGTGCAGGTTGGGACAGGGCTCTGGTTTGATATTTTTAGGAGGAAAAAGAAAATATCTTCCCTAAGGTTATTAATTCTCAGTTATTGAAGTCTTGAAAATAACAACTTCCATAGCCCAAACACAGCAATTAAAGGAATCAGCAGAGATACAAACCAAGGCAGAACAAAGACCCAAAAGGAGGAGGGTGGGCCAGCGGGACAAGAGAAAGCTCAGGTGAAGACAAGCTTTTCACAATTCTCACCACAATTACAACAGACCACTGCTATGAAGCCACAGAATGCAACCACTAAACAATTACAGAGGTGTGTATATATGTACATCTACATTTCCCTTCCAGTTTTCAGCTTCACAAATGCTTTATCTACAAAAAATGAAAAAGAAAAAAAAAAAAAACACAGAAAATTTAACTGCAATGTAGAGTAGAAAAATTGAGAACAAAGGCTAGACAGCTAGATTAATGGTATAAATATTGGCTGTACCAACCAACTAGCTCTGTGGCCTTGCACAGATTACACCTTCTCTGCTTCAGCTTCTGCAAGTAAATAGTGTTTGGTACTAGTAGTATTCTGCAGGTTGTTAAAAGATAGAATAAACTGTTGATGGAATACACTAAAGTCTTTTTTAAAGGGCCAAAATACAATCCTAAACATTTCAGTTTTAGAATTTGACTTATTTGAGCATCGCTACCTCTAGGTAACTAAAATTCCAAAGCGTTTTGTGGGCACATGGATATATCACTAATCAAGTGTATGTTTTGACAATGTCTGTATGATTTGGATAATATAGGCATGATTTTATAAGTAAAATTTTTCACTTTGAGATATGGGTAATCTGGTTTCTAAATTGCTTACATCCAATGAATAACTGACAAAATTTTAACCTTTGGTTCAGTCAGCACAGTCTCTCTAATATATTAATTCATTCTTCACTCTAGCCTTGTACAACCCAGTATAAGGATCTGTTCTGCACAAGAGCCATAGAGAATAACACAAAAGCACAAAATCTTGCATGTGCAGCAAAATCTCTGGTTTGGCTAAAGTCAACTGCATGGGGTAACCCATCTGAGAGATCATTTAACTGAAAGGCAAATTTGAAATACAAGAATTAATATCTGATCAAAAGAAAAGATTGCTTCTGTTGTTTTTGGTTTAGATTATTCGGATGATCTCAGTCAAACTTTGGTTTGGCAGGTAGAGCTAAAACAATTAAATTCTGAAATATTCTGGAATTCTCCTGACATATGATATACTGATCTGTTACCACAGGCCTTTCCTCAGAAGTCATTGGGATTACTGCCTGGATTTCAAAATTGCAATTTGATTTATAATATCCAATTCATTTAATCCACATTTGTATGTGTACACATTAATTCCCATCTGGATGCACACAACCCACCAGCCTGGAGTTTGATACAGAGAAGTAATTTTGTTTAACAGCTGTTAAATAGGAGAATCCACAGGTAGCTTTCATTCAAATGTTAATTGCTCTCAGTGCTTCACTCATAAACCCACCCTGAAGTCAGATACTTTAAGCTCTATTGAGAGAAGACGTAAAAGTAAGATGAATTACAAACATCCTGACAGAAAAGGAGGGTGGATTCCCTCTTGGGACTCAATGGATCTTGGCCCTGGAACCAATATCAGTATGGAAATCAAACAGTGAGGGATGCTTGAGAGGCAGTAGTTGTTTCCCAGATGGTAAAGAGTTGGCAAAAAAAAAGATTCCTAGGGCCCAATGGTGAGTCAGTCAGAAAGCCTTTGCAAATTCAGGCTGTAAAAAGAGGCTGGAAGAAGTCAATCGGCAAACTGCCAAACTGTAAAACTATACTGAGTGTGTTGTCAGTTCTTTTGGAATACACTAAGTAAAAATTAAGAGTGGATTTGGAACTAAACAAATGAACTTGGAAATTTTACTGGAGCCAACTGTTTTGAATGCTACATAGACAACCACTTTGTACATGGTTTTTCAGATAGGTGCCCAGGAGGGATACTGGGTTATCCTTTACCAGCAACTCTTCAGAGAAATGAGTAGCCAAAGGCGGAAGAAAAATCAACAGCATGATTTGGAGTGAGTCAATTTGCCACTTCGGACCTCAGTTTCTTCCTCTGTAAAATGAAAAGATTAAATGGGTCTCTGAGGTCTCACCAAGGTTCAACTACTGGGTTTCCAGTATTTGACCATCTCTCGGGTCACTAAAAAAATATACAAACAAACACGATTCAAGTATTCTTGTTCATATATGATAAAAAATGCTAAGCTCTAACCAAATAGGCTGTGGCTAGGGACACAACCAACAGAGTTCCATAAAAAAATCTACTTCTGCTTCACTGACTATGCTAAAGCCTTAGGCTCTGTGTATCACAACAAACTGTGGAAAATTATTAAAGAGATGCAAATACCAGACCACCTTACATGCCTCCTGAGAAACCTATATGAGGGTCAAAAAGCAAAAGAACTGGAGATGTAACAACAGACTGGTTCAAAATTGGGAAAGGAGTATGATAAGGCTGTATATTGTCACCTTGTTTGTTTAACTTCTACGCAGAGTACATCATGCAAAATGTCAGGCTGGATGAAGCACAAGCTGAAATCAATATTGCCAGGAGAAATATTAACAACTTCAGATAGGCAGATGATACCACTCTATCGACAGAAAGCAAAGAGGAACTAAAGAGTCTCTTGATGAAGGTAAGAGAGGAGAGTGACAAATCTGGCCTAACACTAAACACTAAAAAAAAAAAAAAAAAAAAAATCATGGCATCTGATCCCATCACATTAAGGCAAATATTAATAGAAGGGGAAAAGGCAGACACAGTGATAGATTTTATTTTGAGGGGCTCCAAAATCACTGCAGATAATGATTACAGCCATGAAATTAAAAGACATTTGCTCCTTGGAAGGAAAACTGTGACAAACAGATTTGTATAGTCAAAGCTATAGTTTTTCTATTAGTCATGTATGGATATGAGAGGTGGACCATAAAGAAGGCTGAGTGCTGAAGAATTGATGCTTTTAAACTGTGGTACTAAAGAAGACTCTTGAGAGTCCTCGGACTACAAGAAGATCAAACCAGCCAATCCTACAGATAATAAACCCTGAATATTCATTGGATGGACTTTTGCTGAAGCTGAAGCTCCATTACTTTGGCCACCTGATGTGAAGAGCCAACTCATTAGAAGAGCCCCTGATGCTGGGAAAGACTGAAGGCAAAAGAAGAGGGTGGCAGAGGATAAGATGGTTAGATAGCATCACTGGCTCAATGGACGTGAGTTTGAGCAAACTCCAAGAGATGGTGGAGGACAGAGGAGCCTGGTGTGCTGAAGTCCATGGGGTCCCAAAAAGTTGGAAATGACTTAGCAACTGAAGAACAACAACGAGGGACAATCATAATTATCTGCAGGTATAACAGGTCTCAGCAAGCAAAGATACACTTCAGGTCACACTGGGTGATCCAAAAGGAAAAAAGAGGAGTTTCTGAGGCTGAGTTGCCTCAGAATTCTTAATCTCTTTTGTCCATTCAAACTCAACTGTTACCAAATCCAAGCTCGCTTTGCTTGTCGCACAACAGGCCAATGAATCCAAGAGACAAGGGGTTGAGGCAAGGAATAAGACTTTAATCAGGGAGCCAGCTGACCAAGAAGATGGCTGGCTAGTGCCTCAAAATAACTGTTTTCTTCAGTCTGGATGCCAGGTTCTTTTATAGATCAGAGACAGGGTAGGCGAGGAAGCAAAGTGAAAAGACCATTAATCTTGCAACATCTAAAATGGCAAGTCTCAGACAGGGGATATGTTAATTTATTCCTTCCTGCCATCTACAGGGAGACAGAGTTCTGAACAAAGGCACTTTAAACAGTGAAGCAGAGGGGCAGGGTCTTTTTAAGCAAGCCATTATGTATGATTATAATAACAAAAGCGATTAAAAGCAAGGCAAAGAAACAGTTCCAACATGGAATCAGAATTGGCTTCCTCCCTGCAACAAACTGTCCAAATTTGTTTGTTTGGTCATTTAATTACTTTTATTAAGTATTACTAAGTATCTACTTGCTATGTGCCAAATACTCTTGAGATACAAAATTACACGTGAAAAACTAATGGCTAATAATTACAGATTTAATTTAGTTTTTATTTTTCACATAAGTGCACAAGATTTAACTCACATTTCCACATTCATGTTTTGTTGTAGGCACTTCTAGAGCACAGATGTTGCATATAAACAATTATTTTGTAAAAGTCACTCTATGAATGCCCTTGTTGATGGAGGTGACACTAATGATAAAGAAGAATTTCATCCTAAGAATTCTCCTACCTTGTGGTACTTAAATATGCATGCAGTTGGCCACAAGCGGAGATTTGAGGAATTTGGTTACACTTAAAGAATGTTGTCTGGAAGGGGTGTGTGTGTGTGTGTGTGTGTGTGTGTGTGTGTGTATGACAAGTGTATCCTTCATCAAGTGCAGAAGATAAATTTCTACTTATAGCAACTGATTTTGATATACTGTGTTTATAAAAATCTCATTTCAAACATTCCTAGATTATTGTCATGAAACTTCCAGGCTCTATTTTTAAAATAATTGCATGCATATGAAAATAGCAGATACACACACACACTGAAAAATGTGGGTTTGCTTCCATCAAAAATATAGGCTTCAGAAGATAGATCAGTTCAGTTCAGTTACTCAGTCATGTCCGAATCTTTGCAAAGCCATGGACTACAACACACCAGGTTTCCCTGTCCATCACCAATTCCTGGAGCTTGTTCAAACTAATGTTCATTGAGCCGGTGATAACATCCAACCATCTCATCCTCTGACATTCCCCAGTCCTCCTGCCTTCAATCTTTCTCAATATCAGGGTCTTTTCCAATTGGTCAGTTCTTCACATCTGGTGGCCAATATATTGGATTTTTAGCTTCAGCATCAGTCCTTCCAATGAATATTCATGATGGATTTCCTTTAAGATTGACTGGTGTGACCTCCTTGCAGTCCAGGGGATTCTCAAGAGTCTTCTCCAACACCACAATTCAAAAGCACCAATTCTTAGATGCTCAGCTTTCTTTGACACTCAGCTTATAGTCCAAATCTCACATTCATACATGACTACTGGAAAAACCATAGCTTTGACTAGACAGACCTATGAAGGTAAAGTAATGTCTCTGCTTCTCAATACACTGTCTAAGTTGGTCATAGTTTTTTCACCAAGGAGCAACCATGTTTTGATTCCATGGCTGCAGTCACCATCTGCAGTGATTTTGGAGCCCAAGCAAATAAAGTCTGTCACTGTTTCTATTGTTTCCCCATCTATTTGCCATGACGTGATGGGACCAGATGCCATGATCTTAGTTTTCTGAATGTTGAGCTTTAAGTCAACTTTTTCACTCTCCTCTTTCACTTTCATCAAGAGGCTTTTTAGTTCCTCTTCACTTTCTGCCATAAGGGTGGTGTCATCTGCATATCTGAGGTTATTGATATTTCTCCCCGAAATCTTGATTCCAGCTTGTGCTTCCTCCAGGGCAGCATTTCACATGTGTACTCTCCATATAAGTTAAATAAGCTGAGTGACAATATACAGCCTGATGTACTCCTTTCCCAATTTGGAACCAGTCTGTTGTTCCACCTCCAGTTCTAACTGTTGCTTCTTGACCTGCATACAGATTTCTCAGGAGGCAGGTCAGGTGGTCTGGTATTCCTATTTCTTGAAAAATTTTCCACAGTTTGTTGTGATCCACACAGTCAAAGGCTTTGGCATAGCCAATAAAGCAGAAGCAGATGTTTTTCTAGAAATCTCGTGCTTTTTTAATGATCCAATGGATGTTCGCAATTTGATCTCTGGTTGCTCTGCCTTTTCTAAATCCAGCTTGAACATCTGGAAGCTCTCAGTTCACATACTATTGAAGCCTGGCTTGGAGAATTTTAAAAATTACTTTGTTAGCATGAAGATGAGTGCAATTGTGCAATAGTTTGAACATTCTTTGGCATTGCCCTTCTTTAGGATTGGAACGAAAACTGACCTTTTCCAGTCCTGTGGCCACTGCTGAGTTTTCCAAATTTGCTGGCATATTGAGTGTAGCATTTGCACAGCATCATCTTTTACGATTTGAAATAGCTCATCTGGAATTCCATCATCTCTACTAGTTTTGTTTGTAGTGATGCTTCCTAAGGCCCACTTGACTTCACATTCCAGAAGGTCTGGCTCTAGGTGAGTGACCATATCATCATGGTTATCTGGGTCATGAAAATCTTTTTTGTATAGTTTTTCCGTGTATTCTTGCCACCTCTTCTTAATATCTTCTGCTTCTGTTAGGTCCATACCATTTCTGTCCTTTATTGTGCCCATCTTTGCACGAAATGTTCTCTTCATATCTCTAATTTTCTTGAAAAGATCTCTAGTCTTTCCCATTCTATTGTTTTCCTCTATTTCTTTGCATTGATCACTGAGGAAGGCTTTATCCCTCCTCACTATTCTTTGGATCTCTGCATTCAGATGGTATATCTTTCTTTTTCTCCTTTACCTTTCACTTCTCTTCTTTTCTCAGCTATTTGTAAGGCCTCCTCAGACAACCATTTTGCCCTTTTGCATTTCTTTTTCTTGGAGATGGTCTTGATCCCTGCATCCTGTACAATGTCACAAATCTCCATTCATAGTTCTTCAGGCACTCTGTCTATCAGATCTGATCCCTTGAATCTATTTGTCACTTCTACTGCATAATCGTAAGGGATTTGATTTAGGTCATACCTAAATTTAGGTCTAGTGCTTTTCCCTACTTTCTTCAATTTCAGTCTGAATTTGGCAATAAGGAGTTCATAATCTGTGCCACAACCAGCTCCTGGTCTTGTTTTTGCTGACTGTATAAAGATAGATATCAGAAGACAGGTAGATAGGTAGATATAATATCCATCTCATTGGTTTCTAATTCTTCTAACATTTTTTCTTTCTCAATATGCTTCTCCTCCATTCAATTGCTCTTATTTACTCCTCCTCTTGCTGCGTCGCTTCAGTCATGTCCGACTCTGTGCGACCCCATAGACGGCAGCCCACCAGGTTCCTCCGTCCCTAGGATTTTCCAGGAAAGAACACTGGAGTGGGTTGCCATTTCCTTCTCCAATGCATGAAAGTGAAGTCGCTCAGTTGTGTCCGACTGTTCTCGACCCCATGGACTGCAGCCTACCTGACTCCTCCGTCCATGGGATTTTCCAGGCAAGAGTATTGGATTTGGGTGCCATTGCCGTCTCTGAATTTCAGTCATTAGGCTATTCCAAACATTTTTCTTACTGTCTGCAAGTTCATCCTCTGGCATCTCTTGGAGTTACACTGCCAGGATAAGATAAGGTACCCAAATTTGTAGAAAAGGTCAATCTTAGAAGCCCTTTCACAAATGACTGTAAGAAGCGAAGGTGCTAACACATATTGCACTGCTTTTCTCCTGTCTCTTCCATATAACTTTCAGGTCAATTCAGTTCAGTCACTCAGTCATGTCCAACTCTTTGCAATCCCATGGTATGCAGCACACCAGGCTTCCCTGTCCATCACCAACTCCTGGGGCTTGCTCAAACTCATGTCCATCAAGTTGGTTATGTCATCTAACCACCTTATCCTCTGTCATCCCCTTCTTCTCCTGTCTTCAATCTTTCCCAACATCAGGGGCTTTTCAAATGAGTCAGTTCTTTGCATCAGGTGGCCAAAGTATTGGCGTTTCAGCTTCAGCATCAGTCCTTCCAATGAATATTCAGGACCGATTTCCTTTAGGATTGATGGATTTGATCTCCTTGCTGTCCAAGGGACTCTCAAGAGTCTTCCTCAACACCACAGTTCAAAAGCATCGATTCTTCGGCACTCAGCTTTCTTTATAGTCTCGGCACTCAGCTTTCTTTATAGTCCAACTCTCACATCCATACGTGACTACTGGAAAAACCATAGCCTTGACTAGATGGACATTTGTTGGCAAAGTAATTTCACTGCTTTTTAATATACTGTCTAGGTTGGTCACAGCTTTTCTTTCAAGGAGCAAGTGTCTTAATTTCATGGCTGCAGTCACCATCTGCAGTGATTTTGGAGTTCAAAAAGGTAAAGTCTCTCATTGTTTCCATTGTTTCCCCCTATAACTTTATATTGCTACAAAGTACTCCTCACAAACACTGGAGAGAATCCCCAGGAGATATTTCACACATACTCACAAGCCAGTTCAAACTCACGTGATGTCTCTTGTTGCTCCACTGGCTACTACACAGTTCTTTCTTGTAACTACCATGCTCTTTCCGCCAATGTGAATCCCCTCATCCGCACAGCTACTAGTTCTAGTGTCTTCTGCCACTATCAGTGGTGATCTAGGGCCCAGGGGATGCCAAAGCAACATTTTTCTCTATTACAGCATTTCTCAAAATAGCCAGTTCACAATCTCTTTGTTACCAAGAGTAAGGAGGTCCTTACCAGAATGTAAATGAACATTCGTCTACCTTCATCAAGAATGTCTTGCTATCAAAAAAAAAAAAATGTCAGCTGAAGTAAAAAGTGTGCTCACTGACTTGGTAGATTTACATTCTGTTTCAAGCTCCTCATCTCATCATGGACCAATTCAGAGCCTGGCTCCAGTCCCCAGACTACCCTTTGCATCTCTCTGTTCTGTTGTATAGTCTGGAAGAACAATGCCTCACCGCACTGTGATCTTCAACACTTTACAGAGTACCAGGGTAGTAAAGCTGATGCCCCAGGGCTTGGAGAGTTTTCAGGCAAAAAGCTCTTTTACATTTATTCAAGTGGGAGTCACACTTAAGTCCAGTGAGAGGCAGCATTGACATGGTGCTGAAACCCATGCCCTCCTCACAATCAGCCCACTCCTTCAGTCACTAAGGTCTTTTCCTTAACAACCCCTTATGTCAGATTCTTTCCTTCCTTATGATGAAGTCCCTTCCAAGAGGCGTCTGCCAAACCTGTCCCACTAGATCACCACATGTATCTTATTCCACTGAATACACAAGCCTGTCAGCAGACCAGGACTCAAGGTTGATTCATTCTCAAAATCATTATTCATTTACCAATTATTGAACAGGATGTGCTAAGTAGCACATGGGAGCACAGAGGTGGATAGGGCATGATCTTCCCCAGGAGAAATCTGGAGAATAATTTCAAAAAGTTATGCATACAAATGCATAAAATATTACATGAATTTCAATATGTATAATGAAACAAATACAAAATGTTTACAAGAGACAGATGTGATGTGACAAAAATAGAAAAATATTTGTGTAAAAAGCTACATTTAAGCTAAGTTTTGGGCTTCCTTCATAGCTAAGTCAGTAAAGAATCTGCCTGTAATGCAGGAGGCCTGGGTTTGATCCCTGGGGTGGGAAGATCCTCTGGAGAAGGAAATGGCAACCCACTCCAGTATTCTCACCTGGAGAATCCCATGAACAGAGGAGTCTGGCAGGCTACAGTCCACGGGGTTGCAAGAGTCAGACACGACTTAGCGACTAAACCACCACCACCACCAAGCTAAGTTTTAAAGCACACTTATGATTTATTATTAGGAAAAAGAGTCAATGCAGAATTAGCCGTGATGCGATTGTGAACCTAAAATTGGATGTTTTCATTTGTGTGTACTGGACTCACTTCATGCCATGGGAAAGGAATTCAGTGATACTGCTCACATTCCAATCTTTACTGACTACATAAAATAATAATAGCAAATGGTTGGAATGTAGTGCTGTATCCACTACAATTTTTATTATAATCTTAGCTTATATAATATAAACATTAAAGAAAGAAATAATATGATTTATTTCTCATGTTTTGTCAGACCAATGCTTTGAGGCTGTGAATAAAAGGACAATGATGGATCTAAATGGTTTGAAAGTTAATTTCATAGCAGCTATATTTGTGCAAGATTGTGATTATTATTCTGGGAGGCCCTAGAGTTATTTGAAAGCATTTCTCCTTAAATCAGGGAAAACTTTTATACTATCACTAATTTCCTTGCATTTTTACCTACTAAACTTTAATTGCTTCCTATGCTCACAGTTAGATTGATTTGGATCTCATTAATGCACAGTCTAAAAGCTTTAGTTTATAAAAATGAATAATTTGATGAAGAATGGCAATTAGCAGTTGTTTCTCTAAGAGCAATTTGTCAATTTAATGCAGACCACTAGGTGTATTTGACTGCATCTTGAGACTGCTGTTTCCTAATGTGTTTCACATGAACTAAATGTCTCATTGATCCCTGAAAAATAAGCAATAGTAATAACTCACCAAAATACTATCTCCCGTTTCTTGTAGTAAGATGTTTACATAAGAACACATGAAAAACACCTTCTCCCATATCGTTTAATAAAAGATAACTGCTTCCCAGGGGGCAGCTAAGAGATTCCATTGACTCAACACCTGTAAATACTTTGTCTTAGGCATGCCTCTGGGCTTCTAAGTGTCACTAGTGGTAAAGAACCCACCTACCAATGCAGGAGACATGTGAGATGCAGGTTTGATCCCTGAGTTAGGAAGATCCCCTGGAGGACAGCATGGCAACTCCCACCCCCCACAGTATTCTTGCCTGGAGAATCCCCATAGACAGAAGAGTCTGGCAGACTACAGTCCATGGGGTCGCAGAGTCAGACACAACTGAAGCAACTTAGCAGCAACAGCAGTCTTGCCTCTTAAATGCTATTCTACTTTAAAAAAAGAACTAAACAAATACAGATCTTTCATGGTCAGTACAGGGAAGGAAAATTATTGGAGGGGCACCTGCACTACATGGGCTTGTTGTCTGCAAAATCTCCTTTTCCAATGAGGACTCAATAACTTCTGCTGTGGGTATCCTCAGAGGGGACAATGATTCCTCTTCACAGGACCCATATGCTACCCCTGCACTGCTGAGGCAGTCTGGAACACTTAAATAAGACTTACGGGAGGTCAGGGAATAACAAAAGAAAACCCAATGTGGAGAATGTTGGCTTCAGATCACCTAATTTAAATTTGAGTATAGCTGACTCAGTACATTCTCAGGCCACATATGTCTTTATATGGCCTCAAGAAAAGAGGGATCTTGTCTAAATCCCTTTCTTCTCAGTAGAATGGTGAAAATGGATTGTAGAAAGACCCCTTTTTTCACTGATCAGCAAGAAGGTGTAGTTATCAGATGTCTGTAAGTCGAAGAAGCTGAGGGAATGAGTTTAACCCTTTTCTTTCATCCAAGAGTATGGCAGTCCTCAAACGTCAGGGACCACAAGGATTACTAGAGAGATGAGTAATGAGAATCTACATAAAGTTTGATTCAGTAGAACTAGGGTGGTACCCAGATATTTCTGTTTTAACAGATATCCCAGATTTTAATGCAAGTTCTTTGAGTCACACATTGATAAACTCATACTAGAGACTTTGCCATGACTTTTCCAGATAATCTTCTGGTTATTATCTCTGGGAATGACCTCCAGGGAAAGCCCAACTCTAGCCCTAAGCCTCAGAATAGTCTTTAAGTTTTAATAGGCTTACCTGAGCCTAATGATCCTTTCAAAATGGTATTCAATTACCTTAATATGAGACAGACATGGGATGATGCAGGTTCTTCTATATAGGACCTGCCACTACCTTTCACTGGGACCTTGAAAAAGGCACTTACCTATGGCCTAGAATCAAAAGGTTTGGCCAGATCTATAGTGCAGGTGTTTATTCCAACATACAACACACATTTACTGAGTGTCTATCATGTGCTAGGCACTAAAGTTTCCAACTTGTTTCTTAAATATGGACGTTTCAAATCTAGCACTTCTACATACCATCTTCTCCATATGATTGCCAGAAAATTTCTGATTCTAATGACTAAGAAAGTACTGTCAAGTCACTATTACAATTTTAGGAAAACTTTAACTCCATTTTATACTACTCAAAATAGCATTTAAATTGGTTAGAAAAGTAGTGAGAAATAGTACATGTAAGGGCTTCCCTGGTGGCTCAGTGGTAAAGAATCTACCTGCCAAAGCAGGAGACATGGGTTCGATCCCTGGTCTGGGAAGATCCCATAGGCCACAGAGCAAGTAAGCCTGTGCACCACAACTACTAAGCCTGTGCTCTAGAGCCCAGGAGCCACAACTACCGAGCCCACATGCCCTAGAGCCCATGCTCTGCAACAAGAAAAGCCACCGCAGTGAAAAGCCGTGCTCTGTGACTAGAGAGTAGCCCCCCCTCACCCCAACTAGAGAAAAAGCCCTCATAGCAATGAAGATCAGCATAGTCAATAAATAAATTAATAAACAAAACTTAAAAAAAAAATAGAACCTGTAAGTACTATTCAGCTAAAGAAAAGGACTGATGTCTATATAGAATTATGGACCTCACACCACAACCCTGAGATTCCCCTGAGATTCACAACCTACATCACAGAAATCACACAACTAGAAGCTCTTCTAAGACCCTTAAATTCCAGCTAGATGAGACCCTAAGACTGATATTATCAATAGGAAATATATTGCTAAGTTAAAAGTTACTAAATATTAATTACATTTTTCATTAAAAATTAAAGAATATAATCCAGCTTCTTTATTTCTTCTTTCAATATGACAAAAACTGGCTGAGATTGGAATAAAACTCTCAAGATGCAAACCCCTCAGTTGTAGGAAGAGGCACATAGGATAGGAGCAAGTATGACCATGAAATTAGCTTGATCAGGTTTATTTTCATTCACCTTGTGTGTGTTAGTCACTCAATCACTTCTGACTCTTTGCAACCTCATGGACTGCAGAAGGACCCACCCGGCTCCTCCGTCCATGAAAGTCTCCAGGCTAGAATACTGGAGTGGGTAGCCATTCCCTTCTCCAGTGGGTCTTTCCATCCCAGGGATCGAACCCAAGTCTCCTGCACTGCAGGCAGATTCTTTACTGTCTGAGTCACCAGGGAAGTCAAGGCCTTACTAATTGATTGTCTTGATAAGTTTGTGCCTAAAACACCAAGTCTAACTGTATCAAAAGTATTAGAGTGGCTAAGTGCCCCTGTATTTTTTATGGTTATTTCTGGGAGCTAAAAACAAGCAGTCAAGTGGCCCAATATCACTTCATTATAATTTGGTCAGTCTCAGCCGTAGGGGAGCAATTTTGTCTATATCAGCATAGAGACTAACAGTCTGCACAAGCTAGTCAATTCAGTTAGAAGTCTATCACACTATGCACGAATTTATTTTTATAATAATGTAAGCAAACACTTAGGTAGGACTGTCTAGTTTCTTTTTTTTTTTAACTGAATATGTTGGGAATAAGTCTGACCCCATGTTGTGGTCTCCTTGGGAGACCTAAGCACGTGTCATTCAGTGTACTGATCCTGGTGGCCATCAGGGCATTTGCACACAGTAGGTGCTTCACAAATTTGCATTGAATGAATGAACCAATAAAGGTAAATGAATGCTTTTCTCTCAGTTTTCTGTGAATCTTTTAACAGATAGATATATGCACTTTGCTTTTAATGCCTTTAGGCTTCTTATGCTTTGGTCTTAAGTATCATTTAGTGACCAAGAAATTTTAACATTCATTCCTGAAGTACCTATCTTGTATATCAGTGACTGTCTTACCTGCTGAAAGAATCCAGCCCCATGGTTTCTACACACCAATGCAGCTCTCTTGAATTTTACCCCCACTAAATGCAGGAGACATGGGTCTGATCCCTGTTCTGGGAAGATCCCACATGCACAGAAGGTCAATTTATTTAATAGCAATCCATTGAATGCCAACAATTAAAGGTGCAATGAAGGACAAAAAAGAGCATCTGGACTCGAGCCCTATCTGGAAGATCTTAAAATGTAGTGAGAGAGAAATCACTGATACTCAAATACCTAACAAACTGTTCATAAATGATATAGAAAAAGTACAGGTAAAGTAATCTGAAAATTAATTAAATAGCTCTAATTACTCTTAATTGGATTTGTGTAGACTCAGAGAACATGCCTAAGAAATCCAAGCCCATTTCAGTAGTACTATTTCATCTGTTCTTTGGGAGGAAAAGTTCCCACTGACATTAATGTTGAATAGTCGGTTCACAGTTTATTCACAAAACTCTACTATTTCATTATAATACATAAGCATGTAATTAAATGTTTGTGTCTAAATCCAAGAATCCAAACATGCTTCTCTGCCTGAAATTTTAAGACCTTAATTTTATACTCAAATATTTACCAAGATTCCTACTATAATCATTTGGATTTAAGCCACAACTGATATCCAGCTGTTAGAGGTGGTCTTGGTAAGCCCAATACAGTAGTCATTACTTTTCAGTAGTGTGGCAAACCTGTATTATTATTATCTGACTCCTTAATTATAGGTGATAGTAGATGAAGACCTTTAATTTCCAAAGTTGAGACTTACTTTGTATTATTTAGAATCAGGCCAACAGTTTGGCATAGCTTTGTTTTTTTTACCGTACTTTTATTTATTTTGTACGGTGGTTTGGAGCTGTTTATTGACTCACCGTTAGCAGATCCCAGGCCCATTTGTGTAACAAGCAATGTGGTCTTATTTCCTTTATTTGCTTTCTTTAATTATACTTTTAAAATTTCACTCTCTATGTTATGTTTAAAGGCTGCGAAACAATTCATTTTTTTAAGCACAACCAGCATTTTGTAGAGTTAGATTTTTAAGGGGAGGAATTATTTATGACATAAAATCCACTAAAATACGTTGGTTACCTCTCAACTTGAAAGATCAAAGGATTTAGATAAATATGGAGAAGTAAGAATAATATCAGAATCTAGCACCAGTGACATTTTTGTATAAAAATGACAGATGGCAATTTACATCTCATGTTGGATACACAAAATGTTGTCAAGCCTGATTAAAACTAAAACAGAAAATATCATTTTCAGTTTAATATCAGTTCAGTTCACTTTAGTCACTCAGTCATGTCTGACTCTTTGCAACCCCATGGACTGCAGCATGCCAGGACTCCCTGTCCATCACCAACTCCCGGAGTTTACTCAAATTCATGTCCATCAAGTCAGTGATGCCATCCAACCATCTCATCCTCTGTCTTCCCCTTCTCCTCCCACTCTCAACCTTTCCCACCATCAGGGTCTTTTCAAATGAGTCAGTTCTTTGCATCAGGTAGCCAAAGTATTGGAGTTTTAGCTTCAGCATCAGTCCTTCCAATGAACATTTAGGACCGATTTCCTTTAGGATTAATGGGTTTGATCTCCTTGCTGTCCAAGGGACTCTCAAGAGTCTTCTCCAACACCACAGTTCAAAAGCATCAATTCTTTGGCACTCAGCTTTCTTTATAGTCCAACTCTCACATCCATACATGACTACTGGAAAAACCATAGCTTTGACTAGACAGATCTTTGTTAGCAAAGTAATGTCTGTGATTTTAAATAAGCTGTCTAGGTTGGTCATAACTTATCTTCCAAGGAGCAACGTCTACTCTGATTAAGAGGAGATCACAAAACATTTGATAATTACTAGATGAGACTGTGACAAATTTATTTACTGGCCTGAATTTTTCCAAATTGCAAGATCAATCCTCATGGATCACAGCCTTGTCATTGCAAAGGGACCTGAGTAACTCAATAAAGCTATGAGACATGCCATGCAGATGTCCCAAGATGGATGGGTCATAGAGGAGAGTTCTGACAAAATCTAGTCCACTGGAGGAGGGAATGGCAAGCCACTCCAGTATTCATGTTAAGACAATCCCACGAACAGTATGAAAAGGCAAAGAGATGTGACACTAGAAGATGAGCCCCTCAGGTCAGAAAGTGTTCAGTATGCTACTGGGGAAGAGTGGAGAAATAGCTCCAGAAAGAATGAAGAGGCTGGGCCAAACCACAGATGATGCTTGGTTGCGCATGTGCCTGGTGGTGAACATAAAATCTGACTCTGTAAAGAACAATACTGCATAGGAACCTGGAATGATAGGTTCAAGAATCAAGGTAAATTGGATGTGGGCAAGTAGGAGATGGCAAGAATGAACTTCAATATTTTAGGAATCAGTGAACTAAAATGGATGAGAATGGGAGAACTTAATTCAGATGACCATTATATATACTACTGTGGGTAAGAATCTCTTAGAAGAAATGGAATAACCCTAATACTCAACAAAAGAGTCTGAAATACAGTTCAGTTCAGTTCAGTTCAGTCGCTCAGTCATGTCCGACTCTTTGCGACCCCGTGAATCGCAGCATGCCAGGCCTCCCTGTCCATCACCAACTCCCAGAGTTCACCCAGACCCATGTCCATCGAGTCAGTGATGCCATCCAGCCATCTCATCCTCTGTCGTCCCCTTCTTCTCCTGCCCTCAATCCCTCCCAGCATCAGAGTCTTTTCCAATGAGTCAACTCTTCGCATGAGGTGGCCAAAGTACTGGAGTTTCAGCTTTAGCATCATTCCTTCCAAGGAAATCCCAGGGCTGAGCTCCTTCAGAATGGACTGGTTGGATCTCCTTGCAGTCCAAGGGACTCTCAAGAGTCTTCTCCAACACCATAGTTCAAAAGCATCAATTCTTTGGCACTCAGCTTTCTTCACAGTCCAACTCTCACATCCATACATGACCACTGGAAAAATCATAGCCTTGACTAGACTGACCTTTGTTGGCAAAATAATATCTCTGCTTTTGAATGTGCTATCTAGGTTGGTCATAACTTTCCTTCCAAGAAGTAAGCATCTTTTAATTTCATGGCTGCAATCACCATCTGCAGTGATTTTCGAGCCCAGAAAAATAAAGTCTGACACTGTGTCCACTGTTTCCCCATCTATTTCCCATGAAGTGATGGGACCAGATGCCATGATCTTCATCTTCTGAATGTTGAGCTTTAAGCCAAATTTTTCACTCTCCACTTTCACTTTCATCAAGAGGCTTTTTAGTTCCTCTTCACTTTCTGCCATAAGGGTGGTGTCATCTGCATATCTGAGGTTATTGAGATTTCTCCTGGCAATCTTGATTCCAGCTTGTGCTTCATCCAGCCCAGCGTTTCTCATGATGTACTCTGCATATAAGTTATATAAGCAGGGTGATAATATACAGCCTTGACGTACTCCTTTTCCTATTTGGAACCAGTCTGTTGTTCTATGTCCAGTTCTAACTGTTGCTTCCTGACCTGCATATAGGTATCTCAAGAGGCAGGTCAGGTGGCCTGGTATTCCCATCTCTTTCAGAATTGTCCACAGTTTATTGTGATCCACACAGTCAAAGGCTTTGGCATAGTCTATACAGCAGAAATAGATATTTTTCTGAAACTCTCTTGCTTTTTCCATGATCCAGCGGATGTTGGCAATTTGATCTCTGGTTCCTCTGCCTTTTCTAAAACCAGCTTGAACATCTGGAAGTTCATGGTTCACATATTGCTTAAGCCTGGCTTGGAGAATTTTGAGCATTACTTTACTAGCGTGTGAGATGAGTGCAATTGTGTGGTAGTTTGCAGTACTTGGGTGCAATTTCAAAAAAGATAGAATGAGTTTGGTTTGTTCCAAAGGCAAATCATTCCACATCAAAGTAATCCAAGTCCATACCCCAACCACTAAAGCCAAAGAAGCTCAAGTTGACTGGATCTATGAAGACCTCCAAGACCTTCTAGAACTAACAACAAAAAAGATATCCTTTTCATTATAGGGGATTGGAATGCAAAAGTAGGAAGTCAAAAGATACCTGAAGTAACAGGAAAATTGGCTTTGGATTACAAAATGAAGCAGGGAAAAGGCCATTAGAGTTTTGTCAAAAGAAAATTGGTCATAGCAAACATTCTCTTCCAACAACACAAGAGACAACTCTACACATTGACATCACCAGATGGTCAATATTGAAATCAGATTGATTATATTCTTTGCAGCTCAGGATGGAAAAGATGGAAACGTTCTATACAATCAGCAAAAATAAGACCTAGAGCTTACTGCGACTCAAGATCATGAGATCCTTATTGCAAAATTGAGGCTTAAATTCAAGAAAGTAGGGAAAACCACTAGGCCATTCAGGTATGACTTAAATCAAATTCCTCATGATTTTAAGGTAGAAATGACTAATAGACTCAAGGGATTAGATCTGGCAGACAGAGTGGCTGAAGAACTACAGACAGATTCATAGCATTGTATAGAAGGTGGTGACCAAACCATCCCAAAGGGGGGAAAAAAATGCAAGAAGGCAAAGTGGTTTCCTGAGGAGACATTACAAATAGCTGAGAAAAGAAGAGACATGAAAGGCAAGGGGAAAAGGGAAAGATATACACAGTGCAATATAGAGTTCCAGAGAAAAGCAAGGAGAGATAAGGCAGCCTTCTTAAGGGAATGATGCAAAAAATAGAGGAAAACAATACAACAAGACTAGAGACTTCTTCAAGAAAATTGGAGATATCAAGGGAACATTTCATGTGAGAATGGACAAGATAAGGGACAGAAATGATAAGGACTTAACAGAATCAGAAGAGATGAAGAAGAGGTAGCAAGAACATACAGAAGAACTATATGAAAAAGTCTTAATGATCCAGATAACCGTGATGGTGTGATCACTCACCTAGAGCCAGATATCCTCAAGTGTGAAATCAAGTGTGCCTTAGGAAACATTATTACAAACAAAGCTAATGGAGGTGATAGAATTCCAGTTGAGCTAATTAAAATCCTAAGAGATGACACTGTTACAGTTGTAGTCAATATGTCAGTAAATTTGGAAAACTCAGCAGTGGCTACAGGAATGGAAAAGGTCAGTTTTCATTCCAATCCCAAAGAAGGTCAATGCCAAAGAATGTTCAAACTACCATACAACTGTGCTCATTTCACCTGCTAACAAGGTGATGCTCAAAATCCTTCAAGCTAGGCTTCAACAGTATGTGAACCAAGAATTTCCAAATGTACAAGCTGGGTTTAGAAATGGCAGAGGAATCAGAGAACAAATTGCCAACATTCATTGGGTCATTGATAAAGCAAGGGGAATTCCAAAAAACATCTACTTCTGCCTCATAGACTATACTAAAGCCTTTGATTGTGTGGATCATGACAGACTGTGGAAATTTATTAAAGAAATGGGAATACCAGACCACCTTACCTGCCTCCTGAGAAACCTGTATTTGGGCTAAGAAGCAACAGTTAGAACCAGACATGGAACAACCAACTGGTTCAAAATTGGGAAAGGAATACATAAAGACTGTGTATTGTCACCTTGCTTATTTAACTTATATGCAGAGTACACCATATGAAATGCCTGGCTGGATAAATATAGCTCAAGCTGGAATCAAGATTCCTAAAAGAAATATCAACAACCTCAGTTATGCAGATGATACCACCCTAATGGCAGAAAATGAAAAGAAACTAAAGAGCCTCTTGATGAGGGTGAAAGAAGAGACTGAAAAGGCTGGCTTACCACTCAACATTCAAAAAACTATGATCATGGCATCTGGCCACATTATTTCATGACAAATAGAAGGGGAGAAAATGGAAGCAGTGACACATTTTATTTTCTTAGACTCTAAAATTACTGGTGATGGTGACTACAGACATGAAATTAAAAGACACTTCCTCCTTGAAAAGAAAGCTATGACCAATCTAGACAGCATATTAAAAGTAGAGACACAGGTTCATATAGTCAAAGCTATGGCTTTTTCAGTAGTCAGGTATGGATGTGAAAGTTGGACCATAAAGAGGGCTGAGTGCTGATAAGTTGTCATTTTTGAATTGTGGTGCTGAGGAAAACTCTCCAGAGTCACTTGGACTGCAAGGAGATCAAGTCAATCAATCCAAAAGGAGATCAAACCTGAATATTCATTAGATGGACTGATGCTGAAGCTGAAGCTCCAATATTTTGGTCACCTGACGAGAAGAGCCAACTCACTGGAAAAGACTATTGATGCTGGGAAAGATTGAGGGCAGGAGGAGAAGCCGGTGACAGAGAACGAGATGGTTGAACAGTATCAACTAATCAATGAACATGAGTTTGAGCAAACTCTGTGAGATAGTAAAGGACAGGGAAGCCTGGCATGCTGCAGTCCACGGAGTCACAAAGAGACATGATTTATTGACTAAACAACAAGGTAGTTTCAAACTATTTACTTATTCCCTGAATGCAAATAATGTATTTATCTAAGGTAGACTCAGTCTTAACAGACCTGAAGTTTGTACAATTTAGGGGATCCCAGGAAGATCTGTGTAAAGAACACAAAATTACTTGCATAAATAGCACCTTGAAAGCATCCAGATCAAGAGAGAGGACCTGAAGCATAAACATCCTCAGTTTCATGGTGATCCCCTCTGACCAAAACTCACAATGTTTTTTGCAATATATTGGATATTAAAGGGGCTTCCTTGGTGGCTCAGATGATACAGAATCCACCTACAATACAAGAGAGCCGATTCGATTCCTGGGTTGGGAAGATCCCCTGGAGGAAGGCATGGCAACCCACTCTAGTATTCTTGCCTGGAAAATCCCCACAGACACAGGAGGCTGGCAGGCTTCAGTCCATGGAGTAGCAAAGAGTCAGACACAACTGAGCGAAAGGCTCGCTGTACAGAGGCTGACTCAATGCTCCTACATAATAACAACATAGTTATCATTATAAATAATAACATGATTATTCCTATGAATTGTGACTGAAGATTTCTACAATCTTCTTTGCCAGATGCTGCTGATAGTATAAGGCTTCCCAGATGGCACAGTGGTAAAGAACCCACCTGCCAATGCAGGAGACACAAGAGATGAAGGTTTGACTTCTGGGTCGGGAAGATCCATCCCCTGTTGTAAGAAATGGTACCCCACCTCAGTATTCTTGCCTAGAAAATTCCATGGACAGAAGAGTCTGGAAGACTACAGTTCATGGGGTCACAAAGAGTCAGGCATGACTGAGTGACTGGTCACACCACAGCTGGTACTATAACATGACTGATAAGTCTATGTAGGGTTCATCCTGTTTGTAGATAGCAGGCTTAAACTTCAGAAGAGATGAATTGCATTGTTAAATTATTATATCCTTTCATTCTATCTGAAAAAAAAGTTACAAAACTGTACAGATAACTGTATGTCAGCCTTAGATTTTTATTATTATTGAAATTAACTTAATATCAGATTCAAGCTTTGATCTCTAGATACTTTGATCAGTAAAACAAAAAATTATAATTATTCATGCATTTGGCCTTTCTTTAAATCTAGCTAGCCTAAGTTTCCAAAAGATTTTTTTAAAGATTAAACTAGAATTTCCCAAGTGGATTGATTTCTTCAAGAAAATTAAAGCAGTGCAGAAAGGAAGAAAGTTACTGAATAAATTGTCTTGGCTTTTTGATCAAAGACAAATAGATAGCTGCTTTCCTACTTTTAGTTTTAGTTCTAGAGAAGAAGGAAGAAGGCCTTGTTAAAAAAAATGGGGGGAGGTTTCTTGACTTTTAATATTAGAAAAGAAATAATTGAATACTATTCTCTCCTCTAAAATTACCTTCCAAAGATTTTTTTTTTTTTTTTAAACAATGATTTTATTGCTTTAGTACAATACACAAATTTATGCAACCAGGGCAGAGGCTGTGGATGACTCGTATTTCCAATTAGGGGGTAGGACTCGTTTGGTCTTGTAGTATCGAGCCAACCGGTGAATACGGCTCTCAATCAGAATCAGACGGAATTTAGCATCTTTATCCTTTCTGTTCCTCTCAAGATGCTTCCTAACAGCAACAGCTTTCTTAATTAAATGATAGAGATCCTCAGGGAGATCAGGAGCAAGTCCTTTGGACTTAAGAATTCTCAAGATTTTGTTGCCTGTCACAAAACGTACTTGTGCAACACCATGAGAGTCTCTCAGGATCACACCGATCTGTGAGGGAGTCAGGCCTTTCTTGGCCAGTGTGTAGATCTGCTCCTTCACGTCGTCAGAAGTGAGCTTCAGCCAGGTGGGGACGCTGCGGCGGTAGGGCAGAGCCGACTGGGACAGGCCCTTCCCGGGAGCGTGCATGCGACCCATGATGGCGGCGGTGTGGTAGCAAAAGGAGCCAAAGATTTTCTTCAGGGGTTATAGAGTTTTGATAGATTCTTTTCCCACTAAACTAGCTATACTACATTTCAAGTCCTTTTCCTCCACATATTTAAGTTATATTTTATCTGAGCTAATTTATTTCTGAGAATTTGATAACCAGTGTAAGCATGTGCAGAAAGTTCGTATGTGTGTTCATGTATATACTACATACATGAAGTATGCCCTCCACATCCACAAGTTTCACATCTGCAAATTCAACCAACTGCTGCTCAAAAAATATTTGGAAAAAAAAGTAAACTCCAGAAAGTTCCAAAAAGCAAAATTTGAATTTACAAGCACCAACAACTATATTCATAGCGTTTCCATTGTATTTACAACTATTTACTTTATTTTCTTGGGCTCTAAAATCACTGCAGATGGTGATTGCAGCCATGAAATTAAAAGACGCTTGCTTCTTGGAAGAAAAGCAATGACAAACCTAGACAGCATATTAAAAAGCAGAGATGTTACTTTGCCAACAAATGTCTGTATAGTAAAAGCTATGGTTTTTTTCAGTAGTCATGTATGAATGTGAGAGTTGTATCGCAAAGAAGGCTGAGTGCCGAAGAATTGATGCTTTTGAACTGTGGTGTTGGAGAAGACTCTTGAGAGTCCCTTGGACTGCAAGGAGATCAAACCAGTCAATCCTAAAGGAAATCAGTCCTGATTATTCATTGGAAGGACTGATGGTGAAGCTGAAACTCCAGTATTCTGGCCACCTAATGTGAAGAACTGACTCATTGGAAAAGACCCTAATGCTGGAAAAGATTGAAGGCAGGAAGAGAAGGGGATGACAGAGGAAGAGATGGTTGGATGGCATCACAGACTCAATGGACATGGGTTTGAGCAAGCTCCGGGAGATGATAAAGGACAGGGAAGCCTGGCGTGCTGCAGCCCATGGGATTGCAAAGAGTCAGACACACTGAGCGACTGAACAACAAACATAGCATTTACACCATATTAGACACAAAAAGTAATCTAGATGATTTATATGGGGAAGATGTTTATGGGATATATGCAAATACTATATTATTTTATATAAGGGACTTGTGGACCTAAGAACCAATGAGTCTTAGTATCTGAGACAGTCTCGGAAGCAATCTCCTGCGGATACCAAGGGTCAACTATACGTATAAATACAGAGAGAGTATGAGATGTACACTTTGAGATAAACATCTGTATATGAGAAGATTATCAGATGTTGTGTCTGAGATATGTGTGTGTGTGTGTGTAAGAAAGATGCTTTTGCCTTTGAGCAACAGAAATGGAGCAGATTTATTTTCTTATATGCAAAGGTTAGATACAGCAGATCACTAGTGTTGGTTTAATTGATCCATAATTCCATAAAAGAGTCAGGTTCTGGTCTGCTGCCTTTTGTATTTTGGATTGCTAACTACGCCTGTCTCTTTCATCAGAGAAAAAACCAAACCTTTCCCAAAATCTTCCCTTGCAGATGCCTACTTAAAACCACTGGCCAGAAATGCATCACTTTCCCCTATGGCTGAGGAAGGAAGCACCTGCTCTAAAGTCCATAGTGGAAGCAAGCAGAGATGAAAGGCCTGGGAACAGATGCTATACTTGCCATGAAAGCAAGCACAACCTTAGAGATAATACCATGTGATTATTCTATAATATTTATGTTTCAAAACATCTTCAAATCTACCACATTGATTTGTGGAAATAAGGCCTCATCCTGGATGGTAATTGAAATTCTATATTTGGTGGTAATAATTTAAAAGCTTGATTTTTTACTCAATATTTAAACACATTTTGAATAACAACTGAAGGCTAGACACGACTCTACAGGCACTACAGATATATAGATAAACTATTCATAGTTTAGCTCACTCAGCAATGAGCAAAGTCATGAAAAAAAAGTTGTACATAGAAGAACCTAGAGATGATCATACTAAGTTCAGTACGTTAGAGAAAGACAAATATCACATAATATCACTAATATGTGAAATCTAAAAAGGTGATATAAATGAACTTACTTACAAAACAAAAACAAACTTACAGACATAGAAAACAAATTTCTGGTTATCAAAGGGGAAAGGGGCAGGGGACAAATTAAGAGTTTGGGATTAGAGAATATAAACTACTATATTTAAAACAGATAAACAATAAGGTCCTACTGTATAGCACAGGAACTATATTCAATATCTTGTAATAAGCTGTAATGGAAAAGAATGTGTGTGTGTATATATATATATATATATATATATATATATATATATATATATATAAATTTGCTATACACCAGAAACTAACAAACACTATAAATCAACTATACTTCAATTTTAAAAAAAGTTCTAGTGTGTGTTAGGTAGTAAAATGCCCCCAACCTCAAATTTGCTGCTGCTACAGCTTAGTCACTCAGTCATGTCCAACTCTTTGCGACTTTATGGACTATAGCTGGGCAGGCTCCTCTGTCCATGGGATTCTCCAGCAAGAGTACTAGAGTGGGTTGCCATGGCTTCCTTCAGGGGATCTTCCCAGGCCAGGGATTGAACCTGGGTCTCCTGAATCGCATGCAGATTCTTTATCACTGAGCCTCCAGGGTTGGTCATATCCTAATCTTGTAAATATGTTACATTGCCTGGCAAAAGAAAATTAAAATTGAAGATGAAATTAAGTTGCTAATCAGCCCACTTGGATGTAAGGAGATTATCATGGGTTATTTGGATGGGTCCAGTCTAATCACCCTTAAACATAGAAATGGAGACAGAAGGATGTGTCAGAGAAAGACATGAGAAGAACTTGACTTACCAGAGCTGGCTTCAAAGATGCAGAAAGGGGACCAGGAACTGAAAAATGTTGAGGTCCCTAGAAGACAGGAGGGAATAGTCCTCACCTATAGCTGGCAGAGGAACCAGAGATCAAATTGCCGACATCCACTGTAATCATCGAAAAAGCAAGAGAGTTCCAGAAAAACATCTATTTCTGATTTACTGATTATGGCAAAGCCTTTGACTGTGTGGATCAAAATAAACTGTGGACAATTCTGAAAGAGATGGGAATACCAGACCACCTGACCTGCCTCTTGAGATACCTATATGCAGATCAGGAAGCAATAGTTAGAACTGGACATGGAACAACAGACTGGTTCCAAATAGGAAAAGGAGTACGTCAAGGCTGTATATTATCAACCTGCTTATTTAACTTCTATGCAGAGTACATCATGAGAAACGCTGGGCTAGAAGAAGCACAAGCTCAAATCAAGATTGCTGGGAGAAATGTCAGTAACCTCATATATGCAGATGATACCACCCTTATGGCAGAAAGTGAAGAGGAACTAAAAAGCCTCTTGATGAAAGTGAAAGAGGAGAGTAAAAAAGTTGGCTTAAAGCTCAACATTCAGAAAACGAAGATCATGGCATCTGGTCCCATCACTTCATGGGAAATAGATGGGGAAACAGTGGACACAGTGTCAGACTTTATTTTGGGGGGCTCCAAAATCACAATGATTACAGCCAGGAAATTAAAAGATGCTTACTCCTTGGAAGGAAAGTTATGACCAACCTAGATAGCATATTGAAAAGCAGAGATACTATTTTGCCAACAAAGGTCAGTCTAGTCAAGGCTATGGTTTTTCCTGTGGTCATGTATGGATGTGAGAGTTGGACTGTGAAGAAGGCTGAGTGCTGAAGAGTTGATGCTTTTGAACTGTGGTGTTGGAGAAGACTCTCAAGTCCCTTGGACTGCAAGGTGATCCAACCAGTCCATCCTAAAAGAGATCAGTCCTAGGTGTTCATTGGAAGAACTGATGCTGAAGCTGAAACTCCAGTACTTTGGCCACCTCATGTGAAGAGGTGACTCACTGGGAAAGACCCTGATGCTGGGAGGGATTGAGGGCATGAGGAGAAGGGGACGACAGAGGATGAGATGGCTGGATGGCATCACCAACTCAATGGACATGGGTTTGGATGAACTCCGGGAGTTGGTGATGGACAGGGAGGCCTGGCGTGCTGCGATTCATGGGGTCGCAAAGAGTCAGACACAACTAAGCGACTGAACTGAACTGAATTGATAGCTGGCAAGGAAATGGGAACCCTGATCTGATAACTGCAAAGAACTGAATTCTGCCAATGACCTGAATAAGCCTGGCAGAGAATTCTCCTGTGGAAGAGCGTCTGGTAAAAGATGTAGCCCATCTATACGTCTATACCTTGATTTTAGCCCAGTAAGGCTAAACTATCTATACAATAATATAATATATTTATGCTGTTTTAAGCCATTGTCTGTAGTAAGTTTTTATAGAAACAACAAAAAAATTTATAATGATAATGAATATAGCGAACAAAAGATTATGATTTAGTGTACTAAGAGCTTCAGAGTGAAAGTGAAAGTGTTAGTTATTAAGTTGTGTCTGACTCTTCGCAATCCCATGGATTGTAGCCCACCAGGCTCCTCTGTCCATGGAATTCTCCAGGCAAGAATACTGGAGTGGGTTGCCATTCCCTTCTCCAGGGGATCTTCCTGACCCAGGGATCAAACCCCCAGGTCTCCCACATTGCAGGCAGATTCTTTCTACTGTTTGAGCCACCAGGGAAGCTCTAAGAGCTTAAGAAGTATCTCTGATATCATGTTAAGAATTTTAGATTGAATAAGTAATAAGGAACCATCAGGAACTTCTTGCTGTGGTTGAACACCAGGAGAGAAAATATGTATAACTTTTTCTACATAGCACTTTCCCAAATCACAATTTCCCCAAGGCCCACAATACCTGAAACTTAAAATTGATAACACCTATGGTTTTTATTCTTAACTTGTTAAAGAGAGCACTG
This sequence comes from Bos indicus, assembly GCF_029378745.1. NCBI lineage: Eukaryota > Metazoa > Chordata > Mammalia > Artiodactyla > Bovidae > Bos > Bos indicus. The sequence continues at coordinate 91,039,501 of NC_091760.1, read as the reverse complement.
TTTGGTAAATCTCTTTACTAGTAAACATCTGAGATGGGGCATCTTCAGGAAAATGACTAAATTATTTTTGTGAATTAGATCTCAGGATTTTTCGTATGAGAATCCATGCTTATACTGAACCTGTATATTCACTAAACACAAAATATTTTCTTTCTATTTAAGTCTTCCAATTAGAATAAAGCATTGCAGATAGAAAGTTTATTTTCATATTCTCACTACTGTGAAAATCCTTGTTTACCTATAGCAAGCATGCCTCAGGCACTAGTTCTGTTTAAGGCCTGCATACCAATGCAAGTTTGAGATTTTAAAGGAGGTCTCTATAGTGATCTTAATCTGTTTTTCACTTAACTGGTGAACTGATCATTCTCCCTGACACTATATACACCACTGAACATTTTAGGGGGGAAAGGCCAATCTCAATTCTTCCAGCTGAGGCAAAAGCAACTCAGGATGAATTAAGTTTAAGCAACAAAATGAAAGTTTTTAATATAGTGATGTCAGTATCATCAGAACAAATTTGAAAGTGACTGCTACATCCTACAGGCTGATTTTCAAACCTTATATGTTTACTTTTTATAAAGATTGTTGGAAATAGGGTTTAATACCAAGTCTACACAGCACGACCAAATTCTCTGGCTAAGCAGATTTGCAATTTTCTGTTGTTTTAATAATTGGCTTCAAGGCTAACCATCAGCTTGCCTATGTGGTAAGCCAATTTATTCATCAAGGAGATATAAAATCCTGGTTCAACTGTGCCTCAGTACACTTTTTGCAATTGCCTGGTTGTTAGAAATTCACATCTCGTTTATGACTAGAGGGAAGGATTTGGGTCTTACATTGCAATTACTATCCTGCATCAGGATGTTTAGTTGTTTGCAGAAAGACAGGCCAGGAGCTGTTGCTATACCCAGTCAATAAAGAAGGACAAATATTTGGGAGATGACAAGGGCAGAGGTTTGCAACACAAGTTCAGTTTGGGAAGTAATTACTTCATTTAAAGATCCAATGGTCTCTAGTTAAAATGGAAGCAAAATATTTAATTCTATATTAATAGCCTTCTAACTGGCCTACTTGAATTCACTCTGACCCCTTCGAGTTTATTCTCTACAAGGATGCCTGAAAGATCTTCTTCAAGTTGTGAATCTCAATAACACTTGTCAGAGTTCACCCTTCAACCTAGTCTTTCAATGGTTCCCCCTTCCCTTGGAATAAACACAACACTCAAGAGGCTCTGAGACCGCATAATGCCCCCTCTCCACCTCATCTTACATTACCCCTGCTCCCCAGTCATACAGGCTTTTGGGTCCCTCATATTTGGTGGGCTGTCTCCCGCCATTGAGACTTAACATTGTTTTCTCTGCATGGAGGACTGTTCCCTCCCCTGTTGCCTCATTAATTCCTACTTGACTTCTCTCAGCTCAACGATCATTTTCTCAGACAAGCCTTTTCTGACCTCCTTAAGTAAAATCCTCTCTTTCAAATTCATACACAACTTGTATGATTTTTCATTGTGTCAACTTCACACACCAACTTGTATCACTTCTCATTGCTGAAAATCAACTCTTTTCCAAGATTGTTTGATGTTATTTATCTCTGCCAATAATGGTAAACCCCACCATTGTGCATTTTTGCTTCGCCCCACCCCAGAACCTATAAAACTGCCTGAGACATAGGCATTGAAAAGTATTTGTTAAATATACAAATAGATGCTCAGTCACTTAGTTGTGTCCAACTTTTCATGACCCCATGAACTGTAGCCCACCGTCTAGGCTCCTCTGTCCATGGGATTTCCAGACAAGAATACTAGAGTGTGTTGCCATTTCCTTCTCCAACAAACAGATGGGTAAGAATATTTTCAAAGATTCTTATATACCTTTTGTTATATACTGTTACTCCACTATCCTCCATGAAGAAAATGAATGACCATTTCACCTGGTATAACGTTTTCAACAATCAGTTGCTTAATGCAAGTTTAAGAAATAGAATTAAACTATATAGGCAGAATTATGTTTATACATAGCTGATAAAAAGGCCGACAATAGTTAGTTTTCATCAGTGAGTTATGTTAAGAGCAGAGACAAAGAATATCAGTTTTTCTACCTGGAGTAAAAGGGCCCAATATATAGTGGCTTTACAAAGATGCTGAAAGGCTGGGTTGTACTTACTTAATACTAAGTAAGTACTAATACTAATACTGAGAATTATAGTTAGTCCTAGAGCAAGGGTTATCACTGGATAGACTAATTAGGGATCCATGAACCCAAGAGTTAGAATATATTTCATAGATGTACAGGAGAAGGCAATGGCACCCCACTCCAGTACTCTTGCCTGGAAAATCCCATGGATGGAGGAGCCTGGTAGGCTGCAGTCCATGGGGTCGCTAAGAGTCGGACACGACTGAGTGACTTCACTTTCACTTTTCACTTTCATGCATTGGAGAAGGAAATGGCAACCCACTCCAGTGTTCTTGCCTGGAGAATCCCAGGGACGGGGGAGCCTGGTGAGCTGCCGTCTATGGGGTCACACAGAGTTGGACACAACTGAAGTGACTTAGCAGCAGCAGCAGCATAGATGTACAACTGCATTCTCCCTTTTATTGTGGGAAAACTAAGCCTAACACGCTTAAGAAATATATCTATGGTCACACCCCTGTGAAGGATCAGCATCAGAGCTAGGGCGCGAAAAGCATAGTTAGACATTTCTGAATGCTTTCTCTATGACAAATCTGTACTGATTCTACAGGGAAGTGGATTTTAAAAGATTTACACATCCATCTGTACACATGGAAACATTACAATAAATATTTGGCAGATCTGTCAAGCATTTAAAAAATAAAAGAGGTGTTCTGAATTCTAAAAATGCAATAGCCAAGGCAATTATTAGTTCTAAAACTATTTTTTTTAATTATACAAGAAAGGGAATATCATCATTACTTGGCTAAATGGTAAATAATATTTATATAGTCAGAAAACTATTGGAATGATTGAAGAACTTTAAGAATGAATAACATCAAAAACTGACAAATCTAGAAATAACAGTGTAAACAACTTACATAGAAATGTGGAGATAAGTATACAAGTGTTTTAAAGTATTACATCTGAGGAGTGCAGTGGGTGGTAAAAGATGGCTGAAGCAAGGGACTGGTGTTTTTCTTACTCCTTTCAGCACTTGTTTTAGTGATTTGAACAAAGAAACAAAAAAATCTTAACTATAACAAGGTATCGGAATAATAGGGGATTAGGTACTAAAGGATGTAGAAGACTATCAAGAATATAAAAATAGCAGATATACAGAGAAGCCACTATTCCTAGGACCAAGGCAGAGGACCCAGGAAGGAAGAAATCTGGAAGACACCCCCTACGCCAGGGCTGGTCTCTAAGACCTGTTCTCAAGGGGGCAACTGGGCTGTACTGCACGATGTAACAGGACAGAGGGACTGCGTTGGCAGGACTCACGGGGACATCATCATCTGGGGTTCCAAAATAAACCATTGTAGGGAGGTGCCACAGAAGTGACACTCACCAAGAAACTTGTTTTCTGGGATGCCAGGTGTTGCTCCCATGAGAAGGTGTCTCAGAACTTGCTTGGATGTCACTTGAACGGCAGTGCTGAGAACAGGTATCCAAAGAGAAGTGCCAGGCCATGTAACTCACTCTGAAGCTACCTAAGGGGCTTCCAAGGAGGCTGTTCCCTGGGAGATGCTATTATTCTTTGCAACTTGCTGCCGAAGTTCAGCACTTTGGCATGAAGAGGTGCCAAAGGAAACCATCTACTGGGAGGAGCAATGCCAGTGGCCCTTGCACGTGTGCTTGCTTCTGCTGCCTCTCATTCCTATTTATATTTTCCCTGCTCTTGAGTCTCTGTTCTCCAACATATTTTATCATTGTTTTACAAAATGCATGTTTGAAGGTAGTCTTAGTAATGCCTAATTAATAAGACACAGTCCTTGCTTTCCAGAAGTTTATCATCTGGCTGAGGTCATAAGTTAAACTCACTTAAAACAGTTAGGGAAAAACAAAATATAGAATCTTAAATGGTAAGTTTTAAGTGATAAATTTTGCAGGACAAAATCCCATGTTCTAGGAGCACCCTAAAAGGAGACTATCCAAATTATAACAGTCAGTAAATGTTTCCTGAAAACTTCAAGTGACCTTTCAAATAAAAATATGCACTGAGGGGAAGCAAGGAGAGGGAGAGGGAGGCACTAACTGAGCCCACAAGGAGCTCCCAGGAACGGTGACCATCAGTGTTGGATTCGCTGGCACCTATGACTCACTATGGTCTGGCCCCACATGCTCCTTTATCATCATCTTTGACCCCTGTTCAACAATTCTCTATTCTTTTACTACAGTTTATCTACTGTCCTGAACAGACCTATTCTTATTGCTAGTCAACGTTCCTCTCACATCCTCTCCTTGGAAGTCACCTTTCTTCTCCCTTTTCAGCGGTTTCACTGTTGCCCAAGACCAACTATTCTGGCATACAGGGATTTCTCCCCTTTCTGAACATCAGTTGCACTTAATTCTATACCACCCCCTGGAAGGTCGTATTCGTTTTTGGCAAAGTAGAATAGTGGAACCTGCATAGACCTGTAGTCAGACAGGCTGGATTCAAGTCCTGGCTCTCTAACATTTTGGCTGTATTTCCTAAGCTCTCTAAATCTCTATGTTTTCATTATAATTTAGGGAAGGTTATACCTTCTCTGTAGGGTTGTTGTGAGAATTGAATTATATTACATGCATATATGTGCCTTGAAAGTGTTGCTAAATGACAAACACATACAGTTTGTGTTAGTGTTTGTATGTTTCCACTCTATCTAGAATATAGGTTAGCAATAGAACAACAGTAATTATTTATATACCCCTTAACATCTAGCACGTTTTTCAGTACATAGTAGGCATACATACATAAACACTAAAATGATTAAAATCAAATCCATTTCCATAAAAATATAAAGTGCTCCATCTGCACTGCATTTGCTTTATCCATCCTTATTTGTACCCATTAGATGCATCCAAGTTACAATATTCATCACTGCAGAAATTACTGGTGAAAAGCAATTTGAACTGGTAACATCCATCTTGGCTCTGTCAAACCCTCAGTTTGTAAAAGCAGTTTGGAACTCATGAGCTGTCATAGCAATAACACTCACTTGATACATTTTACAGATAGCGATTGCTGATAAGTGTTCTTGCAATGAAGTACTCAAATAACTGGTATGACTAGAAATGTCAGTCACAGATCAGTCAAGTTGGAAATGTTAGGAAATAAGTTTCACCAGCAGTCCTAGAATTCCTAAAAAATTTTTTTTCTTTTAAAATATAAGGTGTGTCTTAGAGATTCCAAAGAAACTATACTGACAGAGCAGTTCGTGGGAGGGTGGGAAGGGGCAGAGCTAAACAGAAGTAGAGGTGGTACTGGTTCTGTGGCCTGGTGTAAAGAAAACGCACTTGGGAGCCAGTCACACCAGGGGCAAAACTCAACTCCATCGTTTACTATGGCTGGCACGGTAAACGTTGGCATTAGGCCTTCTTTGCTGTTGCTGCTGCTAAGTTGCTTCAGTTGTGTCTGACTCTGTGCGGCCCCATAGATGGCAGCCCACCAGGCTCCCCCATCCCTGGGATTCTCCAGGCAAGAACACTGGAGTGGGTTGCCATTTCCTTCTCCAATGCATGAAAGTGAAAAGTGAAAGTGAAGCCGCTCAGTCGTGTCTGACTCTTAGCGACTCCCTGGACTGCAGCCTACCAGGCTCCTCCGTCCATGGGATTTTCCAGGCAAGAGTACTGCAGTAGGGTGCCATTGCCTTCTCCTAAGCCTCCGTATTTTTATATCTAAAATGACCATAATGCAATTGTCCTAAAAATTAAAAATAGGTTTCTAAAGCACCTAATACAGGGTGCTTTGTGGAACTTGGGTGATGAGCACTGTATATGGTTAACTCAATAGAATGAGGGGATATTTGAAGGTTTGCCTACAGATCCACTCCACAAAATCTCCAACATACTGGTCCAGAAAATAAGAGCCTGTGTCCTGACCTCAACAAAAACTCACAGTCTCCCCTCCTCAGTAAACATCTTTCCAAGGGTCACAGACTTAGTTAGTAGTTCACTTTAGCCTGGGCCTGCTGCATTCAAGACAACTTCTGTGATGGCTGTATTTAGCAACAGAATCCTCCCTCTCCCTCATGCCCATGAATGACTCATTAGAAATGTCACCTGGCACCCACGGGGTGAGCAGCACGCTGACAGTGTCTAATGGATTCAGTTATGATTAGCCAAGGTCTGTGCTTTAAAGGTAACAATGATCCTTGTGTTGTCCTCACTGGGGTACTAAGGTAGAGGCTGGAAATGAATTTGATGAGATCTGACATTGTATCTCCTGAAGAACTTAACCTCCATGAGTTTCTTGTAATATAGTTGTGAAGGTTAAATGAAATTAGATTTGTGAAGCATTTAGCGTAGTGTCAAGCAAGTAGTGATCAATAGTAGCAACAACATTATCAGAATAAGTAGTTCCTATAAGGACAAAATCGCTAGAAATACCAACCCTAGAAACTTCTATAAAGGATTATGCATTACTTTTAAATTAGATTGCTTTTCGGACATTAAAGTGACAGAAGGGAACAAACAGAAAACAGCTGCAGTAAGGTAGAAACTCTGTGACCTTCTTCTGTTGTCAGCGGCTGATTAGGGGAGCTGTGTTTTACCCCTGGGTATGTTGTTGCTTTATGAGATGGTGGGGGTGGGGGTGGTGGGGGGAACCTTGGGCGAATCAATGAATATCACTCAGACTCAGTTTCCCTTTGTAAAGTGAGGTTGTTGGAATAGAACCATTTGGGTGGTTTTTAGCTCTGCTCTACTATGATTCTTAAACATGGGATCTGTGCTGGTAATGGTAAGAAGAAAGTTCTGTGGTGGGAGAAAGGAACAAAAATAGGGATAGAAGATCTTGGAGTTGAGATTAAACATGAAAGTGCTTTTAAGGGAGTAACCAAGCAATACATTTGCTTGGAGCCATGGCTTTTTAAATGTCTGCCTACTGACTGTGACACATATGCTTGAAAAGAGTTCCTATAGCAAGCTGACAATAATTTGATTTTCTTCTCTGTTGTCTGACACTCTAAATTCTTATTTCCTAGGTTACCATAGAGCTCTCTCTAGCCAATGTCACTCAGTGAGTTTTGACTGTGTAGGCTTAATAGGATGCCAGTTTTGTGTATTGCTATTTACTCCCTAGCCCTTCAAATGAAATGTTCTTCTAATTCCTCAAAATAAAATATCAACAATGCTACTAGACAAGTCTTCAACTTAAACTTCTCAAAAACAGAGCCCTTCTATTTCTGTCTGCTGAAAAAAGGAGGATTCCCCACCCCCCATCATGAAGCAATATATGCAACATGGGTGGGGAGGAGTGTGCTGGATGCAACAGGCCAGAATCTCAAGCTAGAGTGGAGATAGGTTTCCCCAGGAAGACTCTAAAGTCAGAAATACAATGTGGGAGGGAAGCAGGATGTCTCAGCTCAGAGCAGGTAAAAGAAATCAGACACTGAAATCTGTATATGAGAACAATGACAAAGAAGACAGAGAAGGGTCCACTCTCCCTACCACCAATAGAAATCCCCTCCAAATCCCACTTAAGATCTCATTTCCATTATAAGCTTCACGTAGGTCTTATTAGATGGAATGTGTTTGCCTGAAGGGCACTTTATTCCCCACTTCTTTGGTTCATTGGAGGTAGGATCCCCACCACCACTAAAGCTCCTGACCTCTTGCCCTACCTTGTCTCATATCCAAGTAGGAGTGATCTGTTCGGTGAAGAGAGGAATCCAGCATGCATAACTCAGCTTCTTGCACCCCCTGTTCTCTTGGGAGCAGCCTCTCCCCCAGAGAAAGGCCTTCTGCTTCTGCTGAAAGCTCCCTGCTCTGAGGGGAGGCTGGCTGACTCCGTACTTCAGCACGAGGAAGCCTGTATGAGGGCAGATGGAAACCACACTCTCCACCATTCAATGTGCAATCAACACATCTTTCCTACTAGTTTGCCTTATTTTACATTTTGTTCAGAACACAGGTGGACGGTGGGGGAAGCTATTGTTGCTTCTCTCCAGTCATAAAATTTGATGGATGTACATTCTAGTGGAAAATCTGCTACAACATCCTCAGCCATTTCTTACTGCTGGGGCCAACTCATTTCTGCTGATTTCTTCCTCTCCCAAGGCCTCTTGTTCCCCCAAAGCCATATGATAATCCATGAGATTGATTATTAAGGAATCCGTCTGTATGATGCAGTGATTAATGAAATGGAATAGTCTAGACCAAAAAAAGATTAACTTCATATTTAATGTGTTTCAGCCATCAATTTAAGTAGAACAATAACTGCTTGAAATTGAATCCTGCTGTAGTGAAAATGTGGACTGAAAATAGCTCTGTATCTGCCTAAACCGGCTGACTAAATCACAGAATTTAGTAGGGAGCATACAGAGTCTGAATTCACTCTCTCTTCTGCATCCAAAGTGCAGTGACAGGCATGATGCAGTCGCTCAGTCATGTCCGACTCTTTGTGACCCCATGGACTATAGCCCGCCAGGCTCCTCTGTCTGTGGAATTCTCTAGGCAAGAGTACTGGAGTGGATTGCCATCCCCCTCTCCAGGGGATCTTCCTGACTCAGGGATCGAACCTGGGTCTCCCTTATTGCAGGCAGATTCTTTACTATCTCAGCCACAGTAGAGGGTTAAAAGTAGCATGATTTCTCATCTTGGTTTTGTCACTGATCTATCACTGAGCTAATAGATAACACAGCTAACAGATAACCCTTCTGAACCCTGCATAACTGCCTTGCAATATTCTAGGAATATTATATAATGCATGTGAACAACATTTATATTCTATAATATGTTTATTTGTTCTTTAGTTGCTCAGTCGTGTCCAACTCTTTGCAACCTCGTGGACTGTAGCCCATCAGGATCCTCTCTCCATGGGATTTTCCTGGCAAGGTTACTAGAGTGGGTTGCCATTTCCTTCTCCATAATATCATCAATTTGCTGCTGTTGATTAGTCACTTAAGTCGTGTCCAACTTTTTTGTGACAATACTGAAAAGAGACAGAACCTTACATGTTTAAAATCAGTTAAGCCATTTAGTGTATGGTCAAGAGAAGAGCCTGTCTTCTTGTCTTCTGTACGTGTGCTCAATTGTATTCAACTCTTAGAAGCCCCATGGACTGTAGCCCACCAGGCTCTTCTGCCCATGGAATTTTTCAGGCCAGAATACTGGAATGGGTTGCCATTTCCTCCTCCATAAGATACTTCCAATCCATGGATCAAACCATTGTCTCTTGCATCTCCTGATTAGCAAGCATATTCTTTACCACTTGTGCCACCTGGCAAACCCCCTTAATGTTTTCTAGTTTCTCCTAAAGTTTCTCAAACTGAGGTCCAAGGACTACTTTTAAATAAATACATTTTTAAACCCCACTCTGGTTCAAAATAGGAGTATATATAGGCAAGCCCTGGAATCTGTATTTTAACAAAGAAGGCTAAGTTTAGGAAGGAACCACTACATCTGATCCAAAAGTTATTTTTAATGTTTACACAATACTGCATTCTCATCAATCATCAGTGTTACCTCTCTCCTTTACTTGAAACATCTTAAAAGAACCAGTTCAGTCAAAACATTTTCCTTGGAAGGAAAGGGAGAGAAGAATGGAGAGAGTAACATGAAAGCATGTACACTAACATATGTAAAACAGATAGCCAATGGAAATTTGCTGTATGACTCAGGGAACTCAAACTGGGGCTCTCTAATAATCCAGAGGGGTGGGAAAGGGTGAAAGGTGGAAGGGAGTTACAAGAGGGAAGGGACCAGCTATGGCTAATTCATGTTGATATATGACAGATATCAAACCAATATTGTAAAGCAATCATCAACCACTTAAAAATAAATAAAATGAAGATACATATGCAAAAAAAAGAAAACCAGTTTCCTGTAATTTGGTCTTCTTGGGTCACTCTAAGTTAAAGTACATCTCCTCACAATTAAAAAAAAAACTTTTAAATTCCTACAACCAAACACCTCCATCTTAAACTTCCCACTTTTTTAATGATAATTCTAACATTCATTTTCTCTCCTTTAAAAGTCAGTTTGGAACTCTCAATCCTTGGGCAGTGAGAGGTCTGGATAAGAATCATTAAACCACGGCACAAATTATAATAACAGGTGAAACCCAATTATTACAAACTCCACAAAACCGCCAAATGGTTATATTCTAATAGAATTGGGTTATAGGGAACTCAGTGCCAGAAATTAGGTCCAGGTTTGTGGAATTTGGAAAGCAAAGCAACCTCTTTGAAATGAATTATCCAGTGAAAAGTAGTGCTTTGAATACAATACTGATACAAAGGCTGTAACATGTAAGCTAGGCTCCAGAGCTTCTAGGTGTTTCTGCAGGCTCCGCGCATGCCTGGCCTCGGATGTGAGTAAGATGGAAGCTTTCAGAGTGTGCAAGAGAACAGCATGACATGACTTCCATTTTCACAGCACCTCACTGGATGTCATATTGGGACTGGAAGGAGACTAGATCAAAGACAATTTTCACAATCTAGTTAAAGATGGTGGTCAGCAGCAGGGGAAGGGATGAGAGCCATTAGCCTCTTGGATATATTTAAAAGGCAGAACTGACAGGATTTGATCCTCAAAGTTAATTTAACTGAGCATTGTCCAAATGGAAACGACTCTGTTCTGCAAAACACTTTTTAAAAACTTGTATTTTTCAAGGAAGTAGTCTTAACCATAAAGAAAAATGGAGGCTAGAACCTAATGAATGTGTGTGTATATGTATGTGTGTGTGTGAGTGTGTGTATATGTATATATATGATACATAACATATGTATCATATATAATATAGCATCATATAAAACTACACATAAACACAAATATATATATATATAATCTATTAACATATACAACAAAATATACAGTCTACGCACATTCCTGGGGCTTCCCAGGTGACAATAGTGGTAAAGAACCTGTGTGCCAACACAGGAGATGGAAGAGACCTGGGTCCAGTCCCTAGGTTGGAAAGATCCCTTGGAGGAGGGCATGGCAACCCACTTCAGTATTCTTGCCTGGACGGAGAATCCCATGGACAGAGGAGTCTGGCAGGCTGCAGTCCACAGGGTCACAAAGAGTTGGACATATCTGAAGGGACTTAGCTTACACGCACACCAGTTCTTTGTCCAGGCATATTGTAAGCTAAGTGGTATACTCTTAAATTTACTTAACCAAATTCAGTTGTTTTGTTTAAAACCATGGTATTGTAAAAGCTCCAAAATAGAGCTATTAACAAATAGTTACATGTGTTGCCATGTTCTCTTTCTTGGTCTATACTTTAAAAAAAATATATCCAGTTTGAATTTTTTCTCCTTTTAACCAGCTCTTTGCTCTCAGTGAAGCAGTTTTTCCTCCCTTTCTACTTTTTTTGTGTAGGTTCAGCTTATCTTGCCCTTCTATTGTCCTTCAAGTTCTTAGTTTTCGAAACTCATCTTCCACTCTCGCACACTTCCCCTGGGAAACATCTGTTCCACCTTTCACATTGCTGACTAGTTTTCTTTATCTTCCCTCCTTTGTTTCCTTGAGCTAGCCTCCTAATGGTGGACCAATTAGGGCGAATGATTTCCCTTCACCCAGGAGACTTATAAAACCATCTCTGCAAACTAACTAGAAGTTCTGTGATTGAAGTCAAGATATCAGTTGAAGCTATAAATAAAATGTAGCACTCAAAGCTAAAGCAGGGTTTTTTTCTTTAAGTTATTCAGCAGGACACCATCATTTCATCTCTTCTACACATCTTTTTATTACATTGCATTTTAATGTTCAACATGACACCCCAAATGAAATGCTGAAACCCCCTGCAGACACGTTATTGTGTATTCCATCTCTTTTCTGCTTGGAATCAGGATATTAGTTTATAAAATGGTTTTCTCAAATGAAATTAGGGAGTAAACCAGTGTGACTCAGGCATTCACAATTGCATATCAGCCTCCTATTGTGGAAGGATTAAATGTGATTTCAAACAATAGAAGGCAATCCCAGGAAGAAATTATACAAGTGGGTGAGTTGATTATGATGTCACAATTGGGTTTTAGGTTAATAGTCCTCAGCAAAGATCTACTGATGACAGTTTTATAAGAGTCATGATTATCCTAGGAAGATCAACTTTGATCACTTGGCTTTCGAAATTTTGCTTTACCTTTGAGGCTCCTCCATGTACATTTTCATGTCAGATCCCTTTTCTTGTTTTAGTGGGATAATTTTTCTTTATGATTGTCAGTATAATACAATATGCCTGGTTATTATCATTTTGTATTAATTGAACAAGACTTGAATTCTCAGTCAATATTTGTTTCATATTACACTTGTAATGAAAGTATAGCCTAATTATTATACTTAGAATTTTAAAAAACCACAGAGAAGTAATTAATCTATATGTAAGTAATTCCTTTTTAGTGTAATCTATGACTATATTATGTTCATTCACCAAAAAAAATTTATAGATTATACCCACCATGTTATCAAATACCTGAACATAGAATGAAATATGTTAAACATCTAGGTGAAGAGAAAATCACTCAGGTATTCTAAAGAATGTTTCTGTTTCCATCCTTTCTACCATCATATTTGTTAACTTTTGTTAGGGGTCAAAGTTTATTCTCCACACCTTCCTCCTCTCAAATATGAATCACATTTAAGAGCTATTACAATCAGAATTTTATTGATAATTGCTAACACTTATAAAGTGTTATTCTGGGTCTGGCAGCATTCTAAGCTCATCCCACATATTAACATACTCAATCATCACACCAGCCCTGCTATTGTTTCCATTGTACACATGGGATCACTTGGCCCATGGCCTAACTAATAAGTGGAAGAGCTGTGGGATGAAGCCAGAAAAGTCTGACTTGCTGCTCTCAACCCCGCACATTATCAACCCCATGGCACCACTCCATCCCTGCCAAGGAAGAAGATGTGTCTCCGGTTTGAGAAGCGGTGGTTTAACTATTTTTAAGAGTGCAATCTTGAAAAAATAAGTATTATCAAACACATGAGTAGACTCTCATCTTTCTATGTTTGGTACTCATGGTCCAGGTCAGAATTCCCACATCTGTGGCCAAATGATATTAGTAGCACCCTGATACAAAGATGATTTCTAATAGTGAGTGTTGACAATGACTAAACAAACTTGAAATTTCAGGCAATTATCCTAAAAGCATAACCTATACCCATGTCCTTAAAAGGGCAAAGCAAAAATATCTAGATTACCAAGTCAACATACACTGGTACCTAAATTCCACAGAAAAGGTCTAAACTGCATTGTGCTTATGTTGAGCTCTTCTGAGCGCAAAACCGGTTTATACCTTTAAGATCTGAGGCCAAAACACTGCCAAAAGAAAAATCATTCTCTTATCCAATAAATACTAGGTGAAACTCATTAGGTGCCAACTGCATGTCAGGAGTTATTATAGACCCTGAAGGACTGAACTACAGCACATTTGATTAAAACAAACAAACAAACAAAAGTGTAACCCTAACCTAAGTACAGCCAAGCTATATATTTAACATGACATTTTTATGAAAAAAATTTATACAAATTTTTTAATTTGTATCAGAAATTTTATATCACTACAAATTCAACAAATACTGAGAAAAGAACCTCTTTTTCAATTGCTAATAATTTGTATTAATCCATCATCCCCCATCCCAACAGAATTGAGACCTGGAGACAGTTATAAGCAACGCAGTCTCTGTTCTCAGTTGAACATGCAGAGGAGACTTCATCGCTAGCTGGCAGAAATTCTCACAGCCCTTTCTACTTGGATGCCACCTTCTCACTCACCACTTTCAACACGTCCTTGACTGACCCAGTTCTGACCACCTCTTTATAACTCTTGTAGGTCATCTCGGTGCCTATTTTCATCCAGCCCAGCTTGATCCATGATGCTCCCAGGTTTGTGGGCATGGACTCACTCAGCACCTGTGTTCTTCTGAACCCCATCTGACCCACTGTGGGCATCCAGGTTCTGCTCCTGGGCATGCTTCCCGCTGGGCAGGCACCTGGCTTAGCATTTCCTTGGCTTCTCCTGCAGCCTGGCTGCTCTCCTCACACCCACCTCACCTCCTTCCTCCACCTCCCTGGGCTGAATGAGTGCACACATAAATCAGTGTTGATTTGATGACATCCGGAAACATTTCGCACAAAAATATTCCTTTTTTTAAGCCAGGAAACAAAATGAAGCAAAAGACAGGCTTAAAGTGTAACACATTCTTACATACTTACAAGTTGAAGTTAAGAGATTTAATCAGAGAGATTTGCTCTTTTATCTCTATTAGAGATATTGAGACAAAATTTTAGGGAAAAAAAGCTAAATGAATAACATGCTATGCGGATCACCATAGGCAATCGAGAAGGATGCTGTGTAAAACCCAGTTTGTAAATCTCCAAACAGTCAATTAGCAGACCAATATGAGCAATGAGTAGACCTTACAGCCTTTCCCAAGCAAACACGGTAATTAAAAACAAATTACTGTGTAGCCTGGATGCAGTGCTTTACAGCGTACCCCACCTGCCAACCAGCAGCTAAATTCATTCCAGAACTGTCTGGCCAATTAGCTGCTTCCCTGTTGGGTGACGCAGGATCCTGGTGTGAGCACTATTTGCAAGAATCCACATCAGATTGGGCCTTTTGTACTCAAAAGACAGCAGATTTTCCAGCAGACTCAAGAGCAGGTCTCTAGACTGGATGAATTCTGCCTTGTTCTCAGAATGTATTCTTTGTACTCACTTCACAAGGGCCTGGAGATATTCCAGTTTCAATACCAGAATAGAATCCCCAGGTTCTCACAAAAAAGGAATACTCTCACTTGTTTTCCCTACAGGTAATTGTAATTAGGAAAAGAAAAATCAAACACTGGGTTTTGAAAACTTCATCAAAGACCCTTAGCAAAAAAATTCAAGTAGAATTTCTAATTTTTTCTCTTAGAAATAAAGTAGATCCATGAAATCAGATAAAGTGAAATTTACTGGTAATTTTATAACTGGTTTTGTGCATGTATTTAGAAACACAGAAGGCTAGAATTAAAAGGAACAAAAAGGAAAATATTGTGCTTAAATCTTACAACTGAGGAAATTGAAACACAAGGTCATACAAAGGGGGAAGCAGGAGTGAAGTCCAGCTGTCTCTGATAATATTCAACTCTGAGTTAATTTAGGATAGTATATGTACCCACAATATGTATAGATTTCATGTGCATAAACAGAGAACTCTCAATGGATCTTCACATCCATTTTTTTATGTGACTCTCAACTTCTATAGTTGAGAGTCCAACAATAAAGAACTTGGTTAACAGAAGCACCCTTACTTTATATCACAGGAAAGAAAAGACTCTAGCCACATGTATGGAGAATTTTCCTTTTTGTAAATTTCAAACATTTAATCATCCACTTAGTGAGCATTTATTTAACATTATTCATATGCCAGGTATATAGACAGTGAATCTTACAGCAAAGTAATAAATAGGTTTCAACTCTTGAACAAAACCAATTATCAGAAACTAATTTCTTTTTTTTAACTGGAGGATAACTGCTTTACAATGTTCTGTTGTTTCTGCCATACAACAACATGAATCAGCCTGCTGTTCAGTTGCTCAATAATATTTGATTCTTTAAAACCTCACGGACTGAAGCATGCCAGACTACCCTGTCATTCACAATCTCCTGGAGCTTGCTCAAACTCATGTCCATTGAGTCAGCGATGCCATCCAACCATCTCATCCTCTGTCATCCCCTTCTCCTCCTGCCATCAATCTTTCCCAGCATCAGGGTCTTTTCTAATGAGTTGACTCTTCGCATCAGGTGGCCAAAGTATTGGAGCATCAGCATCAGTTCATCTAATGAATATTCAAAGTTCATTTCCTTTAGGATTGACAAGTTTGATCTCCTTGCTGTCCAAGGAACTCTCAAGAGTCTTCTTTGACATCACAGTTCAAAAGCATTAATTCTTCACTCTCAGCCTTCTTTATAAGCCAACTCTCACATCTGTACATGACTGTTGCAAAACCATAGCTTTGATTGTACAGATCTTTGTCAGCAAAGTAATGGCTCTGCTTTTCAATACACAATGTTTGCCATAACTTTTCTTCCAAGGAGCAAACGTCTTTTAATTTTGTGACTGCAGTCACCATCCACAGTGATTTTGGAGACCAAGAAAATAAAGTCTGTCACTGTTTCCATTGTTTCCCCATCTATTTCCCATGAAGTGACGGGACTGGATGCCATGATCTTCATTATTTGAATGTTGAGTTTTAAGCCAACTTTTCCACTCTCCTCTTTCACCTTCATCAAGAGGCTCTTTAGTTCCTCTTTGTTTTATGGCATAAGAGTGGTTTCATCTGGGAGATTATTGATATTTCTCCTAGTAATCTTGATTCCATGTTGTGCTTCATCCTGCCCAGCATATCGCATGATGTACTCCGCATACAAAAGATAACAGAATTTTGCCAAGGGAATGCACTGGACATAGCAAACACCTTCTTCCAACAACACAAGAGAAGGCTCTACACATGGACATCACCAGATGGTCAATATCAAAATCAGATTGATTATATTCTTTGTAGCCAAAGATGGAGAAATTTATACAGTCAGCAAAACAAGACTGGGAGCTGACTGTGGCACAGATCATGAACTCCTTACTGCCAAATTAAGATGTAAATTAATGAGAGTAGGGAAAACCACTAGACGATTCAGGTATGACCTAAATCAAATCCCTTACGATTATACAGTGGAAGTGACAAATAGATTCAAGGGATTAAATCTGATAGACAGAGTTCCTGAAGAACTATAGACAGAGGTTCATGATATTGTACAGGAGGCAGTGATCAAGACCATCCCCAAGAAAAAGAAATGCAAACAGGCAAAACAATTGTCTGAGGAGACCTTCCAAATAGCCGAGAAAAGAAGAGAAGTGAAAGGTAAAGGAGAAAAGGAAAGATATACCCATTTGAATGCAAAGTTCCAAATAATAGCACAGAGAGATCAGAAAGCCTTCCTCAGTGATCAATGCAAAGAAACAGAGGAAAACAATAGAATGGGAAAGACTAGAGATCTCTTCAGGAAAATTAGTGATACCAAGGGAATATTTCATGCAAAAATAGGCACAATAAAGGACAGAAATGGTATGGACCTAACAGAAGCAGAAGATATTAAGAGGAGGTGGCAAGCATACACAGAAGAACTGTACAAAAAAGATTTTCATGAGGAAGATAACCATGATGGTGTGATCACTCACCTAGAGCCAGACATCCAGGAATGTGAAGTCAAGTGGGCCTTAGGAAGCATCACTACAAACAAAGCTAGTGCAGGTGATGGAATTCCAGTTGAGCTATATCAAATCCTATAAGATGATACTGTGAAAGTGTTGCACTCAGTATGCCAGCAAATTTGGAAAACTCAGCAGTGGCCACAGGACTGGAAAAGGTCAGTTTTCATTCCAATCCCAAGGTAGGGTAGTGTCAAAGAATGTTCAAAGTACCATACAATTGCACTCATCTCACACATTAGCAAAGTAATAATCAAAATTCTCCAGGCCAGGCTTCAACAGTACATGAACAATGATCTTCCAGATATTCAAGCTAGATTTAGAAAATGCAGAGGAACCAGAGATCAAATTGCCAACATCCGTTGGATCATCAAAAAAGCAAGAGAGTTCCATAAAAACATCTACTTTTGCTTTATTGACTATGCAAAAACCTTTGACTGTGTGGATCACAAAACTGTGAAAAATTCATGAAGAGATGGGAATACCAGATCACCTGACCTGCCTCCTGAGAAATCTGTATGCAGGTCAGGAAGCAACCGTTAGAACTGAACATGGACCAATAGACTGGTTTCAAATAGGGAAAGGAGTACATCAAGGTTATATTTTGTCACCCTGCTTATTCAACTTAAATGCAACTTATATCATGCGAAATATCTGGCTGGATGCATACAAAATGGAATCAAGATTGCTGGGAGAAATATCAATAACCTCAGATATGCAGATGACACCATCCTTATGGCAGAAACCAAAGAACTAAAGAGCCTCTTGATGAAAGTAAAAGAGGAGAGTGTAAAAGTTGGCTTAAAACTCAACATTCAGAAAACTAAGATTATGGCATCCGGTCCCATCACTTCATGTCAAATAGATGGGGAAACAGTGGAAACAGTGGCAGGCTTTATTTTTTTGAACTCCAAAATCACTGCAGATGGTAACCGCAGCCATGAAATTAAAAGATGCTTGTCTCTTGGGAGAAAAGCTACAACCAACCCAGACAGCATATTAAAAAGCAGAGTCATTACTTTACCAACAAAGATCCATCAATTCAAAGCTATGGTTTTATAGTCATGTATGGCTGCGTTTTGCTGGAGCAGCCATGAAGAGATACCCCACAACCAAGGTAAGAGAAACCCAAGTAAGATGGTAGGTGTTGCAAGAGGGCATAAGAGGGCAGACACACTGAAACCATACGCACAGAAAACTAGTCAATCTAATCACACTAGGACCACAGCCTTGTCTAACTCAATGAAACTAAGCCATGCCTATGGGGCAACCCAAGATGGGCAGGTCATGGTGAAGAGATCTGACAGAATGTGGCCCACTGGAGAAGGGAATGGCAAACCATTTCAGTGTTCTTGCCTTGAGAACCCCATAAACAGTAGGAAAAGGCAAAATGATAGGATACTGAAAGAGGAACTCCCCAGGTCAGTAGGGCCCAATATGCTACTGGAGATCACTAGAGAAATAACTCCAGAAAGAATGAAGGGATGGAGCCAAAGCAAAAACAATACCCAGCTGTGGATGTGACTGGTGATAGAAGCAAGGTCCCATGCTGTAAAGAGCAATATTGCATAGGAACCTGGAATGTCAGGTCCATGAAACAAGGCAAATTGGAAATGGTCAAACAAGAGATGGTAAGAGTGAATGTAGACATTCTAGGAATCAGCGAACTAAAATGGACTGGAATGGGTGAATTTAATTCAGAATACCATTATATCTACTACTGCGGGCAGGAATCCCTCAGAAGAAATGGAGTAGCCATCATGGTCAACAAAAGAGTCCGAAATACAGTACTTGGATGCAATCTCAAAAATGACAGAATGATCTCTGTTCATTTCCAAGGCAAACCATTCAATATCACAGTAATCCAAGTCTATGCCCCAACCAGTAATGCTGAAGAAGCTGAAGTTGAACAGTTCTATGAAGACCTACAAAACCTTTTAGAACTAACACCCAAAAAAGATGTCCTTTTCATTATAGGGGACTGGAATGCAAAAGTAGGAAGTCAAGAAACACCTGGAGTAACAGGCAAATTTGGCCTCGGAATACAAAATGAAGGAGGGCAAAGACTAATAGAGCTTTGCCAAGAAAATGAACTGGTCATAGCAAACACCGTTTTCCAACAACACAAGAGAAGACTCTACACATGGACATCACCAGATGGTCAACACCAAAATCAGATTGATTATATTCTTTGCAGCCAAAGATGGAGAAGCTCTATACAGTCAACAAAAACAAGACCAGGAGCTGACTGTGGCTCAGATCATGAACTCCTTATTGCCAAATTCATACTTAAATTGAAGAAAGTAGGGAAAACCACTAGACCATTCAGGTATGACCTAAATCAAATCCCTTATGATTATACAATGGAAGTGAGAAATAGATTCAAGGGCCTAGATCTGATAGATAAAGTACCTGATGAACTATGGACTGAGGTTCGTGACATTGTACAGGAGACAGGGATCAAGACCATCCCCATGGAAAAGAAATGCAAAAAAGCAAAATGGCTGTCTGGGGAGGCCTTACAAATAGCTGTGAAAAGAAGAGAAGCAAAAAGCAAAGGAGAAAAGGAAAGATATAAGCATCTGAATGCAGAATTACACAGAATAGCAAGAAGAGAAAAGAAAGCCTTCCTCAGTCATCAGTGCAAAGAAATAGAGGAAAACAACAGAATGGGAAAGACTAGAGATCTCTTCAAGAAAATTAGAGATACCAAGGGGATATTTCATGCAAAGATGGGCTCGATAAAGGACAGAAATGGTATGGACCTAACAGAAGCAGAAGATATTAAGAAGAGATGGCAAAAATACACAGAAGAACTATACAAAAAAGATCTTCATGACCCAGATAATCACGATGATGTGATCACTGACCTAGAGCCAGACATCCTGGAATGTGAAGTCAAGTGGGCCTTAGAAAGCATCATTACAAACAAAGCTAGTGGAGGTGATGGAATTCCAGTTGAGCTATTTCAAATCCTAAAAGATGATGTTGTGGAAGTGCTGCACTCAATATGCCAACAAATTTGGAAAACTCAGCAATGGCCACAGGACTGGAAAAGGTCAGTTTTCATTCCAATCCCAAAGAAAGGCAATGCCAAAGAATGCTCAAACTACTGCACAATTGCATTCATCTCATATGATAGTAAAGTAATGCTCAAAATTCTCCAGGCCAGGCTTCAGCAATACGTGAACTGTGAACTTCCTGATATTCAAGCTGGTTTTAGAAAAGGCAGAGGAACCAGAGATCAAATTGCCAACATCCGCTGGATCATGGAAAAAGCAAGAGAGTTCCAGAAAAACATCTATTTCTGCTTTATTGACTATGCCAAAGCCTTTGACTGTGTGGATCACAATCAACTGTGGACAATTCTGAAAGAGATGGGAATACCAGACCATCTGACCTGCCTCTTGAGAAACCTGTATACAGGTCAGGAAGCAACAGTTAGAACTGGACATGGAACAACAGACTGGTTCCAAATAGGAAAAGGAGTTCGTCAAGGCTGTATATTGTCAACCTGCTTATTTAATTTATATGCAGAATACATCATGAGAAATGTATGGCCTGGAAGAAACACAAGCTGGAATCAAGATTGCTGGGAGAAATATCAATAACCTCAGATATGCAGATGACACCACCCTTATGGCAGAAAGTGAAGAGGAACTAAAAAGCTTCTTGATGAAGGTGAAAGTGGAGAGTGAAAAAGTTGGCTTAAAGCTCAACATTCAGAAAACGAAGATCATGGCATCCGGTCCCACCACTTCATGGGAAATAGATGGGGAAACGGTGGAAACAGTGTCAGACTTTATTTTGGGGGGCTCCAAAATCACTACAGATGGTGACTGTAGCCATGAAATTAAAAGACGCTTACTCCTTGGAAGGAAAGTTATGACCCACCTAGATAGCATATTCAAAAGCAGAGACATTACTTTGCCAAGAAAGATCCGTCTAGTCAAGGCTATGGTTTTTCCTGTGGTCATGTATGGATGTGAGAGTTGGACTGTGAAGAAGGCTGAGTGCTGAAGAATTGATGCTTTTGAACTGTGGTGTTGGGGAAGATTCTTGAGAGTCCCTTGGACTGCAAGGAGATCCAACCAGTCCATTCTGAAGGAGATCAGCCCTGGGATTTCGTTGGAGGCAATGATGTTGAAGCTGAAACTCCAGTACTTTGGCCACTTCATGTGAAGAATTGACTCATTGGAAAAGACTCTGATGCTGGGAGGGATTGGGGGCAGGAGGAGAAGGGGACGACAGAGGATGAGATGGCTGGATGGCATCACTGACTTGATGGATGTGAGTCTGAGTGAACTCTGGGAGTTGGTGATGGACAGGGAGGCCTGGCGTGCTGCAATTCATGGGGTCACAAAGAGTAGGACACGACTGAGCGACTGAACTGAACTGAACTGATGGATGTGAAAGTTGGACTATAAAGAAAGCTGAGTGCTGAAGAATTGATGCTTTTGAACTTTGGTGATGGAAAAGACTCTTGAGAGTCCCTTGGACTGCAAAGAGATCAAACCAGTCCATCCTAAGGGAAATCAGTCCTGAATATTCCTTGGAAAGACTGATGCTGAAGCTGAAACTGCAATACTTTGGCAACCTGATGCGAAGAATTGACTCATTTGCAAGACTCTGATGCTAAGATTGAAGGCAGGAGGAGAAGGGGATAACATAAGATAAGGTGGTTGGATGGCATCACCAACTCGATGGACATGAGTTTGAGCAAGCTCTGGGAGTTGATGATGGACAGGGAATCCTAGCATGCTGCAGCTCATGGGGTTGCAAAGAGTCAGACATGACTGAACGACTGAACTGAACTGACTCTGCATATAAATTAAATAAGCAGGGTGACAATGTACAGCCTTGATGAACTCCTTTCCAATTCTGAACCAGTCCATTGTTCCATGTCTATTTCTAATTGTTGCTTCTTGACCTGCATACAGATTTCTCAGGAGGCAGGTAAATTGGTCTGGTATTCCCATTTCTTTAAGACTTTTCTAGTTTGTTGTGATCTATAAAGTCAAAGGCTTTAGTGTAGTCAATAAAGCAGAAGTAGATGTTTTTCTGGAATTCCCTTGCTTTTTCTATGATCCAACAGATGTTGGCAATTTGACTTCAGGTTCTTTTGCCTTTTCTAAATCCAGCTTAAAATTTGGGAGTTCTCAGTTCACATACTGTTGAAGCCTAGCTTAAAGGATTTTGAGCATTACCTTGCTGGCGTGTGAAATGAGCATAATTGTGCAATAGTTTGAACATTCTTTGGCATTGCACTTCTTTGGGATTGGAATGAAAACTTTTTCCAGTCCTGTGGCCTTTGCTGAATTTTCCAATTTAGCTGGCATATTGAGTGCAGCACTTTCACAGCATCATCTTTTAGTATTTGAAACAACTCATCTGGAATTCCATCACTTCCACTAGCTTTGTTCATAGAGATGCTTCTGAAGGCCCACTTAACTTTGAATCTGGGTCTACATGAGTGATCACACCATCATGATTATCTGGTTTGTGAAGATCTTTTTTGTATAGTTCTGTGTATTCTTGCCACGTCTTCTTAATATCTTCTTCTTCTGTTAGGTCCATAGCATTTCTGTCATTTTTGTGCCCATCTTTGCATGAAATATTTCCTTGATTTCTCTAATTTTCTTGAAGAGATCTCTAGTCTTTCCCATTCTGTTTTCCTCTATTTCTTTGCTTTGTTCACTTAGGAAGGCTCTCTTATCTCTCCTTACTATACTTTGGGTCTCTGCTTTCAGCTGGGTTTATCTTCCCATCTCTCTTTTGCCTTTTGGTTCTCTTGTTTTCTCAGCTACTTATAAGTCCTCCTCATACAACTATTTTGCTGTTTTGCATTTCTTTTACTTTGGAATGGTTTTGATCACTGGCTCTGGTACAATGTTACAAACCTCCATCCATAGTTCTTCAGGCTCTCTGTCCACCAGATCTAACCCCTTGAATCTCTTGTCACTTCCACTGTATAATCACAAGGTATTTTATTTAGGTCATATATGAATGGCCTATTTGTTTTCCCTATTTTCTTCAATTTAAGTCTGATTTTTGCAAGAAAGAGTTCATGTCTGAGCCACAGTCAGCTCCTAGTCTTTTTTTTGCTCACTGTATGGAGCTTCTCCATATTCAGTGCAGAGAATGTAATCAATATGATTTCAGTATTGACCATCTGGTGGTGTCCATGGGTAGAGTCATCTCTTATGCTGTTGGAAGAGGTTGTTTGCTATAACCAGTGCATTCTCTTGGCAAAACTCTGTTAGCTTTTGCCCTGCTTCATTTTGTTCTCTAAGGCCAAACTTTCCTGTTACTCCAGCTATCTCAGGCTTAAGTATATACATATCCCCTCTCTCTTGAACCTCCCTCCTACCCCCACTGCTTTCCCACACCTCTAGGTCATCACAGAGCATCGGTTGGGGTTGGGCTCCCTGTTTTAAGTAGCAGCTTCCCACTAGCCATCTCTTTTACAGAAGACTCTTGAGAGTCCCTTGGACTGCAAGGAGATCCAACCAGTCCATTCTGAAGGAGATCAGCCCTGGGATTTCTTTGGAAGGAATGATGCTAAAGCTGAAACTCCAGTCCTTTGGCCACCTCATGCGAAGAGTTGACTCATTGGAAAAGACTCTGATGCTGGGAGGGATTGGGGGCAGGAGGAGAAGAGGACGGCAGAGGATGAGATGGTTGGATGGCATTATTGACTTGATGGACGTGAGTCTGGGTGAACTCAAGGAGTTGGTGATGGACAGGGAGGCCTGTTGTGCTGCGATTCATGGGGTCACAAAGAGTCGGACATGACTGAGCGACTAAACTGAACTGAACTGAACTGAATGTACGTATGTCCATGCTACTCTCTCAATTCCTCCCACACTCTCCTTCCCCTGCTCTCTCCAACAAGTCAGTATTCTAGTCTGTGTTTCTATTGTGCTGTGCTTAGTTGCTCAGTCAAGTCAGACTCTTTGTGACCCCATGGACCGTAGCCCACCAGGTTCCTCTGTCCATGGGGATTCTCCAGGCCAGAATACTAGAGTGGGTTGCCATGCCCTCTACCAGGGTATCTTCCCAACCCAGATAGAACCCAGGTCTCCAGCATTGCACAGATTCTCTACCATGTGAGCCACCAGGGAAGCCCTTGTTTCTATTCCTGCCTACAAATAGATTCATCAGTACCATACTGCGTTTGTTAAGAAGGATTCTGAGGAGCTATCTGAACTGAGAATAAAAGAGTGATTATATCTGGTTTTTACTAATCATAATGACCATAGGAGTAATAGCAAATATGTTACTGAGATGGTGTGCCAATTATAGGACTATTCTTCCAGCTCCAATTTTCGCTAAAATCTTAGAGAAAGAAACCTTTTAAGGAAACCTCCTATGTTTCTATTTTAACACCTGAAGGTATACAAAAGAAGTGGTTGCTTGTAAGTAATTGCTTCCCTCTTTGTTATAACATGAAAAGAAGAAATGGGAGGATCCATGGAGTTAGGATGGAGGTGGTAGAAATGGAGGGTGATTAAAAACAACCAGTGTGTTCACTAGGGAGGTAGATCCTGAATCAGAGATCCCTGACTGCTGCTGCAGACCACACTCAGAAGGACTGCTTTGCTTTAGTTACTAGGAAAAAATTTGATGAGTATTTTGGAAAGATTCTTTAATATAAAACTTTGTTTTTCTTTGTGACTTATAATAGTGATTTATTGAGAAAATTTACTCTTTCCTCAATGACAAATGCAGTCCAAGCTTCAGGTGTATAATACTTTTTGAATAACTGTGAAATCAATGAGTCTTTCTTCATCAAAATGAAATCACGGATATACATTAAATAATTGTTTAAATAGGAAAGGAAAGAAAACCAAAATGGTTCTATTATTTCCGTGTTGAAAAGGCTTTTGTAATCAGTACAAGTCTTTCAATGGTGGCTTCTTTAATCATTTGGTTGGTATAAAACCATAAGTGACATGCCCTCGAAATCAACAAGGGAAGCCAGGAAGTCAATATTAAGTTCACTGTAAGAATATGACGAATTTGCTCTATTGTCTGGTCTCATTATATTCTTTGTCACAAAAATGAGTTATCACAGAATTATAATGTCTAGTATGTTCTTCTTTATAATACATTCTTATTCACATGACAAGAATTACGACAAGAGGAGAAAACGGACAAAATTAATCCACCCTCATGACAGAAAATATTGCATCAAATTAACTTGTGACAGGCAAGTATTTTTGTGAAGGCATTTATTGATGGCATCTGTCATATCAGTCTACCTACATCAGTTCTTTATGTGTCCCATCAAAGATCTATCATAAGTGGAATCCTGGAAAAAACATCTGAAAATGGTCTAGATGTAAAGAAAAGAAACAAAGGTCATTTTGTACATGATCTTTGGAGGAAATCCCTAACTAAATCAATAACTTGGACTATACAGCACTTCTTGGGAACAAACACCATCCTACTTTAACCTTTGTTTGAGAACTTTCTACTTCTGGGTTTGACAGGAAAAGTTCATTTGAAAATTATGTATTAGGGAAAGGAAAGGAATAGGAAGATTTCAAACAATAAATTCCTTAAGGTACATTTGCTTTATACTTTCTATCTGGGTAGTAACCAACATAGAATAATCTCACAATAGTAGATATAATATGTAATGTTTAACCAAATCAAATTAGTTGAATTGAATGTGAAAATGCAATGTGGTTCATTCTAGGCAAGAGGGAAGTGATGTTGAGGATCAGTGACAATCAGATCAGATCAGTCGCTCAGTCATATCCGACTCTTTGCAACCCCATGAATCGTAGCACGCCAGGCCTCCCTGTCCATCACCAACTCCTGGAGTTCACTCAGACTCACGTCCATCGAGTCAGTGATGCCATCCAGCCATCTCATCCTCTGTCGTCCCCTTCTCCTCCTGCCCCCAATCCCTCCCAGCATCAGAGTCTTTTCCAATGAGTCAACTCTTCTCATGAGGTGGCCAAAGGACTGGAGTGTCAGCTTTAGCATCATTCCTTCCAAAGAAATCCCAGGGCTGATCTTCAGAATGGACTGGTTGGATCTCCTTGCAGTCCAAGGGACTCTCAAGAGTCTTCTCCAACACCACAGTTCAAAAGCATCAATTCTTCAGCACTCAGCCTTCTTCACAGTCCAACTCTCACATCCACACATGACCACAGGAAAAACCATAGCCTTGACTAGACGGACCTTTGTTGGCAAAGTAATGTCTCTGCTTTTGAATATGCTATTTAGGTGGGTCATAACTTTCCTTCCAAGGAGTAAGCGTCTTTTAATTTCATGGCTACAGTCACCATCTGCAGTGATTTTGGAGCCCAGAAAAATAAAGTCTGACACTGTTTCCACTGTTTGCCCATCTATTTCCCATGAAGTGGTGGGACCGGATGCCATGATCTTCGTTTTCTGAATGTTGAGCTTTAAGTCAACTTTTTCACTCTCCACTTTCACCTTCATCAAGAAGCTTTTTAGTTCCTCTTCACTTTCTGCCATAAGGGTGGTGTCATCTGCATATCTGAGGTTATTGATATTTCTCCCGGCAATCTTGATTCCAGCTTGTGTTTCTTCCAGGCCAGCGTTTCTCATGATGTACTCTGCATATAAGTTAAGTAAACAGGGTGACAATATACAGCCTTGACGAACTCCTTTTCCTATTTGGAACCAGTCTGTTTTTCCATGTCCAGTTCTAACTGTTGCTTCCTGACCTGCATACAAATTTCTCAAGAGGCAGATCAGGTGGTCTGGTATGCCCATCTCTTTCAGAATTTTCCACAGTTGATTGTGATCCACACAGTCAAAGGCTTTGGGATAGTCAATAAAGCAGAAATAGATGTTTTTCTGGAACTCTCTTGCTTTTTTGATGATCCAGCAGATGTTGACAATTTGATCTCTGGTTCCTCTGCCTTTTCTAAAACCAGCTTGAACATCAGGAAGTTCACGGTTCACATATTACTGAAGCCTGGCTTGGAGAATTTTGAGCATTACTTTACTAGTGTGTGAGATGAGTGACAATAGATGACTATAATGTATATTTGTTCATATATGAATACCTTTGACAAAGGTAGCCTGGAATGAATGATGTAGAGATTTTTCAAAAGCAAAACATGTAATTATGTGTGATGAAGCAGAGAGATCACCAACATAGACCAAATAACTATCTTCAAAAAATTAGTTTCTTAAGAAGCATTTACTCTGGAGATTCACTAAACTCTAGGTTCTGGTCCATGGCACTATAAATTCAGAAGCTCATGCATGCTTTCCATACAGGAAAGTTCTCCAAGACTTGTGTGTCAAACCAGGAGACCAGTTTTATTACCTGTTTTGCTTAAAATGACTACTGTATTGAACCCATTCATTTTCAATGGTCCATGAAAGAAGATAACATATGTTTTTTTAAGGTACCCAGAAAACTAAATGGGAAAAATATTCCTCTTGTCATGAAGAAGAGAAAAACCTATTTCCACATTTTTGTGTGGGGGAAGTCACACCTCTAAAGAGAAGTATGACAACTTCCTCATCATGCCCCTATTAACTCTCATTTGGGTATGGATATAAGGTAGATGATAAATGAGAAAAGACACACATGAAGCTAATCAGACCCCCAGTGACTACAACAGCAGACCCAGCAGAATACAAGCTCCTCAAGCAGAGTTCTTATTGACTGATGCTTAAAAAATCTTTGTTGATCTTCCTCAGTCAGAAAATGCAAGTTAATGTGGTATTGTATCAATGTTTTCATGTCAGATTATATACTCATTTGATTTTCTTCTAAGATGAACACAAGTAGCATTCAGCTCAAGTGTCATTTCTGTAGGAAGTTATGAAACAGGTATGACAAATTTATTATACACGCAGTAAACACCAGATTTTGAAAGTACACAAGTTGCAATTCAATCCTGGTTTTTAGAGTCATTCTGATGTCATTAAAACACACAAATAAGACATCTCTTCTTCCCAGGAAATGTAACCAATGGGCATTTACCATTATAATTACCTGCTTCTTATGGAGCACACACACACTAATTACCTGACTTAAATTTAGAATGAAAATTTGGGGGTTGGAATCATTATTCTGAAGACTGTTGTCTTTGCTTAAATGGAAAACTGTAATGAACTGATCAAATGAAATTGAATTTAAGTGCTTTGGGAATTGCTTAATATTTTTAACCAGTAGAACAATCTATCTTCTAAAGAAACTGGCATATTCATTGTAAACAATTAAATTTTGGAGACTGACTTATTACAGAGGCATATACTCTATTAAAGTCATTTAAGATTACCTTTCACATTAAAACAAAAGAACAGCATCTTGTAAATATGTGATTCACTTATCCAAATCATTGTCTTAGTACATTATGAGAAATTTAGTAATATTTCATCACCAAAAATAGTAAAGTAGGTCTCAGCAGTTATTTCAAATGTAGTAAATGTAATAAAGCCCATTTTAGCAATTTGACACTAAGAAAACTTAATTTCAAGTTAGAAAATTAGGTGGATTCACACACATTACATACAAGCCTACCATAATGTGGTAGGCTAACACTATGTGTCTAAGGGGAAAAGAATGCATTAGTTAAATCCTTGAATTTTAAATATTCTATAACCATACAAATGTTGACCTTCTCCATCAGTCTGACCTCCACAGATCTGCGGTGCTCATCTAAAGAAATAATGTAGGATGCCACTGTGACTTGCTGTACTTCTAAATTTTCTATTTTGATAATCCTTTGAATATCTTGAAACATGTGGGGCTATTGTGTCCTTGGCAGTTACTTTAATAGGGGATGGGGATATAGGTGCATGTACAAGTAAATCATTTGCACATTGCTGTTGTCTCTAAAATTATTCAGAATCTTTTGTTTTTAGCTGAGAATGGTAGGGCTTATCCTATTCATTTGGGGATGACACGTGTCTGTTAATGATTTCTCCTTCCCCTACACCCACTTGCTGCCAGGCAGACACATCTTTAAACTTGTCCTGAACCCAATTCCACAGTTTGAGTGGTTGACTGCCTTCTTCCTTATGGATCTCTATGCCACATAGTCTTCCTTATACATCTCCAATGGTCCTGGGACATTCTTAATGAAGAACCAAGATTATTAGTTCCAATATAATTTAATATATATAATAATATAGAATAATATATATAATAATATTGAATTCACTCACATTATGAGTAGAGAAGGCAATGGCGACCCACTCCAGTACTCTTGCCTGGAAAATCCCATGGATGGAGGAGCCTGGTAGGCTGCAGTCGATGGAGTCTCGAAGAGTCTGACATGAATGAATGTCTTCACTTTCACTTTTCACTTTCATGCATTGGAGAAGGAAATGGCAGCCCACTCCAGTGTTCTTGTAGAGAAGGCAATGGCAACCCACTCCAGTGTTCTTGCCTGGAAAATCCCAGGGACGGGGAACCTTGTAGGCTGCTGTCTATGGGGTCCCACAGAGTCAGACACGACTGAAGCAACTTAGCAGCAGCAGCAGCAGCCAGTGTTCTTGCCTGGAGAATCCCAGGGACAGAGGAGCCTTGTAGGCTGCCACCTATGGGGTCGCACAGAGTCGGACATGACTGAAGCGACTTAGCAGCAGCAGCAGTACATTATGAGTATCCAGGACTTAGTTAGACTTGACTAGGGTTGAGGTAGGTCATGATCTCCTGGCCTCTCCTGTTTCTGCCCAGTCTCTTTCTCCCATCATCTCTCATCTCTCCCTTCTCCTCCTCAGGAGCAACAAGCAAAACCTCCCTCTTACCCAGTAAGGTAGCTTCACCCACATCAAGTTCCCTTCATTCTCAGGTGTCAGCTTCTATACTGAGAAATAATCATGTTACCAAAAACTCATAGGTTCTTCTCTCTTAAGAGGAATCCTGTTGAGACTTAATCTCATTAACTTTCTATCACCCATATCCCCATGCACACAAATGATTTTCCTTAAATGTTTATTGAATGAACACTTCAGTTCAGTTCAGTTCAGTTGCTCAGTCATGTCCGACTCTTTGCGACCCCATGAACTGCAGCATGCCAGGCCTCCCTATCTATCACCAATTCCCAGAGTTCACTCAGACTCACGTCCATCAAGTCAGTGATGCCTTCCAGCCATCTCATCCTCTGTCGTTCCCTTCTCCTCCTGCCCCCAATCCCTCCCAGCATCAGAGTCTTTTCCAATGAGTCAACTCTTCGCGTGAGGTGGCCAAAGTACTGGAGTTTCAGCTTTAGCATCAGTCCTTCTAATGAACACCCGGGACTGATCTCCTTTAGGATGCACTGGTTGGATCTCCTTGCAGTCCAAGGGACTCTCAAGAGTCTTCTCCAACACCACAGTTCAAAAGCATCAATTCTTTGGCGCTCAGCTTTCTTCACAGCCCAACTTTCACATCCGTATCTGACTACTGGAAAATCCGCAGCCTTGACTAGATGGACCTTTGTTGGCAAAGTAATGTCTCTGCTTTTGAATATGCTATCTAGGTTGGTCATAACTTTCCTTCCAAGGAGTAAGCGTCTTTTAATTTCATGGCTGCAATCACCATCTGCAGTGATTTTGGAGCCCCAAAAAATAAAATCTGACACTGTTTCCACTGTTTCCCCATCTATTTCCCATGAAGTGATGGGACCAGGTGCCATGATCTTAGTTTTGGGAGTTCACAATAAGCTGCTGAGTTTTAAGTGCAAGAGTCATGATATTAATTTGCTGTTATAGTGTTAATCAGTTGGTCATGTCTGACTCTTTGCAACTCCACAGGCTGTAGAACACCAGGCTCCTCTGCCCATGGAATTCTCCAGGCAAGAATACTGGAGTATATCACCATTCCCTTCTGCAGAGAGAGGATCTTCCAGATCCATAGATCAAACCCTGGTCTCCTGTATTGCAGGTGTGTTCTTTACCATCCAAGCCATCAGGGAAGCCCCATACTGGTTATGAAAGCTGGGAAAATAACAAAGCCCTCAGACTCTCATTTTCTTCATTTAGAAAATGAGAATGATAAAGTATGGTTGCCTTAAACCAAAATGGGTTGAGAGAGAGAAGTGAGAGAAAGAGAAAAAAATAACAGTTCAAGTAAAGCAAGAATTCTATCTACCATTTTACTCTTTAAAGTTGTGCCCACAGGTAATAGTATGAAATCTATATTGAACTCAATGATGGATGTAGGTTAAATCCATGGAAAGAATGGGGAAATGATTCCAAGGGTCTCTTGGCCTTTGACAAATGAAACATTGTTCAGGTGGCCTAACATGTTGTTATGATGACATATCTTCAACATTATCAAGAAAAATATTGAAGAATTAATAGGCAATCACTGAGAAACACTGACTAATGTGAAATTATAAGAACTGATAAAAATCTTCTCTACATAATTATGATTATAACCAGGAAGAGGATAGTCTGCTGAGTAAAATAGTTTTGTTTTTTTTTTTAATTTGTTGAAGTATCTCTAGCAGGGAAATACTGAATGATTTAATTTCTGAATGTAATCTCTACTTAATTCAAAAACATTATCATAGGCTTTATACATGTATTATTTGCATTACTGATAGATTCATTGTAATACAATTTGTTTAACTATACTGGGTCTACTAACATAACTTTTTATTATGTTTATGCACAAATTTCCATGAGTAATTCTAAAGACTCATAGAGCCAGAAAAATACATAAGGTCTTCTAGTCTCATCCCTTCATTTCCAGCTAAGGAAATTGAGATATAGTTGCATTGCATTGCCCTATATGTGAATAGGAATTCAAAACTCTTGATTGCTAGAGATTCATGCTTCTTTTTCATCTCTTCCATCAGTGATTCTCAGCACTAGTTTACACATTAGAATCAACTAGGAAGTATTTTTAACATGGCTGTGCCTATGTGTCATCCTTGAGATTCTAAGTGAATTGGTCTGGGATGGGCTCTGTCATCTACATTTGTTCTAAAGTTCCGCAAGCCATTCAAATATATAGTCAGAGTTGAGAACCCATTTTGTATGTAGTGCTATTTACATGCTAAATAGCTTTCTGGAGGCAGAAGGCAGGGAAAGAAGAAAATACATTATATTGAAGTTTATCCTACTGCCCCCTCTGGAGACCATACTTGAAGTCTGACTCATAATTCACTGATTCTCAGGCCATGCTCTCACTGGCCTCTAATCAAAATGTGCTGTTCCTAATATCAAATACTCAATTTCTTCTCTTAATTCAGAAAATGATTTTAAGCTAATGAAACAGAATGCTCTGGATTTAAAGTTTTTATCCTATAACTATTTCTATATCTGACAGATGTTAGAGATTATGCTAAAGTATAGCATATGATGGTATCTAATTAAGAAAAACATTTCTATTTATTTACTTTAAATTTAGTGTGGCAATATTTTATTATTTTGCTAGTTGCTCAATAAGCACCATGGATTGCATATCTATTATCTTCTAAACAATATAGAAAGCACAACCTAAATTTCTTAATCTGTACCCTAACTGATTTCTGTTTCCAACCCCAGAAAGGTTTTAGTCCCTTTGACTAAAACAATCTTAAAACCAAAATACATATTGGATTGACTTAACTTTTTCTGATATAACTTTCCAGTAATCTGTTGTTGAGATATTTCCACTTTTCTATTCACAGTTTTCTCAGCTTTGTCTCATTCACTTTATCTTCTCTCTGAAAATCCTAGTTGAGCAAGATTCAAAAAATAAGCTAGAGTGACTAGATAACAAAAAAAGCCTGTACAAAGCTCTGGAATTAAAAGTGAAATGGCTGGCTTAGTGAATAAAAAGCAGATGTTAAGTACAGTCCATGAAAGGAGAGAGGATGTGAGCACTAAGAAATGAGACATCCAACCACCAGCCTACCGTCAAGATCAGATGATATCCTGTGTCACCATGGGGCTTCCTGCTTATCTGGCTAGGTCTTCTCATGCTAAACATTGCCCTGATCATCTCTAAAGCTACTGATTTGGGGCTATAAACTTCCTGATCAACACCAACTGCCAAATTATAAGGTCCTAAAAATACCACTTGAAAATTTTTGTTCAAAAAATTACATAACCCTCCTTTGCTGAGTTTTAAAGTTCTACAGACTAACCTCAATCTATCTTTCATCTCTTCATTTTCACTGCTGAGGGAAATGAAGCCAAAATCAGAGTAGTAAATAGCAGTAAATATTCTGTGTCCAGTTTCCTAATTTAAACTATGCCTATCTCACACTTCTAGAGATTTTTATTAAAGGGACAATGTTGTGGTTATGCTGCCATTTGAACTGGACTTGGCAGTTATTAGAGCTGAAAAAAATGAAAAAAGAGAGGAAAAACACTGAGATAATCATTTTGTCCACCTGGCAACCCTAGTGTTATGGGGAGTATGTCCCTGCCCCACCCTACAGGTTTGTAATTAAGATGAACATGGTATGTTATTAGTCATGATCCTACCATCCTGGCTACAGATGAATGATCCAAATTGAACCAACAGAACCTTTCCCAGGATATATGGACTTGTGACCCAGTAGGTGGAGTGGTTTTTGGCCGTATTTCCTGCAATGAAGACAGCATCTAGAGCAGGAATGAAGAATGATATGAATAAACAGAGAAAAGCAATGATGAGAGGCAGAGGGATTTCTGAAGGTGTGTAAGTCAGGGACTCATGTATGTGGCCTGACTGCTTAGTGATGCTTCCCACGGCCTTGTTGTTCAATGAAACGGCCCTGTATATTTTGAATAATTCCCATCTTTTGCCTGAGTGAGTCCATTTGAGATGTTACCACTTGAAATCCAAGCAATACTAACTTACACACATGCTTTGAGACATGAGCTGTTGCAACTGGCAGATCAGATTGAGTCTGGTAAAATGGGAGACAAGTGAGGACTCCAAGATCCTGAGCTGAGCAGATGGCAGTCCTTGTTCCTTAGCAGCAAAGCAGTTGCTTCAGCCCTCACTGATTGTCTTTTGAGTGCAGACTATGTGCTCACAATATCCAGAGCAAGTAAGGACAAGAGACCCAGATTTAAGGGAACTGGAGAATGGTGGCTAACTTTTATAAACTGAAGTATGGTGTTAGGAAAGAAAGAAAGAAAGAAAAAAAAAAGCCACTTCTTGAAAGCAGTCCAGAATACCTAGAGGAGGAATCAAAGTTTAAGAGAAATGCTTGCTGTCTACATCCATGAGATCAAGGACTATCAGATAACCATGTATTTTTTTATGAATATGAGAAGAAAATAGATCTCCCACGCTGAAGGCAGGGGACTGTAAATACTAGAAATGTGAAGATAAAGGGCTGATAAGAGCCAGGGGACTCTGGGGAACCCAATCCTCCTTGGGTCTATAAGTGCACGACCCTCTATAACTCCCGTCTGACAAAGACAATGCTGCTTTACTTGGAAAGTAGTATTGGAGCAGCAGCCAACTTTCTAGGTATATTAAACCTGCCCAGCCTCCTCTCTTCTGCATCTATTCATATTTCATTGCATTCTAAGTTGCAGAGAAAGAACTCCCAGGGACAGTGTTTAAGAAACAGAAGTCAAAGGGCCCAAAGAGCCTGGACTTGACTTTCAAGGACAGACAGGATCTCTGCAGACAGAAAGAGGTGCCTAGAGAGGATAATCATGTCAAAAGATGAAGATGTCCACCTGTTGTAGGAGGAAGAATTACAGTCCAATGTAGCTGAGCAAGACACAGGGGAGCATAGAAAATCAAGATTATCAACAACATCCTGGGGTCTCAAGTACTTTTCAGAGGCTACTCAGAGAGTTCCTTTACTTATTCCTGACTTCTTAACCTCCTTTCTTATAAACACAGTTAATGGAATACTTACTGTTAGATAAGTAGAGAGTTGCTATAATTCATCTCAGCATACTTCTGGTTTCCTTTAAAACAAATCCCCAAATTCTTATTGGTAAAACATATTTACTACAAAAAAGCCTTGCAATGCAGGGTTTTTCTTAATTATACTATATAGAAATATGGCTGTCTCCATCTCCCCTTCTACAACCCATTTGTGCCAACACTAACAAACACAATAATGAGTGTATTTAATTTCACTACAATTAGAAAAAGTATCTTAAAAATGTATTTAAATTACCATCATTGAACTTGCTCAAAAAGCAAGGGTCAACAGTACCCTGAATATATATGTATATCGCTCTGTTGTTTCACTGTGGTGGCCAATAGTCTAATGTGCCTATTTAAATTAAAATTTCATTTCACAGACACACTAACCATATCTCAAGTGCCTAATTGCTACATGTGGCTAGCTGTTACTATATTAGACAGCATGACACAGAATATTTCTATCATCAAAAATGTTCAATTGAACAGCACTGGTTTGCACATCAATTATTTAGGATGACCTAGCAACTGTAAGGCTCAATAAAGTGGTTTCAAATCTTGTGCAATAAGCAAATAGGCTCCTCCAGGTTTTGAGGGGGACAAGAAGAAAAAACAGCAACATCCTGCAAACCAATTATCCTTCAATAAAAAATAAGTTAATTTTAAAGAAAAGAAAAAAAAAGAGGAATTAAGCTACAGAAAAACATCATAAAGGAACAGTAAGACTGACACTAAAATTAGCTAAACAAGGTCAGGACCAGCTTGGTGCTGATTTGACATTTCAGTAGTGTTTTCAACCTTCCTATTGGTCTTTTCTCAGCTAGAGTCTTTCCAGATTTAGTTGTTGTTCTAAAATCTCCTTCAGGATCCCTTTCTTATTTTTTTAAGTCACTGAAAAAGAATAAAACATCAAGATACAGCATGTCCAACAATCATAAGAGGCTTGAACCAAAAGTCAGATCCAACAACGAACAATCATTTATTTTTTCAAGCGTCTAAACAAAACCAAGCCCAGCAAAGCCTCATAAGCAACCCTGTGGGGCAGTAGAGGGGAAAGGATGTGGGACCACCAGCAACCAGGCACTTAGAACACCGTTCGTGCTTAGGGCACCTCCACATACTAACCAAGCATTTGTCTCTGCCCTTAGAATAATTGCTTTCCGATGAACAGGAAATTTACTCAGATTTCCTTTGAGATTTTGAACACATATCAGAGATCGAAACGGCAAACACTTGAGCGACCATTATTTGACTCTCCTTTTCACTTGCCCCCTGACTACTGGTTCACTCATGCTTCTCTACCTGGTGTCACTGGGATCCAAACACTACAATGAGCCAGTGTTTTCCTTTCTAACATAGTTGAAAGCTTAACATAGGCAAAATAAAATGTCTTAGAGACATATCTAAAGTCTTAGAGAAATAATATCTAATGTCTTAGAGGAATAATATCTATATGCATATCCATAATCACTGCTCTCCCCCAGAAGCTATGTCTTTAGTTTTGCTTAACCTCAACTTTTTAATATGACAGCACGACCAAGAGATTGCAACATCATCATGTATTTGATTAAAGATGCAGCCCCTTTATAGCACATTTCCAGTAAGATAAAATATTCAGTAGCATGATTTCTAGACAATAAATTTCCCACAGTATGACTTATAGCTGGCTCATCAGCCACAAAAGCTGAATAATAATCAAAGTTAACCTCCATATTTCTAAAAGGAAGACACTGGTGTTTCCGATTTTAATTCTTGGTCTGACATTGGTTAAAGAGGTGTTAATAGCCCACATTTTACAGTGCCATCAATATTGCAAATAAATGCACAACACAATGAAAATATTTATGTATGGTACTATCCAGAAAGATATAGTTAGGAAAAATATGGTAAAGTGTAAGTAACCTTGACAAATTAGGCTTCATTGAAATACTTTCTAGGCCTTGTCCAGAAACATAAATAATTCACAGAGCCCAGCACCAAATACAAATGAAGAACATTTGTTATTAAACCATCCCTCTTTTTTTGGCCAGAGCATTATTCTTCCATAATGAAACGCATTGTGAACCACTTTCTGTGATCTCCTGTGTCATTACCTGCAAGTTATGAAATCTCTAATTTATCTTTACGCAATGAACCACATCCAAGGATGGTGGATGCACATATTTGTATTTATGTATGTGTGTTGTGTGTTGTGTGTGTGTGTGTGTGTGTGTGTGTGTGTGTGTGTGAGCTGTTCACAGGTCTCTTGCAACACTGAATCTTCATCAGGTCGTACATGACAAATTATTGTTTGGAACATTAATATCACCTAGGAACTCTTAATACAGACTGACCAATCCATTAGTAAAACATATATGACATATGTCCTTTATCAAAGGGTCGAAATTATTCCCATCAGTGGAGATTTAAATTCCATTTTCAGAGTTAAAGAGACACAGTTTATTCTTTAAGGAAGTAAGTGAGAGAATGGATGGATAAGACAGGAATCAATGAACTTGGACCTTGTCCTAAAGCCCTCTCATTAAAAACCAGAATGCTCTATTCAGCTGAATCGACTTTAAAAAAAAGAGAAGGAAATGAATAGTTTGACCTGACTAACATCTGAAAAGGCAATTGATTTGTTTAAATAATAGCTGACATTCCAATCTTTTTAGTTTGTAACTATTAGTTCACATAGCTGAATTATTTTATCCTTCAATCTGCTATTAAAATATGTATATATACATATATATATGTATATATATCCAAAGTAACTGTGAATATCTTCAATGAAGTAGGGAAAAAGCATCGATTATAAACAACAGGGGGAAGTGTGGGATGAAAAAGAGGTAATATGTAAAAATAGAAAGAGATGACAGGGAGACAAAACTGAAAAATCATGTGATCTAAAATATGAACTCATCCATATAGCAATCTGTGAGAGAAAGAGAAGAGAGATAATTACCTTTTTTAGACACTGCATGAGACATTGGAATAGAGTAAAAAATACACTTGAGTTTGAATTCCAGCTTTGCCTATTATTAGCTGCATGTCCTTGCTCAGGTTATGAAACCTCATGGAGAATCATTTCTCTCAATGATAAGGGAGATAAAGTAATAATCCTGCAAGGACATCTTGAGGATTAAATAAGGCAAACTGTGTCTGAGGCAACAGTCTCTGGCACCTGGCAAGAACTCCATAAATGTTAGTTTCCATCCCCACTTAACAACTCGGGTGATTTGTCTTCTTACGATGCCATGTGAAAATGTCTCTAGGATCTGTTCTTGGGAGTAGAACCACTGGGTCATTATGTGGGTGTTCCTGATACTTAATCTGATTCAGGGCTGCTTTCCAGGGTGGTCTGCACAGACTCCACCCCCTACAACCAATGCAAAGCATTCCTGGCCCCGCACACTGCTGAGGGTTTGATTTATTTAATCTGCATGATAACTCTAATGAAAAACAACATGCTCTTCTTTCCAACTTGTAAATAAGAAAATTAGGACATAGTGACATAAATAACCTGCCTAGTTTCATAGCTAGTGGTGGTGGAGATAGAGACAAATCCAGGTGGTCTGTTTTTGAAGATCTTTTCACGTTAAATTTGATGTAAAACCATTCCTCTCCTTGGCCCTGGACAGGATGGGTAGCCTGAACCACAGATTCTGACTCACAACCTCTCCAACTCTTTCTACCTCACACTTTCTAAACAGAAATTAGTATACTTGTTGTGCAGGGAATAACAGTCCAAGAAATCCTGAGAAAAATCTCCATGATTCTTGATTAGGCACGAATTGTAAATAAAGAGGATATATATTCAACTTAACTTGAACGCTCTGTGAGCATACATTTTTGCCAGGTGCTTTCTAGATGAAATACTGTACAGAAATCCAGTTGAATAAGAATTCTTAGACATCAGGAAAGTATGTAAGCATGTTTTTAGTCATTTCCTTTCATCCCCAAAAGTGCTGCTAACACTTTCTCCCTTCTCTGCAGATAGGACTCTGGTTCTTAAAGTTAGTAAGTCAAGGACAGTTGGCATTTGGGGAGGTTCCAAGCAGTGACAGATGAGGGGGCAAGTAATAGAACCAGCCCCCTTGCTCACCCTGCTCTCCTCTCTGCACCATCAGTGAAAGAATGTATTGTCTATAGAGAAATGTAAAACAATAATAAAATCCATTTTAAAGAAAGTTAGACTTCTTTTCAATGTCACAATGCACTGGCCATTTTAAACACTATCAGTGATTAAATATTCAGCCTCACTTATTGGAGTGAACCTACCTTGATGTCACTTGTTCTAAGAAATTGCTGCACTTCAAAGGTGTAAGCTACAATTTGACCTTGGAGAGCCCTGTCTTAGACCTTGTTCACCACTTTAACGAATCGTGTTCCGCTCTTTGCAACCTCATTGTCTGTAGCTTACCAGGCTTCTCTGTCCATGGAATTTTCCAGGCAAGAATACTGAAGTGGGTAGCCATTCCCTTCTCTAGGAGATCTTCCCGACCTCGGGATCAAACCCAGGTCCTCCAACTGCAGGAAGATTCTTTATGGTCCAAGCCACCAGGGAAGCCCTAACACCAATTCAATGAATAGTTTTAGTCATTAATAACACAAGCATTTACCTACTGTTCTTGAACAATATCTCAATTAAAGAAGAAATGTTAATATATTCTGTTTTATAATGTAAAAGCTAACTTATTGAAAAGTAGGCAATTCTATGGAGATTATTTTGTCAACTGTTTCTGCTACCTTGGTTTGGGATGAGATTTAAGAAGACAGTAGAGAAAGAAGATTCTCCCGTACAGGAGGGATAAGCTGCTACTGGGCCAGGTCTTGGTAGAAAGCTGGTACAGAGCATAGAAGATCGGCTTTACAAACTGGTGTCAAATGCCTGGTTTTTCCTGCTCCATGATAAAGGAGAGTTTTGTCAAAATACTGCAGCCTCATACTATCAATAGTTTTCTTTTCAGGAGTTATAGGAGGGATCCCTGTCTACATAGAGGAAGAGAGGGACAGATAAGTACCTTCAGAAGCCTAAAATAGCAACTATGAGGTGGCAAAAGTTTAGCACACAGAAATATGAAGTCAAGTGTCTAGGAACAAGAATGGGTGTGGGAAATATGTAAGCCTGGGAATCCCAATTATGAGCCTGGAGGGATTGTGGCAGAAAACAAACTATGAAGGGTTAGTGGAGGGCAGGAGAGCTCATGGCTCTCTGAAAGTTTTTCAATATTCATCACTAATCAGTAGCCTTCCTGTGTACAAAAGTGTCTAGATCTACTGACTGTTCTAAAGGAATTATAAAATCTCTAAGTGGGCAATCTCTCATTCTGAAAGCTGCAAAATAACAGAAAAATTAATACCCTTCCTTATTGCAACTGCTGATTCTCATCTTGGAAATTTTCAGAATTTCCCAAGACATATGTGAGGAGGGGTCTGAAATGCACATGGCGGGAACATGATAAAGGGAAGGAAGGGCCACTAAAAGCAGAGCTCGAATGTATTCCTATGAGAACTATTAAATAAGGCAGAACATGCTAAGTGCCATAATAAAACTGCAACAAATGATCCTAAAAGATTCCATGGAAAAGGAGAACTTGAACTGGTCCTTAGCAACAGGTAAGTTATCCACAGGAAGATAAGATGGGGAAAAGCTGAAAAGGAAGGAAAGGCATATCTAGATTTTTAAAAACTGCATTAGTAGATGCAGCTAGAATTTTTTTTTTTTAATTCATGTTTGAAGACACGAAGTTACAGATTCACTGGGTAGAAAACTATAAGGAGAGAAAATAAGACTATATGAAGTTGGGTACAATCACACCTGAAAAGGGCTTGCGGGACAAGATGAGTGATTTGTACAATGTTCAGTGTGCATACAGAAATCTTAAAGAATTTTAAAACTCAGCTACTATAAGTTTATTCATTTTTTAAGTACCTAGAGTTTCCAAAAACATAATCAATAATGGCAGATCCATAGGATAAGTTTCTAAAGTATCAGAGTACTGACATTTTCTGTCAAATTTTAAGCAACAAAAGAAGGTTGTGATTAACTAAAATAACCTTACCTGCTGCAATGAATGATTATTGTGGTGCCAGCAAATACACAAGATAATGTAAAAATTCTGTTACTAAGCAAAGGAGAAAAACACTTAAATCTAAGGGGAAAAAAGCGGTGCCCTATGGCAACCGGGCTTATTTGTCACAAACACTAAGCATTTATGGACCCCAAACGCCTAGCATTGTTTTTCAGAGTTCCCCAACGTCCAATGTTTTTCCTGCAGTGCAACATATGTAAGCTGCTTAAATCAGCTTCTGACATCGCTTCAGCTTCAAACTGGAGGCTATGTGAGGCTTAGCAGATGGCAAAACCCGTCCAGTTTTCTAAGTGTGTGTTCAGCATAAGGTGCTCGTATGTTCTCTTGGACCCGGCTGGGCTAAAATCTTCCCTTGGAGAAAAAAACATGGTGTTCAGTTTTATGGTGATGAGTCAGAATTCCGGCCACTTGAGCTCCACTGTGCTTTGTTTCTTTCACAAAGGTGAAGAGTGCAGTCACAGTGGCTTAACTGCCTCTCAACCGGGCTTAGAAAAACTGAAAGTTGACTAATTGCCTTGTGACTGTGACTAAATTAAAGTCTGGATAATTCAAGACCCTCTAATCATCCCAGAAATTTAACTTTTTCTTCCCTAAGATTCAGGTCTTCATTTTTTTTTTCGTGATCTGATCCATAATTTTTTAAATTTTTATTGGAGTATAGATGATGCACAATGTTGTGTTAGTTTCCGCTGTACAGTGAAGTGAATTAGTTATACATACACATATATCTATCTTCCCTGGTGGCTCAGATGGTAAAGCGTCTGCCTACAATGCAGGAGATCTGGGTTCAATCCCTGGGTCGGGAAGATGTCCTGGAGAAAGAAATGGCAACCCACTCCAGTATTCTTGCCTGGAAAACCCCATGGATGGAGGAGCCTGGTAGGCTACAGTCCATGGGGTCACAAAGAGTCGGATACGACTGAGCTACTTCACTTTCACACATATATCTGGGCTTCCCTGGTGGCTCAGACAGTAAAGAATCTGCCTGAAATGCAGGAGACCTGGGTTTGATCCCTGGGTTGGGATGATCCCCTGGAGGAAAACATGGCAACCCACTCCAGTATTCTTGCCTGGAGAGACCCCATGGACAGAGGAGCCTGGGAGGCTGCAGTCCATGTGGTCACAAAGAGTCGGACATGACCGAACGACTAAACGCAGCACAGAGGCATACATAAGTCTACTCTCTCTATATATAGATATACTTTTAGAGTAGATTTTCTCATATAGGTCATTATAGAGGACTAAGTAGAGTTCCCTGTGCTGTACAGCAGGTCCTTATTGTTTATTTATTTTACATATAGTAGTGTGTATATGTCAGTCCCAATCTTCCTATTTATCTTGCCACCCGCTTCCTTCTTGGTAACAATAAGTTTGTTTTCTACATCTGTGACTCTATTTCTGTTTTTTAAACAAGTTCATTCTCCTTTTTTAAGAAAATCAAAATTGTCTTTTTAGGTCTTTCAAGTCTCTCTCTGAAGTTTAGGCTCAGAAAAACAAGGGCAATAAAGACACAGTTTCAGAAATAAGAATGGGCTAATACTTACATCCCCAAATAGAAAAAAAAAAAAGACCAAAAAACTAAACAAAGCACGGAAGAATCCCCATTTACTGCAGAACAACTATAAATTTCCCCCATCTGACATTCAAGGCTCTCTACAATCTACTTGTCTTGCCTTACCAGAACTGTTTCTATAGGTGCTGTGCCATGCTTAGTGGCTCAGTCTTGACTGACTATTTGCATATTATCATTCAAATCAGGTCACTCCCTATTTTCTTAGAAACTAGTTGCCTCAGCTTGGCCTCTCTGCATAGCCTGGTCCCTTTTCTAGGAAGGACTTTTCAACCTGTTTCCCCCACCAACTCATTTTGTGATTCTGGCAAAGCTAAAATGTACTCCATGATGGAGGTGGGCTGGTGCAAATGGAGACTGGAACCAGAAGGCAGAAGGCCATGAATCATTTTCCAGGAAACTTGAACTTCATCCCCTAGGCCACTGTTGCATAAACTATCAATAAACCATCTGCATCTGAACCATATGGGGGACTTTTTAAAAGGCATATTCTTGGATCCAAGCATCCTAAATCAGCGTCTCTGGAGCCTTTGAATAAAACCCATTAGGTTTAGATGATAAGAAGGACTTCTCAGTGATTCCATTATACATATATAAAAGTTTGAGTGCTATATCCACGTGTGCTCACTCAGTCATGTCCGACTCTTTGCAACTTCATGAACTGTAGCCTGCCAGGTTCCTTTGTCCATGAGATTTTCCAGGCAAGAATGCTGGAACAGGTTGACATTTCCTTCTCCAGGGCATCTTCAAACTTGCATACTCTTGCATCTCCTGCATTGGCAGGCAAGTTCTTTACCAGCTGAGCCACCCGGGAAGCCCTTTG
Source organism: Bos indicus (assembly GCF_029378745.1). Lineage (NCBI taxonomy): Eukaryota > Metazoa > Chordata > Mammalia > Artiodactyla > Bovidae > Bos > Bos indicus. The sequence continues at coordinate 90,995,866 of NC_091760.1, read as the reverse complement.
GATGCTATAGACATCTAATAACTACATACCTGAGAATGTGAATGGATCTGTGCACTAGGAGAGAGAATTTGGACAGAAGAATGAGGCTAGGGTGCATGGAGGAAGAAACTAGAAGCAGAAAGCCTGGTTAGGATATTTTGCAGTGGCCACTATTAACTTCTTTCTCCTGAAACTATCTTCCTTCCTGGCTTATGAGGCATGACTATTTCTTGATCCTCTGACTACATTTGCATCTACCCTTCTGAATCTCTCACGCTTGTCCTCTCATTCTGGCATCTCTTTCAATGTCATTGTTCCTCTGGGTTGTGTCGAAAGTCCACTTCTCATTGTAGAGTCTCCTAAATATCTCATCTAACCCTTTAGCTTCAAGTACAAACTTTACACTGCTGTCCCACAAATTTATATTTCAGGACAGAAGATTTATAATTCCATCTACCTAGTAAGATGCTCTACCTAATATTTCATGAGAATGTCCAAAATTTACACTTTTCTCTGTCTCTATACCTATATTTCTTTCTTTAGTTCCTGTTTTACATGTAGAGGGACAGCAAAATCCACCTATTACCACCCCAAGCCAGACCCCTGGGCATACCACTTAAAATTCTCTCTATCCTTCATGCCACCCACCCCCACACTGTTTGGTTTTTGCTCTATCTTCCACTAATAATTCTCTTTTCAATTCATACTTTCCTTTACATCTTCACCCCATATCTTTGGTTTAGATCTCAAATCCTGAGAAGTCTAGAACATATCCCACTTCCCCAGACAAAAACAAAAACAAATGTCACATGCAGAACAGAGAAAAGGGGAGAATCCCCCTAAATCAAAGATAATTATGAGCGTGAAATAGTTGCAGTGAAGAAGAAAATCTATAATTTAAGGCTTTACAGCTGTAGTTTATTTGCCAAAATATAAATAACTTTCCACTACAGAATTCTAATTGTGCTTGCTAAAATTATAGCATTGGCAGAGTGGCCTCAACTTGTCACTATCAGAACATCACATGCTGTCATACCTACCATGTTGTGGCATGGTAGAGAAACACTAAGGGAAACTGGAACTGACTCTTTCAGGCCAGCTTCCAACTCCCTATCCTGATATGTAAATGTAAAAATAGTGTCTTGCAGAGTGAGAAAAAAAGAATGTGTGTGCACATATGTGCAACTACGACCTCTTGCATCTGCCTATTAATTGAGATGAGATGAGTAACAGTGGTGGATTTTTATGTGATTCAGATTCTCAAGAACTCAGTTGAAAATGCTCCAGAGTCACTGGATTAACTGCAGACTCCTGGAAGAATGGGAGTTCCCCGCTCTTGCGCTTTTGGAGACTATTAAAGATCACTGGGCATGGAATTTAAGTTGTAAAACTATCACCATTGGGAGACCTAGTCTGTTTCAGTTCAAATAGAGACAGAAACTAGAAATCATGGATTCTGGTAAAGTCTAGTATTTAAAAATATTCTTTTCCCCTAAAATCATTGTCCTTAAACTATAGCTTTGAATTTCGTTTCAGTTGCTGAGATTTCAATATATACAGATCAGTTTAAATCTGGTTAATATTTTTATTGGGATTGTTTGTTCTTCCTTAAAAACAAAACTGTGAAAATAAGAGGAAGAAATAGATTGGCTGCATTTACTTTTCACACACTCAACACATGCTGTTATAGGAAGATTTACCCTGCAAGTATGAATCTGCTGAAGATTCATAAGCTATGCCATTTGTATTTTTCAGCGTTTCTTCAGGCATAGATCCATACTTGATCTCCCTGTAAACAAAATATGCACACATTTTCCTTCTTTCAGATTTCCCAAACAAGTCTATTTCCTTCTCCCTGTTATTCTTCTTTCATCCCTTTCTATGGTTTTTTCCCTCTGCTTTCTGGCATGTAGCACTTAATTTCTTGGTAATTAGAAAGCAAATTAGGGGATGACGTCAGTGGAAATGGGGTAAGGACCTCTAACACTTCACCTTCTCGTAAAACCAACTAAAACACTGGCAGGAGTGGGTGTGGGGGATGTCAAAATCAACTTCTAAGAATTCTGGATATTAACCAAAGTCCTTTAACAATATATTTAAGAATTTATTCAAGAAAATTTGCTGAATCTTGCTAAGAATAGTAACTTCTGTGACATTTGAACTTGCCCTAGTCTGATCGCCCTCTCCCTAGTTCTGTGATAAGCCTCAAATATTAACAACCCAAAATTACAGGATAAACTGGCAATTGTTCGAACATCTACTAGAAATGACAGAATGAGGGTGGAGGTCTTCCAAAGCCTCATCTCAGAAAACTGCGATTATTTTCTGTCCACAGTTCCCTGAGAAATCCTACTCACAAGTTGTCATTTGACCTGATTCACTGCTTACCCAATGAAAATGGCCTTTTTTCCTGGGCATGTTTGTCAAAACCAGTCAGCAGCTCTGTTTAAAATTACAGCTGCTGAGGTGGTGGTAAGAGTTAAGGCAAACAGCAAACTAATCAAAAAACTTAAAAGGCTGGGGGGAAATGTGGCAAGAATGTGGAGAAATTAGAACCAAAATATATATTGCCGGTGGGAGTATAAAACAGTGTAGCTACTTTGGAAAACAGTCTGGCAGTTCCTCAAATGATTAAATATAGAGTTACCATATGATCAGAAATTTCAGTCCTCTCTCTCTCTCTCTCTCTCTCTCTCTCTCTCTCTCTCTCTCTATATATATATATATATATATATCCCCCCAAAATTGAAAACATATGTCTACGCAAAACTTGTATATGAATGTTCATAGAAGCATTATTCATAACAGTCAAAAAATGGAAACAGCCCAAATGTCCATCAGTTAATGAACAGATAAAATGTGGTACTAGTACTTGCTCTGTCACTAATTTTTAGGTTATCTATACCAAGGTACCAAGCATTGTGGGTTTTATTTCCCTTGCATGCTACATGCTAAACTGCTTCACTTGTATCTGACTCCTTTCAACCCCATGTAAAATAAAGATGCCTGACTACATGGGCCTATCCCATCCTATCCCATGTGGCCTTGAAATTCTATGACTCTAGGATGGAATCATTTCTACTGTAATTAGAGACAAGTTAAAGAATGGCATCCTGGTTTCTAGTAAAAATAATAACAAATAATTATTGATGATCATTGAGGACTATCCTAAGTAGTTGGAATACATCACTGAATAAAATATGCAATGCTTCTTGTCCTATGGAGCCAAGATTCTAAGTGTATTTTTCCCTCCTCTCTTCCCCTATCCATAACTATGTAAGTATAGCAATAAAATTTCAAAATTCTGATACTAAAGTAGTTACTATACTTGATTTCTTAAATAAATGGTATACTGTGAAAGTATTCTTTTACAAATTTCTTACAAATTTGTAAGTATTCTTTCACAAATTCTCTTACAAATTTCTGTTAGCCACATTTCTTATAAGAAAGTGGCATCATTACCATTCATGGTGATTATTACCTGAGGGAAAGTCATAGCCAGGGGGTTGATTTAGTAAGTTACTGACTGAAGACCCATACCTTAGATCTACAGTAATAATAATTTAACTATAACCTTGAATAAATCAGAATCCCATGAGCTTGGTTAACATTTTCTAAAATATCCCTTGTTTCATTATGTTTATTAACACAGATATTAGAATTCAGGGCTAAATTAATCGTGTCATAACTCTCATGCTATGTGAGTCATGACAGTCATGATGCCTTAGGAAGCATCACTATGAGCAAAGGTCATGGAGGTAATGGAATTCCAGCTGAGCCATTTCAAATCCTAAAAGATGATTCTGTTAAGGTGCTGCACTTAATATAACAGCAAATTTGGAAAACTCAGCAGTGGCCACAGGACTGGAAAAAATCAGTTTTCATTCCAATTCCAAAGAAGGGCAATGCCAAAGAAAATTCAAACCGAACAACTGCACTCATTTCATACGCTAGCAAAACAATGCTCAAAACTCTTCAAGCAAGGTTTCAACAGTACATGAACCAAGAACTTCCAGATGGACAAGCTGGATTTACAAAACGCAGAGGAACCAGGTATCAAATTACTAACATCCATTGGATCATAGAGAATTCCAGAGAAACGTCTTCTGTTTCATTGACTATGTTAAAGCCTTTGACTCTGTAGATCACAACAAACTGTGGAAAATTCTTCAAGAGATGGGAATACCAGACCACCTTCCCTGCCTCCTGAGAAAACTGTATGCAGGTCAAGAAGCAACAGTTAGAACTGGACATGGACCAACAGACTGGTTCCAAACAGGGAAAGGAGGACGTCAAGGCTGAATGTTGTCACCTTGCTTATTTAACTTACATGCAGAGTACATCATGTGAAACACAGGGCTGGATGAAGCAAAAGCTGGAATCAGATTGCAGGGAGAAGTATAAATAACCTCAGATATGTAGATGACACTTCAGATATGTAGATGGAAGAAAGTGAAGAGGAACTAAAGAGACTCTTGATGAAAGTGAAAAAGGAGATAGAAAAAGCTGGCTAAACAGTCAACATTCAAAAAAAACAATGATCAGAAATTTTTCTCAGGGAAAGAAAGCAATTAGTTACTGACATCTAACCCTTTCCTAAAAATATAAAATGGTATCAAATACAAAGTTAATATAGATTATAATAGACCAAAAAATTTATGTAGCTAAGGCTAAATCTAATAAAATATTTCTAAGACCACTACTAAGAGAAACTTTAAAATCTAACTGAAACACATTATCAATGATCTAAAATAGTGATATATACCATATTCATAGATATTATTACATTATTAAAATATCAGTTGTACACAAATGAACATATATTTAATCCAACAGCAGTCAAAATACTAAAAAAGTTTTCTGCTGAACTTGATAAGCTCATTCAAAACTTTACATAAACAACTAACAACCAGCACCAGCTAAGACTTTACCAAAGAATAAAGAAAGAGAGTTGACCTACCAGCTCTCAAATTTTTCAGAATATATTAGTTATAGCTAGACACTGACACTAGATATTAAAATATCAATAACCTCAGATATGCAGAAGACACCACCCTTATGGCAGAAAGTGAAGAAGAACTAAAGAGCCTCTTGATGAAAGTGAAAGAGGAGACTGAAAAAGTTGGTTTAAAATTCAACATTCAGAAAACTAAGATGATGGCATCTGGCCCCATCACTTCATGGCAAATAGATGGGGAAACAGTGGAAACAGTGACAGACTTTATTTTCTTGGGCTGAGAAATCACTGCAGATGGTGACAGCAGCCATGAAATTAAAAGACGCTTACTCCTTGAAAGAAAAACTATGACCAACCTAGACAGCATATTAAAAGGCAGAGACATTACTTTGCCAACAAAAGTCCGTCTAGTCAAAGCTATGGTTTTTCCAGTAGTCATGTATGGATGTGAGAGTTGGACTATAAAGAAAGCTGAGCACCAAAGAACTGATGCTTTTGAACTGTGGTGTTGGAGAAGACTCTTGAGAGTCCCTTGGACTGCAAAGAGATCAAACCAATCAATCCTAAAGGAAATCAGTCCTGAATATTCATTGGAATGACTGATGTTGAAGCTGAAACTCCAATACTTGGGCCACTTGATGCGAAGAACTGACTCATTGGAAAAGACTCTGTTGCTAGGAAAGATTGAAAGCAGGAGAAGGGCACAGCAGAGGATGAGATGGTTGGATGGCATTACCGACCAATGGACATGAGTTTGAGCAAGCTCCGGGAGTTGGTGATGGACAGGGAAGCCTGGGGTGCTGCAGTCCATGGAGTCACAAAAAGTTAGACACACCTGAGCAACTGAACTGAACTGAGACACTGGCACAAGTTAAAGAGGATAAGGAGTTCATAAAGAATCCAGAAAAAGACGTGGACATTTTATACATAATAGATCAGTGAAGAAATGAATTTTTCAATAAATCATGAAAAATAATTGGTCTCCCTTAGAATATAATACATCAGATCTCTACTCCATGGTGTGTATGAATTTCAAATCCAGGCATATTAAAGATGAAAATATAGTAAAAGCAAAACTTTAAAACTCAATAGAAAATATGGGGACCAGAGGTGAAAAAGTATTTTATAAACTTTTAAGATGCAAAAACTTATCCCGTAAGAGAAACTACTGATAAATTTAGTTTCATTACATTTAAAATTTCTACTCAACAAGAGACATAAAACTGAAACTGAAAGACAAATTTCACACTGGAAGATGCTCTAAATGTAAATTACACATAAAATGTTGAAGATTTAGTACCCTGGACTGGGTGGCTTATAAACAATAGAAATTTATTTCTAGCATTCTCTATGCTAGGAAGTCTTAGATGAAGACTTCTGCAGACTTGGTATCTGGTGAGGATAGTCTTCCTGTTTCATGGGCAGGTTGTCTTTTCCCTGTGTCCTTGTGTGGCAGAAGGGGCAAGGGATCTTTCTGCAGTCTATTTTATAAGCGTACTAATTCCACGGATGAGGGCTCTACCATCATAACTAAATTATTTCCCAATGGCCCCACCACACATTGTGGATTAGGTTTCAACATAAGAGTTTGGAGAAGACTCAAACATTCAGTTTACTGCACTGCTTTTTTCTACTTTATTTTTAACTTCAGTTGTCCTCGATCACAAAGGTACGTGTATTGGACATTCAAAAACCACACGTAAGTCAATATGTATTTTTCCTTATTTCTCAAAAACATGCCTTAAAAAAAAAGAACAACAACACTACTCCCTTTGTGTGTGTGTCTATACGCTCAGTCGTGTCTGACTTTTCACTTCCCCATGGACTGTGGGCTTCCCTGGTGGCTCAGACGGTAAAAGTATCTGTCTGCAATGAGGAGACCTGGGTTTGATCTCTGGGTTGGGAAGATCCCCTGGAGAAGGAAATGGCAGCCCACTCCAGTATTCTTGCCTGGAAAATCCCATGGACAGTGGAGCCTGGTGGGCTACTGTCCATGGGGTCGCAAAGAGTCGGACACGACTGAGCGACTTCACTTCATGGACTGTAGCCCTCCAGGCTCCTCTGTCCGTGGAATTTTCCAAGCAAGAATACTGGAGTGAGTTGCCATTCCCTCCTCCAGGGGATCTTCCTGGCCCAGGGATCAAACCCATGTCTCTTCTGTCTCCTGCATTGACAGGTGGATTTTTACCACTAGCACTACCTTCCCATATACAGTCTTTGGGAAAAAAAAAAAAAAAAAAAACTACTGTGTTTAGTAAAATATCAAATGCATAGGATGATTTCTATGGTGCTAAAATAACTATTTCCTGTTTATAAGAACCATTTGCAAAATATACAGCATTTTCTAGTATTTATTAATTAGTAAATATTAGTCAGAGGAAATCACATTCAAGCTGGGACAACATTGTTATATGCTATTTTATTTCCACACATATTTAAATGCTTTCTGAGAAATGTAACACCTGCAGACCCAAGACATTGGTCACACTCTAAATTTACTGGCAAAAAGAAAGTGAGTAGATATTCAATATGTACAATAAATATCCAGTCACTAATGTAAACGTCCTTGGCAGACAACTAACTGCTCCAACAGTCCCACTGAGTCCTGCTGGCATAGCAGAGGGTGCTGCAGAGTGAACACTGAGCCTGTTCCAAAACCCCGCAGCAACATTCTAAATAAACATGCCCAGATTTCTGAGCTGCATTTCATACAGCATCCTCAGAGTCACACAGGAAGATACCATGTCTATCTCTGCAGAGCACAAAGTGAAGAAATTTATAGTTGCCTGATGACTCAGAATATACATAAACTAGGAAGACAGTATACTCATATTGGTCTTGCCTAGACCCTTAACCTCACTGGAACTCAAGAAACACAAAAGCATACCACAAGGTATAGCTTCAACCTGACTTTGTCCCAAATCTAGGAAAATCAGTCCTTAAATAAGTATTTTCTTACTTATTCCGATAAGTAAAAGAAAAAAGCATAGCATGTGCCTTATTGTGGTTATGGAAGCCTATATTTTTGGTCAAAAGAATATACAAAGTATTTAGGCATATTTACCACTGGGAATGGTTAATACAGTCATTTCTATTTAGGGAATAATTTAACAGTTTAAAGAAAAGATAATGATCATTAGAAGTATGACAGAGAAAATAGTATTAATGTCATTGAAATCACAATACTATATAAAAATCACCATTTTATGCCAGAGATCTGAAAGCTCTTCCTATAAGGGTCTGATAATCAATAAGCTGACTTTGTGCTCCATACAGTCTGTTGGTAACTGTTCAATTGCTGCCACTGCAGCATGATAACAGTCATAGACCATACAGAAACCAGTGAATGTAGCTGTGTTCCAATAAAACTTTATTTATTGTGTTGGCCAATAAGGTCATTCAGGTTTTTCCATAGATGTAATGGAAAAACTCTAATGAACTTTTTGACCAACTCAATACAAATGCGTTGGGTCAGATTTGGCTCATTGGTCATAGTTTGGCAAACTCTTGTCACACTATTCAGTGGTTAGAAATTGTGATTTTATGAAGGCTGTACTCCTGTTTAAGAAGATAACACAGTTTTAAATAATTCTTCATCTACTAATCAGATATTTAAACTAAATTAACTTTTCCTTTTAGCAAATATTTCTTTTACTACCCTAGACACGAGAAGAAAAGACGCAAGTTACAACTGCCTTTTGTTACACCACATGTAATACTAGATTTCTCTCCATTTTTAAACGTAAGTTTTGGTCAATATCAGTATCTATAAAGCATTATGATAAAAATTAGTCAGAAGGTGAATGGAGAACAATTTACAAAATGGATTTCAGGAGCCATATCATTTATGAAACAGGGCATACTGATTCTTAAGACAACTCAACAATCTGTAATGATCAGATTTCTCATGCCAGGACGCATTTGTTTCATCACAAAGAAGTCATCTTTTCTCTTATTACCTTCATGAAATTTCAAAGACAAATATCTTTTGTTCTGTATTCAGAGAGGTAGAACACTCTTGAATGAACAGCTGCTGATCACTTGAGGAGCTTTTGAGCTTACAATCAAGGTAGATGAATATTTCAGCTCAATCAAAACACAAAACATAATTATCTCTTCATTGTGGATTCTCTATGACAACTCTCTCTTTCAAAACATGAAAATCCTCAGTGAAACTGAATAATAAAGAAACATAATAAACCAGATGCTTTCTGTCACTTTTCTGTTTTATGATTCACATCCTGAAAGTATAATTTATATCTGTATAATAAATAAATTTTGTTACCAGCAGCCAAGCCTTATTTTCTGTGGAAAGAGCTGTGGACTGACAGAGGGCTGGGTTCTAGCCCTTATTCTGGGTTCTAGTTATTATTCTAATAACCAGCTGTGTGTCTGGAGTGAAGCAAAAAATTATTCCTGAAAATTGGAAGCAGGGTGAAGACATATAGACTTTATGGGCTCCAATGACCACAGCTTTACCTGAAACCAGAGAAATATCAATATTGGTCAATGAATATCCAATGATCCATGAAAATAAACTGGTGTGTCTTGTCAGATTAAGGAATATAGAAGCCTCATTAGAGAAGAGATGCCTCAAACTACTTGTAAGAAACAAGATGACCGGATCAGGAGAGATCTCTAAAGCTAAGGTGAATGGGCATCTCACTATGTGAGGGACTACACAGCTCCCAGGTGATTTCTACATCATCAGAAGCAATTGAGCTTCCAGAAGTATTTCCTGCCCCTGGAGGGTAATTCACAGTTCAGAGGCAACATTACAAAACCAACCAACCCCTGGCAGGATCAGAATTGGGCTTTAAGGCTTTCCAGCAGAGGGCAGCAGAGGTAAGAGCTGAGAAAGAAACCCCATAACAAGCGAGAAATGAAGGCAATAAGTAGGTACAATCTACAGAGGGCAAAGGTCCAGATGGTATCCATCTGGAAAAATGCCACTCTTTTTGATTAATGTATTTTATGGAACACTGAAGGAAGGAGGATCAAATGGTGTGATGTCCAGCCTTAAAGCAGATTTCAATTATGATTATTGATTTCATCATCCTCTTAGTTACTTTAGATTGTAAGCAATGTGCTTACTTCTTTAATACACACATGTACAAGAATATATACACACAAACTGGACACATAAGAATTGAACAATTTGCCATATATTTGTTCAAGCTGCAGTCCCAAGAACAACATTCCCTCTCTTCCAGATGCAATGGGGATAGACAGGGAATAAACTATTTGAAGAAAAGGTTCAGTCAGTGTTTGAGCAATGGGAGAAAGCCTTCTAGAGAGTACTTAACCCATAAGAGATTCCTGTTCCTTCTGAAACCATGAGTAACTAAAAAAGTGCTTGACATGACATCATGTGGACAGTGCCCAGAGGTGCCATCTTGATGTTACTACACAGCAGTAATTCGTACTTAACCCAAGTTCCTTCAATATCAAAAGGAAAAAGACTTCAAATTGTGACTGCTATAATGGAAACTGAATTCTTTAAGGACTGAACCAAGCATTTTGAGGGTAAGAAGAAAAGAAATCACAGCAATTGATACAAGGTGAGTAAAACTAGGAAGTGTCCATTCAACCTGTTTCAGTCCTCAAAACAGCTAATATGCAGGATGGCAAGATAGGACAACAGAGAATCCATAACCCACAAAAAGAAAAAGATCTGCAATACTTCCCCAACAATTTGTGGCTAATAAATTTACCCTTCACATGAGAGAATAGAAATTCTGATTTAAGAAAAGAAAAATGCTGTATTGTTCTTCACAGTGCTTAACTATATACCAGATCAGTTCAGCAAATCTTGAATCATAAGAAAAACCTATGCTAACATGCCTTTGCCTTTCTTACATTCTTGTTCCTAATATTCTTGCATTAGATTCAAGTATCTCATGATAGAATTGGGACCCAATTGCTACACAGGGAGATAGTATATGCAAAGAAAAGACTCTTGCACCAATTATGTGGTAAGTGTTTGCAGCACTAATGCTAGGACATATTTATTGATTTATTCAACAAGTACTTACTGAATAACTTCCTTTGTCAGATATTATGCTAGGTAACAAAAGCCTGTGTATGAGATCACTAGAAGCTCTGTTTATCCATGAGATAACTTGGACAATTTTGAGTTACTTAGCAAGGACAACATAGCTAATGTGAAGAGTAAACTAAGATAATCTTCATTAAGAAGGTGGGCTCTGTTCAGATCAACCAGCTCCCTCCAGGCATAGTTATCCATGAGATAGTTATCAAGAGAATTCTCTATGAACTGGGCCCTAACTATTAAAGATTTTGATGCTCAGACTAATCAAAGACAGTAAGTCAACCTTACCTTTGACTCCCTACAGAATTTTTGGTCTTACCAAGACTTATTCATCATTAAGTAGGCTACATTTAAAATTACACTAGAAGGGGGTACTTTCCTGGTGGCCCAGTGGTTAGGATTTAGGGATTTCACTGCCATAAGTTGAGTTCAGTCCCTTGTTGGGGAATTGAGATCCTACAGGGTGTGCAGCATGAACAAAAACAAAAAGTAACAACAACAAAAAATTACACAGCAAGAATAAAAACTAGTTTGCCCAGACAAGTGGATGGAGAATATGTCCATTAGACCAAGGTTCTTCAGATAGAACCTTGCAGGCCTTAGCACCAGGTCTTAATGGAACCTAGATAGAGATTGGGACAGATTTTAACCTGATGAAGCACAGATGCCCCTGTTTCTGAATGAAGGGAAAAAACCTATAAGTTTGATCACCTATAGCATAAGGAGCAATGGGAAGTTCTATATTGACAAATAAAAAACCTTGCTTGTATATTCACCCAGAAGGAAGCCATCTTAGCACTTCAAAGAGATAAACTGCAAGGGTGCCTTCAGGCAGACCAATATTTTCCTCAAATTGGATTTCTCTAATCCCTGAACTGTGACCAGCAAAGACTTCAGCCTAGAAAATTGATTTTTCAACTACACTTCCTGAGGACTCACCAGAGCCACAAAGTAAAAGAAACAATAATTCTTCTCTGTCCACTGCATTGATGAAATGAAGTCACATGGTATTTTTATACCTGCTAGTATAACTGAGAAATGGCCATGCAAATGGTTACCTTTTCATAGTTAAAATATTACATTCACTAAGGGAAGAAGGTTGTTTATGTGCCATGTGGGGTGGGGTTGTTTATGTACCATATACTGGCATTTTGCTCATTTTGATTTCTTTTAGTTTTGTTCAATAAATATTGAACTGCCTAGCCAGTGCTTCTTCAAATGCCTCTAGAAACAGAGATTGAAAATAAAGTATGACCTCAGCCCAATGCTTCAGTAGCAACACAAAGATAAATAAAACCTGGGTTCAGCACCCAAGGACTGAAAACGCAGAGGTTGGTGTATCCTACGACAATGACATAAATAATCAAAATAAAGAATCGTTTGGGTAAAAGTCTGCTGTGTGTTTCTATTTTAATAGTTTTGAGTTTGTATTATAGCATGGCACCATGTGGGGGTCGGTAGACTGGACACTCTTGACAGTTCGTGAAATAAGGGCAATGTTGTTCAAGGGCTGAGTGTCCCACTGAAGGCATATTCAACCACCAGTAGGAAAGCCGTCCCTTAAGCATCTTCAAAGGAGCAATGCCCGCATCAAGGAAAGCAGATTTTGAATCATCTTCCTTCAGCGTGTCCTGAAGCAAAAGAAGGGTTTCATTTTATCTTATACCCTCCAGTCTCCTTTGGAGTCTTTTCTAGTTCTTCTGGGCTTTTCACCCATAAATAATTCAACAGGTAAATTCCCTTAATGACATGGACACATGTCATCTGGAGTCATTAATTAAGGTTCATTCACATTTGAAAATGTCTCTTACCCATTATTTTTTTATTAACAGAAGTGTTTTTATTAGTTATTTTTAACTTCCAGCATTAGATTTTCTTTCTTGTCAAAAAAATTAATAACTCAGCAGCTCAGTCATTTTAGCACTATTATAAATTTTCAAGCCATGGTGAATTTTAAAAATTATTTCCTCTGTCATTTGTCATCTTTGGCTAGGTCTATATAGCACCAAATACTAGGTAATTACTTAAGTGTTTATCTCCACGAGAAGTTTGCAAGTTTCTTACAGACAGGATTTATTCGGAATAGACCGGTTTTTAAAGTAGCACTGCATCTGGCAGTAACTAGTTTGTCTTCCATAAATAATGAGGCTATATTTATTGTTTCTTCAGTCTCAAGTCTGTGTAGGGTTTGTCTCTGACATTTATAGATCATTCCTTTACTCTTTGATACCTACATTTTAGCATCTATTGAATCTCTAGTCATTTTTTAGTGGTCTCCTCAATGGTTGGAGAAGGCAATGGCACCCCACTCCAGTACTCTTGCCTGGCAAATCCCATGGACGGAGGAGTCTAGTAGGCTGCAGTCCAAGGGTTCGCTAAGAGTCGGACACGACTGAGCGACTTCACTTTCCCTTTTCACTTTCATGCATTGGAGAAGGAAATGGCAGCCCACTCCAGTGTTCTTGCCTGGAGAATCTCAGGGACGGGGCAGCCTGGTGGGCTGCCATCTATGGGGTCGCACAGAGTCGGACACGACTGAAGCAACTTAGCAGCCTCAATGGTTAAATGAGAGATGAGGAGATCTGAACTTCAGGCAGCAGTGTCCTTGACTTTTTAAAGAAATTTAACAGTTCTTATCTGGACTTCAGTATCCTCCTATGTAAAGTAAGAATAATGGACAAGGTGGTATACGTGTAAAGCTCCTTCTAGCACTAAAAACTGAAGTTTTATAATACAATTTTCTAAAGCAAGATTCATGTTTATGTGCCTATCTTAGCCATCTGGTTCAGAATATTCAACATTAAGATTACATGAAAGACTGACAAGAATTTAAGCACTGATACCTCCTTAGAAGGGGCTTCCCAGGTGGCTCAGTGGTAAAGAATCTGCCTGCCAATGCAAGAGACACAAGTTCAATCCCTGGGCCAGGAAGATCCCATGGAGAGGGAAGTGGAAACCAACTACAATATTCTTTCTGGGGAAATCCCATGGACAGAGGAGCCTGGCAGGCTACAGCCCCTGGGGTCACAAAAGAATCAGACATGACTTGGCCACTGAGCAACAAACAACAACCTCCTTAGAAACTTTGTAAGCATACATATTTTCTTTAGGATATAAAAATAAAATGATTTTATTAGAGTAGCATTAATCTGAAAAATAGATACTCTAAAGATGGAACTAAGATCCATGGTCATAGATTATAGGGAGATAGATCCAAGCTCAGTATATCAAGACCTTTTCAACAGTGAGTTTCCCAATAAACAGATTGGCTGCCCAAGGGGTATTGGGCTACGCACTCCAGGGAATTAAGACAGTATCCAACTAACCACTTGGCACTACTGAGAAGGTGGATGAAGGATCTTTAAAGTTCCCTCAAATTCTGAGATGTGGGGCATTAACACATAGAGAAGATTTTTTTATTTAATTTTAAAATATGTCTATTTATAAAAATCAGATGTGTTAAAGGATAGGAAACATTTTATCAAATTTTTCATCATTTTTTAATTGTGCTAAATCATTAAGGTACAGAAACTTTCAAAGATCAAGGCTCATAAAGGGCTTGAGATGCACTTGCTTTTCCTTAAGAAAGGATAAGAACCTGGAAGAGTCCATGCAGTAAACCATGTATGGACATGAGAGTTGGACTATAAAGAAAGCTGAGCACCAAAGAATTGATGCTTTTGAACTGTAGTATTGGAGAAGACTCTTGAGAGTCCCTTGGACTGCAAGGAGATCAAGCCAGTCCATCCTAAAGGAAATCAGTCCTGAATATTCATTGAAAGGACTGATGCTGAAGCTGAAACTCCAATCCTTTGGCCACCTGATGCAAAGAGCTGACTCATTTGAAAAGACCCTGATGCTGGGAAAGATTGAAGGCGGGAGGAGGAGAGGATGGCAGAGGATGAAATGGTTGGATGGCATCACCCACTCAATGGACATGACTTTGAGTAAACTCTGGGAGTTGGTAATGGACAGGGAGGCCTGGCATGATGCAGTCCATGGGGTCGCAAAGAGTCGGACATGACTGAGCAACTGAACTGAACTGAACTGATGCAGTAAACTAAATTTCTGATGTTTTGCCCTATAGGAAAAACAATCAGTTGCAATAGGTAAGAACTATGGCCTGCTGGTAGATCAGCTGGACAGATAAGAGAGTCAATTCCTAGGCAGTGTCAACTACAAATTGGCACTTACCGAGGGCATTGCCAACAGAGTAAATAACAAAGGCATTTGCAGTCTGCCATGGAGATTGAACCCTGTGCTGCTATACCTGTTGACTTTCAGCAACCCCTGAGGGAGTTCAGGGTGGAGTGAGGCACTCTCTGCTCTAGGGAATCTGGTGGGACAGGTCTTTAGATAGTCGGATGCTTCAGGAACAGGTTTTATGATCTCAGTCCTTGCATCTCCTCATATCTAAAGAAGCACTAAATCCTTCATGGTGACATCAGATCCTCATGACTAACAAAAAACCTTTTGGAAAATGAGTGCTTCACATTACTGAACTCCCTCTTCACCAAAACCTTATATGTTGACCTTCCCCCACTGCCGCTTTGGAGCAGTCTCTCAGAGCTATCTGAGATGCTGCCTCCCAGGCTGCAGTCCTCATTTTGCCCCAGATAAAACTTAACTCACGACTCTCAAGTTGTACATCTTTTTTAGTCAACAGCAGGTTGATAAGAAGTCCAGGGTTCCCGCGGCCGCGGTGGCGGTGGCGGTGGTGGCTGCGGAGGCGGAGGAGGAGGATGAGGAGGAGAAGAAAGGGATCTGGGACTCTTGAGGAGGAAATAGGGGTCTGGAATTCTCAAGGAGGATAAAAGGGCAAAAGTCTTCCTGAAAACCTCTGACTAATCCTATTGCCTTAAAATGTATATTATGGGAGTGGGTATGGTAGGATCTTTCTATTGTTAACTTCTAATCCTGTTACCTTAAAATGTAAATTGTGGGAGTGGGTCTGGTAAATGTTTTACAACTTTGAGACATTCTTTTGATTTATTGTAATAACCAATTGAAAAAATATATAACTCCCTTTAGCGAGGGGAGCACTCTCCATCCCCCTTCTGATATCTATGTCAGAAGCTTTTTCTGTCCTTTTTCACACTTTAATAGAACTCTGCTACACAAGATCCCTGAGTGATCAAGCCTGGTCCCTGGTCCTGAAGCTAAATCTTCAGAGATCAGGAATCTGACATCATTCACCCTAAGCTATCACAGATAACAATCATGAATTTCCAGTAGTCACTGTCATCCATACACAAAGTCATTCCCAAAATAAATGTATTAAAGATATGGAGAATCCATGGCTTTGGCTTTCAGTTTCTATATTTGGAGAAGCAATTACTTTATGGGTCATAGACTCCTTTGAAAATCCAATCAAACATGGTTTAACACAGGACAACATAACAGTTCGTTCTTTCTCACCTCTTTCCTGCTCTATATCATTTAGAGCTTATTTATTTTTTAAGTCTTACAGAATATGGGGAAATTAGCTGATGCTCTACAAATAATGGTAACATATTTATTGGTTTCTCAGAAATTCAAAATCATGTCTAAGTTGGTCTCTGGCCTGTTTAGACTTACAGGCCAACTTTGTTCAAATAAAATAACTTTGTTCAAATAAAATCTGGATCCCGCTGTGTGATGAGAAACTTTATTTCCTATACCTGAACAAGCATCTGAAAAACAGTTTCTGAGCTCAGAAAAAAAGAACAAAAAACTGTGGTCCTGAGAAGAGACTGTTTCTCAGAAATCAGGTGCCTCTAAAAAGAAGTATTTACATATGCTCACTCAAGCTTGCTGAATTTCTGAAAAGGTTTCCCTTTTTCAGAGGGCCAGGAAATGAAAAGCCTAATCCCTGAAACAGGGAGAGAGCAGAGAGATCAGAAATCAAGAGAATTTCTACCAGTAATCCAACAGAGCCTGACAACGTACACAATTATACTTGCATATAATGCATGTACTCCAGTAAGATTCTTGCTGTTTAAAATACTATAACTGATAGGCTTGAGCCCAGAAAAATCCAAGGAAAATGTCAACTTAGCTAAAAGGGGCTGAAAAGTTAGAGTTGATGATCAGGCAAAACAATCAGAACACTTACTCTGTGACAGTGAACTGCAAGAGGAGATAACCAAGGATCTGAATAAACACACATGCACTTCAGAATTTTTCAAGTGAAGCATAAAGACTTCTGGAGCCAAAAGATACAATTTCCCAATGTAAAAATTCAACAGATGAGTTAAAGGATAGGGCATTATTGAGATGCAAATGAGTGACTTGGAAGATTGAGTGTGAGACGTCTCAAATTATCTTAAAGTACAGAGCAAACTACAGAAATGGAAATCACAGGGGACAATTAAATAAGAGAATTAAAGGATAGTTTCCGAAAAGCTTACACAAGAATATTATTAGTTCCATCAGAGGATTAAGAACAGATGGAAGAAAAGCAAATAAATAAATTTTTGAAGGAAATTTTCCCTATGATGGAGAGATATCTGAGTCTGCAAATTCAAAAGGCTCACCAAGGGCTGTATTACTGAGAAAAGATACACACCTAAGCACACCCCAGTAAACTTCTTGAACTCTTAAGACAATTTTTTTTTAAATTATACACTTTCCAGCAGAAAGAATAACTAATGGAAACTACCAAAAATCTCATCTTCAATTTGGGTTAACTAGTAGCAGTGGAATAGCATCCACAGAACCACTGAAAGAAAAAGACTATAACAACAAGAATCCTACACCCAAACAATACAATCAACTACTGGCTTAGGTTAAAAAATATATTTTATGATATACAAGACTTCAGAGAATGTAACACCTATGTGCTTCATATGAGGAAAACGCTGGAGAAAAATTTCCTAATCAAGAAGAAGAACAATAAATATTACTTATTAGTAGTATTGTTCCTAAACTATGTTGCCCAAATAATTAGGTAGGAGAAGAAATAATACATGGAGAAGGAAATGTCAACCCACTCCAGTACTCCTACCTGGAGAATCCCAAGGACAGAGAAGCCTGGTGGGCTACAGTCCATGGGGTTGGACAGTTGAGTTGGACACAACTGAAGTGACTTAGCACACATGCAGGAACAGTAAAAGCAGTTCAAATGTAATAATAAATAGAGTGGAAAAGAACTTCCAAATTAATAACAGGAAGGATAAGCAGATGGAACAGAAATTTGATCAGAGCAGAAATAATATAGAAAATATAGAAATAAAAACAGACTCCTTAAGTAAGAGATTATCTAACATTGAATTTGGAGGTAGGGAGCCCATCTATAGACTGTTTCAAAGTAAGTTAAATTTTAAAAGTTTAATGAAAGGATAAGAAGAGAGATGTCATGTAAGGGACACAAAATGGAAAAGGAGTTTAGGGATGGAGGAAGTGGAGGAGACAGGGAAGAGGGCAAAGAAGAATTTAACGTGAAATACACTAATCAGATAAAACAGACATAAATAGGAGATATTATAAGTTAATATAATAATGACCAAGAAACCAATATATGGGTATGTAGCTGTGTGTGTGTGCGTATGTGTGTGTTAGTTGCTCAGTCATGTCCAACTCTTTATGACCCCATGGACTGTAGCCCACAGACTCCTCCATCCACAGAATTCTCCAGGCAAGAATACTGGAGTGGGTTGCCATTCTGTTCTCCAGGGGAACTTCCTGACCCAGGGATCAAATCCAGGTCTCCTGTATTGTAGATGGATTCTTTACCATCTGAGCCACCAAGGAAGCCCTTACGTAGCTGTAGCAAACCTTTATGCCACAACCAATAGAATTTCTAACTCATAAAGCTAAAACTTCCTAAGGTGTCCAAAGAGCCTATGAAAATAATGCAATTATTGCAAGAATCTTCAACATGCTTCTGTCGGAATTAGATCCAGTGAATAAAAGTTTGAGCCATGTAAAAAGTTTATATATATATGCTGCTGCTAAGTCGCTTTAGTCGTGTCCAACTCTGTGTGACCCCATGGACTGCAGCCTACCAGGTTTCTCCGTCCATGGGATTCTCCAGGCAAGAACACTGGAGTGGGTTGGCATTTCCTTCTGCATTATATATATATATATATATATATATATATATATATATATATAAACTCATGTTAAATAAATTGTGTTATTTAGGTAACGTGAGTTATATTATTTAGGTAACATGAGTTATATTATATTATTTGATATAGAACATGAGTTATACATTAATATACACACACACATATATGGCTTCCCTGGTGGCTCAGACAGTGAAGAATCCACCTGCAATGCAGGAAACCTGGGTTCAATCCCTGGGTCAGGAAGATCCCCTGGAGAAAATTATAAAACTGCTGTATATACAGAGATTGGTGGATTTTATGGTATGTAAATTATATCTCAATAAAATTGTTTTTAAAAAATTAAATAGCTCCGTCCATGGGATTTCCCACTCAAGAATACTGGAGTGGGTTGCCATATCCTTATTCAGGGAATCTTTCCAACCCAGGGATTGAACCCAGGTCTCTGGCATTGAGGCAGAGTCTTTATCAACTGAGCCACCAGGGAAGTCCCTACATGTTTGTTTTTTTTTTTAATTAATTTTATTTTATTTTTAAACTTTACATAATTGTATTAGTTTTGCCAAATATCAAAATGAATCCACCACAGGTATACATGTGTTCCCCATCCTGAACCCTCCTCCCTCCTCCCTCCCCATACCATCCCTCTGGGTCGTCCCAGTGCACCAGCCCCAACTACAGGCCAATATCACTGATGAACATAGATGCAAAAATCCTAAACAAAATTCTAGCAATCAGAATCCAACAACACATTAAAAAGATCATACACCATGACCAAGTGGGCTTTATCCCAGGGATGCAAGGATTCTTCAATATCCGCAAATCAATCAATGTAATACACCACATTAACAAATTGAAAAATAAAAACCATATGATTATCTCAATAGTTGCAGAGAAAGCCTACATGTGTTTAAAAGCTCCCATAACATTTTATATATTTAAAAAAAAAAAAGAAGATACAGAAAAATAAGCATCACATAATACCATTTTTTTCTTTTTATGAAAAACAAATCATTGAAGGAGATGAAAGGGAAGAGTAACAAAGAATTTAAAAAAAGAAAAAGATTGCACTGATATATAATGACATCTATGCTTTTATATAAAGTGATATGTGAGATATATGTTAAGATACATATAATCAGCATAAACAGTAGTATATCATTAGATACATACGAATTAGTTCATGAATCCACTCTGGGGACAGTCAGTTGCCCTAATTACACATCCTTACTCCAATGGAGGTTATATAGACTTCCATTGAAATTTACAACTCAAAAGGGGCCATTACAGATGATTCTGTTTTCATTATCTTTATCATTCCTAAACAGAAAACATGTCAGAAAAGGACTTTTTCTGAGTAATTGTTGGCTTGTTAATTTTCATGGCAAATGTTAGAATTGAACTCTGGATGGTAAAAATTAAAAGTATTCAAAAAATGTGTATTAGCTAAAATACTTTGAGAATCCTTCTTTTCCTGATTCATTGCCTGAACAAGACAGTATTGTGTAGCCTGAACTCAGGGAAACCAACAAAGCTTTGTCTATTAAAAATCCTACATCCAGCCATTGAAAAATCAACATGACTATGAGCTTTTTCCAGAAACCCTGCCCTGCAGAAAAGCTGCCAAATCATCCTGGAGTAAACCTCTCATCCAATATGATAGGTCAAAGCATTTAAAAGGTTGGAAAACGACTTCATCAAGCTGACGGAAAAGGTTATATAAGCTGCTCTCTGCTTGATTATTTATGTGGGTCATTTAATAAATTTCTGTAGGTGTGGAAGAATTTGGTCTGAAATTCATTTCATTATTACCTAGTAGCTAGATTTAGGGGCACTGCTAACCCTTCCACATCAAATTGCCTACTCCCATCCCCAGCCAAAAGAACCTAAGACATGTGTAAGCCAAATTAGCTTATGTCCATGCACAACAGTAAAGAAATAAAAATACCTTTTAAAAAGACAAGTATAAGTTATCTATTCATGAAAAAAAAATTAATACTATAAGTGTAGGTAAACTTAATACTGTAAGTATTATGTAAACTTAATACTATAAACTTAATACTAAAAGTGTAAGTAAACAAATTTTTACAATTTAATTTTAATTTTAGGAGGTCACCCAGATCTTTATATAGACTTTCAGGTGGACTGCCAACTGGTAAGCACTTGAAATTTAGATATAGATGTGGATATAGTCACACCTTATATCAGTATACAAAATATGAAAGATGAAGAACACAACAAATTAGTTCCCTGGTTCACTCTAACATCCCTGCTGGTTTACTCTAGCATCCCTGTAGAAGTAAACTTTTAACAATGGACTGCAACATAGAGTGGTTTTCTGGTCAGACTTGCAGTTCTTCTTCTATAGGCATCGATCAGAGTATATGCATCTCTTTGCAGATTGCTGATCATTACCTGTTGATGAACAGCTGAGATTTTGCCATGAGAAAGTCACTGCAGAAGTTACCTTTATCATTGGGGAATTTGGAAAACAGAAACATGAATGAGGGAATGGCCAAAAAGCTTTGTCTCACTGGAAAACACAGCAGAGGAGGCAATCCTAAGAAATTAAAGCAATTAAATTAGACAGGGAAAGGACAAGAGAACCTTGAGCACATAATTGGAGATTTTGATTTAACTGAAATGAGAACCCCAAGAGAGGCTTTTGAGTAGCTCAATGGCTGACCTTTATCAACAAAAGTTACTGAGAAGAAAAAATAACTCTGGCATTTTAGAACTAATAGATGGGAAGTTGGGGGTCTGAAAGCAAATAAGAGAAAGATATAAAATGACAGTGGCTGATTATGAAATTGTGAGAAAACTGAAGAAAATGGAAGTCTACTTAAGACATATTTTTAAAGGACCTGTAAGATCCATAGATACTGAAGCTATGGAGGACAAACGATCATTTCCCACTAATGGAAGGTGATGTAAATATACAACTCCTCTGCACATCAACATCAGATCAATCTTCTAAGAGTGTTCTATCCAACATACTACCTTTCAGTCCCCAAGGGAAAGAATCTTATTCTAGAGTCCATGTATGAGGTTTGAATCCCTTATCCTGAAATTTAAGACTTCTTGTAGAGTGGTCCTGATCCATCTTTCTCAAAAGTACAATAAGAGGAAAGTTGGTGCCCGTGGTCAAGAACCCGCCTGCCAGTGCAGGAGACGTAAGAGGTGGAGGTTCAATCCCTGGGATGGGAAGATCCCCTGGAGGAGGGCACAGCAACTCACTCTAGTATTCTTGCCTGGAGAATTCCATGGACAGGGTAGCCTGGCAGGCTGCAGTCCATGGGATCACAAAAAGTCAGACATGACTGAAGCAATTTAGCACAAGTAATCTAGTTTAATTAATTAGCATTACTTTCTCTTCATCCCACCATCACCTTCCATGGTCTTCCACCTTTGATCTAGTGTGGGGAGATGTGCAAGTTTGGGAAGGTGAAGTTAATCTATATTCTTCACATCTTGGTGGACACTGTCCACATGAGATGGATATTCAGGGGGCTGGGCCAGGGCAGAGTCATAGGTGCACACAAGATAAGCAATGAACTGTGCACTCTGCTGGCCTCACTAGAGGCCATCTCCTTCTTCAGGAGCTTTTTATTTCTTTATTTCATGCCTTCCTGTCATTGGGAGCCCAATTCCTTTTCCTCCAGTTTCTAGCTACTTTTTAACTCATCCCTCTGAGCTAGAAACCATCTGCATGCATGCATGAATCTGAATCTTTTGTAAAATATTACTTTGCCTAATAATTAAATATTTGCAACCACTGTGGCTCCTCTGAATGACTTCAGACTTCATAAAATTTTGGCACAGTTCAAGTTGTAGGTAAGAAGAGACCTCAGGAGTTCAAGTAAAAGGAGGAAATCACAAAAATAACCTTGAAATAACATACTAGCTGGCATGAAGTTACTTCGCAGGTCCTAATTCCTAGTCAAGTTTGATTCCTTCTTGAGCAAGAAATCCTTCTTTGTTTCCTTAGTATCTTTGTTTACTTCTGGTACCTGAGCCACATTTCTCAGACTGAGCTGTTTCACTGTTTCATTTCTACTTAAGTTTATTACCAGTCCACTGCAAACTTCAAGCCTATGGCCACACTCTAAACACTTTTATCTATCTAAAATATTAAGCATAACCACCTGACAACAATGCCTTATTCCTTGGGCATGCTTGCTAAGTTTCTCTCATTGTAAGTTCTTTCCATCTTTCAGGGACTTCTTGATCCTTGATCTCATCTCTACTTGTTCCTTACGTTTTAACCCCTTCCTTAACTTCTCCTCTGCATGCATGCTAAGTTGCTTCAGTCATATCTGACTCTGCGTGACCTTATGGACTGTAGCCCACCAGGCTCCCCTGTCCAGGAGATACTCCAGGCAATAATACTGGAGTGGGTTGCCATGCCCTCGTCCAAGGATCTTCCTGACCCAGGGATCAAACCTGTGTCTCTTATGTCTCCTGCATTGGCAGGCAGGTTCTTTACCAGTAGGGCCACCTGGGAAGCCCAACTCCTTCCCTATGCAGCCTAATTTCTATAACAAATTATTCAGCTATTCTCTGCCAAAATTATATTTCTTGTCTATATATTTTTCTTCTACCACCTGTATGATAAAATTCCAACCCAGCTTCATCAGAAAGTTGGCTTTTTCTGTATTTACACCTAGACTGTTAATCCATCACCCCTAGAGAAAAATCATGCAACTGCATAGATTTGATACTATTAAAATTTCAAGACCTCACACATTAACTGCCCAGCATCACATAACTTTTCTCCCAGCAAATCTCTTTCCTCTTCTCCACAATGACCATTTTATAACTTCTCCACCCTCCTTAAACCTCTGAACCTGTCCCTTCCCTCTCAGCCAAGTCCCTGACCCCAAAACAGGATCAAAATCCTCACTGGGAATTCCCTCAATTCCTCCATTAAACCTACAAACTTATAACTGCAGAAATTTACATCTGTTCTCTTACTCCATCATTCTCTTTTTCATGTATTATTGGGTTGCCCAAAAAATTCATTCAGGTTTTTCCAAAAGATGTTATGGAAAATCTCAAATGAAATTTTTGGCCAACCCAGTATTTTGCAGTGATGCACAGGAGTTTGTGCTGAATGAAGATGGAGGCTGCTCCATGTTGCCTGGCAAGGAGTTATAGTAGCTGAGATTAGTAATTCCTCATTCTTCAATGAGAGACATTTCTATAGTTCTCAACTTCACACAAGGTAGCCAGGTTTTGTCAGGGATTTGATATCCATGATAGTCAGTAGCCAGTGATAAGGTATCTGTCTCTGATTCCTTGGAGTAATTGATACCCGAGTCCAGACTGTATGTCATTGAAAGTGAAGCAATAAGAGTGTCAGAGACCCTTTATGAGAGCACTGCCCCACTGTGGGGTCAACTGTGTCCAGCTGAGGGCACCTCTCTGCAGACCCTGCTCTCTCTGAGTTCCAACTTGTACCCAGCGATATTTGCCCTATGATTTCTAACCCACCTCCACCGCATAATAGCTCTTTCCCCGTATTATACAAACATTCACCAATCAGGGAAATAAAATTCCACAACACCTTTCCCCGTATTATACAACATTCACCAATCAGGGAAATAAAATCCCATCTCCAAAACACCTCTCAAATCAGTCTGCTTTTCCCAACTGACCACTTTCTAGACAAGGCTTCTGTTCTAACGTCCCTCTATCTGGTACAAATGCCCCCTCCCCTTGATTTATTTTCAAACTGTAGTCAGAGTGGTCATATAATCATAACTATGATTTTGCCATGCTCCTTCTCAAACACTGTCAGTGATTTTCTAATGTTATTAAGTACAGACTTCCTTGGAAAGGCCATTACTATCAACAACAATAATTACAACAACTAACATTTACTGAACATGTAAGATACACTTAGCATATCTTAGCATTCTAATCTTTATCAAAATGTGAGAACACTGGAAGCATTATGTTTATTTTATAAAAATTGAAATTAAAGCTACACAAAATAACTTAAGGTTCTACAGCTACCAAGAGTTGAACCAGTATTCAAACCCAAATTCACTTGTTTTCCTTCCTGGGATCTTTCCATGATATCAAATTCCCAGTCATTGTTAAGGCTTTCAATCTCTCTGCCTGACTCAACAAAGTGAATGAAAGTGAAGTGCTAGTCACTCAGGTGTCCAATTTTTGTGACCCCATGGACAGTAATATGCTAGACTCCTCTCTCCATGGAATTCTCTAGGCAAGAATACTAGAATGGGTAGCGATTTCCTTCTCTAGGGGATCTTCCCAACCCAGGCATTGAACCCAGGTCTCCTGCATTGCAGGCAGATTCTTTACAGTCTGAACTACCAAGGAAGCCCATCTGACTCAACAGAAGCTGATATTTAATAAACAGTATGAATGCACATGTGTTTTTTTTCCAAGATGCTTTACATACTTCCACAAACTGAAGCAAATAAAGGTAAATTAAAATTAATTTTACCTTTAAAATTAATTTAACCAAGGTCACACATTTAGTAAGTGACAGAGTCCTAAAATCAGTTGATTAATGCATGATAGATGTACTGAACTGCATGATGGAAGTACTGCCCTCTTTCCATCACTGAATATAAATTACTAAGAGAGATTGAATTTCTGTATGTTATTTGATATCCCTACAAACAGATGTGGGAGAAAGAAGATTCAGAGAGTAGATTAGGTGTATGGCTGGAGCCAATCAGATAGAAAACTATGATCTCACTCATTAACCATCATTCTTATTTTCATGGTGCCATTTCTTCTTCTGTAGCAAGACATACCACCTATAGAGTTTACAGAAGTGAAGCCAGTTTAATAATAATGGGCAATGTTTGGTGAAAAATAGTTTGATCTTTTGCAAAAACTACAAAAACACACCAGACTAGTATTAAAAGCCCAAGGCTGGATACCAGACTTGACCCAAATTCCAGGGCCAGCCACATAAAAGGGCAGCAGGATCAACTAAGAGCAATCAGATTACAAGGAGCTAAAGTCATTACCTGGGCTTCCCAGGTGACTCAGTGGTAAAGAATCTGCCTACCAATGCAAGAGACACAGGTTCAATCCCTGGGAACCCCTGGAAGAGAAATTGGTAACCCACACCAGTAATCTCACCAGGAAAATCCCATGGACAGAGGAGCCTGGTGGACTACAGTCCATTGGGTTGCAAAGAGTCAGACACAACTGAGAGACTGAATATGCACACATGCAAAGTCATTACATAGTTGAGGAAAATATCTAAACCCAAGTGTTTTACTTCACTCAGTATGACAATCTCTAGGTTTCTATCCATGTCACTGCAAATGGCATTATTTCATTCTTTTTTATGACTGAGTAATATTCCATTGTCTATATGTACCACATCTTTTTTATCCACTGCTCTGTCGATGGACATTTAGGTTGCTTCCAGGTCCTGGCTATTATAAATAGTGCTACAGTGACTATTGAGGAGCATGTATCTTTTTGAATTATGGTTTGCTGAGCAAAGTCAGAGAGAGAAAGACAAATATCGTATGATACCACTTGTATGTGGACTCTAAAAAAGAGTACAATTTAACTCATCTACAAAACAGTACAGTATTTCAAGTCATTTATCTGCAAAATGGCAACATTATTGAATATTAACCTCATGAGTTCTTAAGAAAATTAGTTTACTTCATGTATATAAAGCACTTAAATAATACTTGACATGGTACTCAGAAGAAGAGGAAAAAAATGTAGAGCACAACATGCATACTATTAAATATTTCCCACAAAAAAATGGGCAGAAGACCTAAACAGACATTTCTCCAAAGAAGGCATACAGATGGCCAATAAACACATGAAATAATGCTCAACATCATTCATTATTAGAAAAATGCAAATCAAAAACTGCAATGATGTATATCACCTCACACCAGTCAAAATGGCCATCATCAAAAAAAATCTACAAACAATAAATGCTGGAGAGGTGTGCAGAAAAGGGAATCTTCTTGCAAACTTGGT
Source organism: Bos indicus (assembly GCF_029378745.1). Lineage (NCBI taxonomy): Eukaryota > Metazoa > Chordata > Mammalia > Artiodactyla > Bovidae > Bos > Bos indicus. The sequence goes on along the minus strand of NC_091760.1, from coordinate 90,968,835 downwards.
GGGAATGTAAACTGATATAACCCCTACGGAGAACAGATTCCTTTAAAAACTAGGACTAAAACTACCATATTACCCAGCAATCACACTACTAAACATATACCCTCAGAAAAAGTGAAAGTCACTCAGTTGTGTCTGACTCTTTGCGACCCCATGGATTACAGTCCACAGAATTCTCCAGGCCAGAATATTGGAGTGGGTAGCTTTTCCCTTCTCCAGAGGCTCTTCCCTACCCAGGAATAGAATCCAGCTCTCCTGCATTGCAGGAGGATTCTTTACCAGCTGAGCTACAAGGGGAGCCCAAGAACACTGGAGAGGGTAGCCTATCCCTTCTCCAGTGGATCTTCCTGACCCAAGAATCAAACCAGGATCTCCTGCATTGCAGGTGGATTCTTTACTAACTGAGCTATGAGGGAAGCCCTTCAGAAAATCATAATTGAAAAAGACACATGTACACCAATGTTCATTGTAGCACTATTTCCAATAGCTAGGATAGGAAGTAACAGAGATGTCCATCAATAGATGAATGGATAACAAGGTTGTGGCACATATATACAATGGACTATTACTCAGCCATAAAAAGGAACGAATTTGAGGCAGTTGTAGTGAGATGGATGAACCTAGAGCCTATTATACAGAGTGAAATAAGTCAGAAAAAAAATCATATATTAATGCATATTTACGGAATCTAGAAAAATGGTAGTGATGAACTTATTTGCAGCGCAGGAATAGAAATGCAGACACAGAGAACAGAATTAGGGACACAGTAGGAGAAGGAGAGGGTGGGATTAACTGAGAAAGTAGCATTGAAACATGCACATTACCATATGTAACCCAGACAGTGGGAAGTGGCTGTACAGCCGGGAGTCCAACCTGGTGCTCTCTAACAACCAAAAGATGTGGGATAGTTGAGGATTAGGAGGGAGGTTCAAGAGGGAGAGGACATATATATACTTATGGTTGATTCACTTTGTTGTATGGCAGAAACCAACACAACATTGTAAAGAAATAATCCTCCAATTAGAAAAAATTGTTTTAAGTATTTCTCAAATCCTTTACACCTAAAGATCTTTCCTAAGGAGTAAAAACATCAATATAAGAGGTGAGAACTAGGATCTGTGATGTGACCTCACCTCAGGTTTAAGATGTTTATCTAATGGTGTGAAGGGCCTCAATCTGTCTTTTTTCCTTTGGGGCCCTTGGTATCTTGTATCATAGAGTTCTATGTCATTAGCAATGGGAAAATCTCCAAGCTAGAGCAAAGTGCTCTGCTCATTCATACACCAGGTTATTCTCTCCCCAACAGGAAACTCTGATAAATACCCAAGTGACATGAATCAAGTGATATCATAGACAAAAGCAGCTCAAGTGATATCATAGACAAAAGCAGCCCAAAGTAAGAGTATTCAAGATGCTGAAGAATGAAAAGAGCCCTGCCTAGGGGAACAAACAGAACAAGAAATGCAAATCAAAACTATACCCTGAGCTAACCAAAGACTTGAATGGGTTGAGCACAGTTTTGTTTGAAAATCTCACTTTTTAGCCCTCCCTAAGATAGGACATGGAATGAATGAATTTAGCAAGCAGCCAGACTAATAATATGATTTCTGGGTACTCCATCAGCCCTGACTCAAGGCGACTGGCACCCCCACTGACTCCGTCTTTACCCACAAGGCGGTCAGTGGTTCCAAAAGAGGCTTTCTGGGGAACTGCAGACAGAAGCTAGCTAACTGCAGGGGACGTCAAGAGTCAAAGTGGATTCCAGCTGGTGCTTTCTGATGTATCAATACATTTGATGATAAATGGTAAGTATCCATCTTCCAGCAATTTAGGGCATGTAATTTCTTCCTTAAGTTTCTACAGATTGTTGCTCTGGCTCTATTATCATTTGGATTTTAGCTTACTTCAATACAGGTGGTTTTCCTTTGGTTTTACATTTTTCTCACGTGTGCTATGAACACACACAATGGGCTTCAAACAAGAGCATTTGATCTTCCCCTGTGCTTAACTTTCCAGGAGGATGTCACAATTGCCCCTTCACAGTAATCAAAGGGTATTTCTCTCTCTTCCTCTGAAAAAAAATCACAGCTCTCAAGTGGGGAGGCAAAGGGAAATAGTACATCTCTCACATCCTTAGTTCAGTATTGAGAGTGAGAAGAGATGAAAGAAGATGAAAACAGTCTTCAAAATACACAGAAAACTCCTGTCTTTACAAATGAAAAAAAATGGTGGCATTCAAAACACTACAGAGCAATGTAAGCAATATCTCCAGTTCCTAAATAAATAAGACATTTCACAAAAGAAACGCTACATGACCTGAGACAATAAGCCTCTATACAGTTCAGTAGTTGGTTTTTATAGCTAAAATAGTCAAGCTTTGCTTTCACATACCCACAATTCCAGTACCTGAAACTTTTCAATACCCACTGTGTTCAAATTATTGTCACTCCCCATAATTTTTTCTATCCCATTCAACTGAAAATTGAAGGTGAAGGTCACCTAAGCTAAGCAATCTAACTTTCCTGCATAGTGGCCATTTAGATCAAAAAGAGTTGAAGGTTATATACATTGTCTGTTGAGAACTTTCTTGACCGAAGTGACATATTTGCTATTCTGGGTAAGGAGAAACCAATGACAAATTTAAGATATGTTTTGTCTTTTAGTTAAGAAGCTTTGGAAAAGTTGGCAACTTAAAAGCCTTGTAAAAGGGGCCAAACAGATGTGGACTGCGGAGTCCAGGCAACCTCAGGAGGAGCTAGGACTTGGTATTAGGCATGAGCACTAACTTGGAGGAAACATCAGGACAAAGCTGATAACAGGGAAGGATAGAATGGACAGGTAGAGTGTCTAGAGCATATGGTATCTAGTGGCAAGACTGGTGATGACTGTCATCAGAGGGGTAATTGATAGGGTGAAATTCCTGCAAGTAGAGAAAGCACTGTGATGGGGTACCTGGGACAGTGGTCAATGGCTGTAAGACTGGCAATAAGGAGAGGAGCTCAGCTCCTGGACTGTTCTGTAGAGATGTGGTTTTTAGTGACTGAAGAAAAGTGGAAGGAGCAAGTCATGTTTATAATAAAAACAGCACCATGACCAACAACCAATGATAGCAGAGACTTGCTGGAAAACTACACAGGGCCAGGCCTTGTGCTTAACACATTATAAAGATCATCTCATTCATGAAGCATTGTATGACCTACAACTTAGAGGTGAGAGAATTGGTATTTTAATTACTCAATCTTCCCAAATTCTCTCCAGTAGTAAGATCCGCCTGAGGCAGATTTACCCAAAAGCAGATATACTTGACTCCAGAACTCTTACGCACCATGCTTCATTCCACTGCGCCACAAAGAATAGAGGTACAGGGAGCTCAGGGAATACGGAACACAGTTGCTGTCCTAACATTTTGGCATAACGTTTTGTGATTACATGACTATACATAAGAAAATTAGGGTCATGACAGGTTAATTGATCTGTGAAAAATCACACAGTTAAAAAAATCTACTTTGTTGTCATTTAGTCACCATCATGCCTGACTCTTTGCTACCGCATAGACTGTAGCTCACCAGGTTCCTATGTCTAGAACATTCTCCAGGCAAGAATACTGGAATGGGTTGTCATTTCCCTCTCCAGGGGATCTTCCAAATTCGCATCTCCTGCATTGGCAGGCAGATTCTTTACTACTGAGCCACCAGGGAAGCTCTCCACCCCCAGCCCCAAATCTATAGAACTCTAGAATTTGTACAACACTCCCATTTGGAGGCATGGTCTCAGAATCAAGATAGAAACCTAGATATGAGACTCAGTGTCCAAGGATCCAACAGAACAGCAAGATTGATTTAAACACTGAATCACCCTAAAAAATACCTACAAAAATAGGAGAAACATTTTGAGATCCTAGATTAGGCAAATAACTCTTATGATACAATGCCAAAAGCATGAACCATTAAAAAAAAAAAAAAAAAACAGTTAAATCTGGTCTCATTAAAAAAAATTAAAATGAAAACATTTTAATCTGAAAGACACTGTTAAAAAAAAAAAACAAACAAGTCATACTAGAAGATTTATTCACAAATCATATGTCTGGCAAAAGACTTGTATTCAGAACGTATAAAGCACTCTCAAAATTCAAAATTTTTTAAAAATCCAACTTTAATATTGAGGGAAAAAAATGCATACACATTTCACCAAAGAAAATATACAAACAGAAAACAAAATTAACATCATTAGTCACTGGGAAAACAAAAATTAAAATCTGAATCAGATAATACTATGCACCTATTTGAATAACTAAAAGCAAAAGAGCTAACAATACCAAGTCTGGCAAAAACCTGGAGCAACTAGAACGCTTACACACTGTTGGTAGGAATGTAAAATGGTCCAGCCACTCTGGAAGACAGTTTGATTGTTTCTTACATAAATATACATTTGTCACATGACACAGCAATCCCATTTGTAAATATTTATACAAGGAAAACAAAAATTTAAGTTCACAAAACAGGTGTAAGCTAACGTCTAAAAGCATTTATTCATAATTGCTAAAATATTGGAAACAATCAAAACAGCCCTTGATTGATAAAAACTGTTGAAGACACATTCAATGCAGTATTGCTCAGCAATTAAAAGGGTCTAACTACAGATCATGTGACAACGTGAATGAATTCCAAAAGCAAGACACTAAATGAAAAAACCAGACCTAGAGA